>NC_049237.1:13669334-13989108 GCF_011100685.1 Canis lupus familiaris
AATTTATCAATTTCTTTCTTTTTCTTTTTCTTTCTTTCTTTCTTTCTTTCTTTTCTTTTTCTTCTTCTTTCTTTCCTTTTCCTTCTTTTCTTTCTTCTTCTCGTTCCTTTTTTGGTATTTATCTATCTCTAGCTGTTTCAGCACAGATTTGCTGAAAAGACTTTTCTTTCTCTGCTCCCTTTTATTCTTTTTCCTGTCTTACTGAAGTGGCTGGAACCGCATAAGAATGTCACACAGAACAGTGAAAAGTGGAGGCCTTGTCCTGTCACTGATCTCAGAGGGAAAGTGTCTACTGCTCTTCTGTCAATGTGATGTTAGCTATGGTGTTTTTGTACACGACTTTAATCAGTTTGAAAAAGTTCCCTTCTGTTTTTAATTTGCTGGGGATGGATGCTGCTTTTTCTGCATTGAGATGACATGTGCGTTTTCCTTTCTGCTATTAATATGGTGGATTATACTAGTTGTTAATTTAATTTGATTATTAAAAAAGATTTTGTTTACTTATTCATGAAAGACACACACACACAGAGGCAGAGGCATAGGCAGAGGGAGAAGCAGGCTTCCTGCAGGGACCCCGATGCAGGACTCGATCCTGGGACCCTGGGATCATGACCTGAGCTGAAGGCAGATGCTCAACCACTGAGCTACCCAGGTGTCCCCAATAGTTTAATTTTAAACCAACCTTGCATTGAACCTCAGTTGGTTGTGATTTATCTTTTTAAATATTGTTAGCTTCAATTTATTAACACTATGTTGAGAATGTTTACACCCATGCTTGTGAAAATATTATATTTATTTATTTATTTTATTTTATTTATTTTGGGGGAATGTCTTTGGTTTTGGTAGCAGAGACTTCGGCCACTTATGGGCAGGCCCTCGTCCACTTCTCTGCACAGTTTGTCTAGAATTGGTTTGATTTTTTTCTTTTTTTTTCTTGATTTTATTTATTTATTTGAGTGAGTGAGAGAGAGCGAGAGCGAGTGCACGCATGAGTGGGGGGAGGGGCAGAGGCAGAAGGAGAAGCGGACTCCCCGCTGAGCAGGGAGCCCAACATGAGGGTTGAATCCAGGACCCTGAGATCATGACCTGAGCTGACGGCAGTTGCATCACCGACTGAGGTACCCAGGTGCCCCATTTTATTTCTTAAATATTGGTGGATTCCCCCAGTGGAGCTCCCTGGGCCTGGAATTTTATCTGTCCCTTGGTTTTTACTACAAATTCAATTTTGTTAACAGACATAAGGCTGTTTGTCTTCTTTTCTTGAGTGAGCTTCGGTAGTTTGTCATCCAAGGACCTTGCCCACTTTGTCTTAGTTGTCAGAATTATTGGCATGCGTCTGTCCACAATAGTCCCTTATTATGCTCTTAATATCTATATCACCTGAAGGGCTGCCACTTCTCACTCCTGCTGTTCGTGACTTTTTTGTTCTCTTGGTTTTCCTGGTCAATCTAGCCAAAGACTTATTCATTACATCAATTTTCTGAAGGAACCAGCTTTCTGTTTCATTGATTTTGCTGTTGTTTTGCTTTTTTTTTTTTCATGGATTTCCATTCTCATCGTATGATTTTTTTTTCCTTCTCGTACTATGTTGATTTTATTTTTTCCCCCAGTTTCCTAAGATGGAAGATGGAAGTTGGAATTGTTGGTTTTAAACAAACTTTTCTAGGGTAGGTGCTAAGTGATATGTTTTCCCTCCAGACGCTGCTCCAGCGGCAGCCTGCACGTGTTGATACAGTGCATTTCATTGTCACTCAGTTCAAAACCCTTTCTAATTTCTTCTTAAAGTTTCTTCTTTGTTCAATGTCTTATTTGGAAACATTTTATTTAGTTACTAAACATTCACAGATTTTCGAGACATGTTTCTAGTATTGATTTACAACCTAATTTCATTTCGTGATTGGAGAACATATCTTTATGACTAAAATCCTTCACAATTTGTTAAGATTTGTTTCATGGCCCGGACTATGGATTATCTTGACAAATATTCCATTTGCACTTGGAAAGAATGTATGTTCTGCTGCTGCCAAGTATCATGTTCTTCTGGAATGTCCCTCAGGTCAGGTCCTCGGTGTTGTAACTGATGGGCTGTCTACATCCGCCATCAATTTACTGAGAGGGATGTTGAAATCCGTGACTCTACTGTTTCTACCTCCTTGTCTTTATCATGTTTGCTTCATGTATCCTGAAGCTCTGTTAGGTACATAAGCACTTAGGACTTTTGTCATGTCCTCTTGATGATCGGACATCTATTTCTTCACGACATAGTTCTGTTCTCCCCTCTAACAGTCTGGGTCTGAAATCAACCTTGTCAGACATTAACGTGCGACTACTTGCTTTCGATTAGTATGGAATATCTTTTTGCATCCTTTACATTTAACTTATTTGTCTTTGCATTTCAAGTCACTTTCTCGGGGCGCCTGGGTGGCTCAGTAGGTTGGGTGTCTGCCTTTGGCTTGGGCCATGGTCTTGGAGTCCTGAGATAGAGTCCCGAGTCAGGCTCCCTGCTCAGCTTCTCCTTCTACCTCCGCTGCTCTGCCTGCTTGTCCTCTCACTCTCTCTCTCAAATAAATAAATAAAACCTTAAAAGAAATAAAGTCATTTTTCTGGTGGCTATTATGTGCTGGGGCTGTGGTTTTTCATTGGATCTGACAATCTCTAACTTTTAAGTGGGTTTTGGACCATTTATACTGAGTGTGATTATGGACATGGTTGAGTCTAATTCTATCCACTTGCTACTTGTTTTCTACTGTCCCGTTTGTTTGTTCTCTTTTTCTTGTTTCTCTACTTTCTCTTGGATTCATTGACCATTTCTTTTTATAATTCCATATCATTTATGTTGCTACATTATTGGCTATTTTTTATTGTGATACTTTAGTGGTTTATTTAGTTTTTTAGAGTTTATGATATAAATCTTTAATTGACCTGCCTTTGAGCAAGATCGTGCCCCTTCCCATATAGTAAATGCAACTTACACTATGCTCCTACTTCTTCCTTTCTGTTCTTTGTGCTATTATTGTAACGTATTTTACTTTTACATATGTTATACATTCCACAATATAGTTTTGTCATTATTGCTCTAAACATTCAGCTATCTTTTATAAAGGTTAATTCATTTTTAAGTCTTCATAATTTCCCATCTACTTATCATTTCTGATGCTCTGCATTCCTTTACGTTGGTCCAGATTTCCATCTGGTGTAATTTTTCTTCTGTTTGCTGGAGGTAAGTTCTTCTGGCTATAGTATGGATGGAAAATATTTTATTTTACTTTCATTTTTTGAAAGATATTCTTTTTGGGTAAAGAATTCTAGGTTTACAGTTATTTTTCTTCAAATGGTAAAGAAATTTCTTCATTGTCTTCAACAGAAGTCTTCATGAGAAGTTAGCACTCGCCCTTACCTTCATCCTTCTCCGTGTAGTTGTCTTATTTCTCTGCTGCTTTTAAGATTTTCTCTTTGTTCGTGGTTTTGGGCAAAATGGTACGACATGTAGTTTTTGTCATGATTCTTGTGATTGGGGTTCAATGAGCCCCTTTAATATATGGGATTATACTTTTGTAATATAAGTTTTAGGAAAGTGGGTCTGGATGACTATGGGAGGACTGGGTTTGGGAAGGCTGCTCTGGATAGTTCTGGAGGGACTTTGAGAAGGTTGGCTCTGGGTGGCTGTCTCAGATGGCGCCATGGCTGAGAGCAGGGAAGTCACAGGTGCTTTAGGGCAGCCTATCACTCTCAGACTCTGTCTTGTCCAGATTCCCCTTCCTAGTGTGGGTTTCTCTAACTCCCCAGGCCAATATGGGACCCTCACATAGGTTTCCTTTGCACTGGGAAGTTGTCCCTCTAGTGTTTTCTATTGTTTAATTATGTTTAGTACTTCTTCAGTTTGGGTCTTTCTGTGGATCCTAAGGCTCCATGAGCGCCTCTGACATTCTGTGTGGCTCAAAGTCGCTACTCAAGGATTGCTGAATTAGTGAGAGAAGGACCAGGTGAATGAGCTGTGTGCTGCTGTTCCTCACCATTCAAGTCTTCAGTTTATCATTTCGTCCATAGCTTCAGGTCCTACTAACCCCAAGTCTCTGACCACTTGGAAACTCTGTTCCAGGAGGTTTTGAGGAAAGCGAGGTGCCAGACTTTCTGGGGAATGTCTGGGAGGAGGGACCTGGGGATTGAGGTGTTCAATAGCTGTTCACACACCACTAGGGGTTTCATGATGTGCTGCCACCAGCTCCATACTCCTGGTGTCCCATCTACAAAGTGCTGCCTCTCTAACCACACCATGAAAACCGAGCATTTGGTTGTGGGGGTGTAGCAGATTAGAACACTAATTATAGTGCTCTCTGGGGGAGCCTGGAGCACTGGAGTCATGGTTACGATTCTGGTCTATGTGGGATTTACTTGAGTTCTTTTTTTTCCTTTTATTTCTACACTTGGTGTGACAATAGATTTACATAATGAATATGTGTCAAGGGTTTCAAGTCATAGCTTTCCTAGGCTTCCTTCATTTCTTGAAAGAAGACAGATTTTTGATGTTTTTTGAATTTTGCAACAATGTGGGCTGGTCTACATGGACAATTGGCATGTTGTGAGGATTGAAGCTCATTCACGTATCACGTATGGCATCTGGAAGCCCTGAAACAACACCCGGGGCTGATGGTGTTGGAGTCCCTTAACGATCTGAATTGTCATGCTGTTCATTTGCTTGAAAACTTGTCTTTGAGAGTCATTATAGCACAAAAGATGCAGAGGGAGAATTAGGGTGAAAGACGTGAGTTTGAACCAAAGATCTGCTACATAAAAATAATACAGCGAGGCCTCCAGCCTGGACATAGTAGAGTAGACCTGCTTCTCCATATTCCTCTTTGCCCTGGAAATAAAGCAAGAGGCAGCGAGAGGAAGGAGGAGGGTAGGCTACCGTGGGACCCGAGGGATGAACAGCAATTCAGTGGGGGGGATCTTACACTCCCCGACCCAACAGAGGGAGGTGGTCCAGGCCCTGAGGCTGGCAACAGGGGACAAGGGAGTCTTTCCATCAAAGCAGTGGAAAGAAACATCCACGGGAGGGACTGACCAGGGACCCCATTCAGTGACGAGTGGCTGGTGGGGAGGTCGTCCCTTTCCTGCTAGATCCTAGACTCCTTGCCCACCCTAGACACGACCAGCTGGCTGGCTCTGGTAGAAAGAGTCCTGCCCCGGGTCACATGTTGTCATGGTGGGATTGAGGTTCTTTCCTTGGCTCGACGACACTGGGGAGTGTGTCTTGCTCTGCAAACTGTAGGCTGTGGTAAGCCTTAGGTAGCTACTGTAACCAGGACAGTGTGGTATCGGGGGATGATAGACACAGACTGATGAACAAAACAGAGAATCTGGCCATGGACCCACACAAAGGAGCCCAACCGACTTTCAACAAACATGCAAGAGCGCTTAAGTGGAGGAAGGCAGGTCTAACAACAAGTTGTGCTGGAGCCGTTGGACATCCACAGGCACACTCAGAAAATGAACCTGACCTACACTTTACACCTTGAAATGAACTCTAAGTAGGTCCTGCACTTAAGTGTAAAGAGTGAAACCACAACTTTTGGGGAAAAAGGGAAGCTCTTCAGGGTCTAGGGCCAGAGTTCTTAGGCTTGACACCAAAAGCACCATCCATAAAAGGAAGATGGATAAATTGGACCTCAGCGGAATCAAAAACTCAAACTCGTGCTCTGTGCAGGACCACGTGACCAGGATGAAAAGATTACAGGCTGGGAGAAAAAATTTGCAAACCATATGTTCCAAAGAGAACTAGTATCTAGAATAGATAAAACCTTACAAGTTAACAGTAATGCGCGATCCAATCACAAAATGGGCAGAGACGGCAGTCAGTCTCTTGACAAGGAGGTAGGGATGGCAGCGAAGCACAGGAGGTGATGCCCAGCAACACAGCCATCAGGGACGCGTTATGGAAACCACAGTGGGACATCACTGCACACCGCTCAGAACGGTAACAAGTGACCTCTCCATTGGTTGGACATGGGCCCCTGCACTCGCAGGGCAGGTGAGATCCAAGACACAGGAGGCCCCTCCTGGCTGGTGGGTGGCAGGTTGAATAAGCAAAGGAACGTACTTGCCAGGCTGGTCGTGAGTGGCTGCGTGACCAGTGGTCTCCGTCCCTGCCCGCTGGAATCTTGCGAGTTAAGGAGTGAACCTGACGAGTTCCGTCACACGCGCCATCCAGGTGGCCCAGCTACACGCGCCGTCTGGCAGCTGCACCCCATGGAAGCAGCGGGCAGAGCTGCGACCCGAGGGCGGGAGGGGATGGGCAGCCCCTGGCAGCTGATGGCCTCATGGGTCCAGCGGCCGTCACCCCTCTCAGCTCCTCCTGCAGCCACCAAACGCCGGGGGAACCTGGATCTCTCCTCCACGGCTGGCCGTGGTTAGATGGCACAGGCGCTGGGAGACCAGTCTGCTGGCTTCTTCAAAACTAAACGTACCGGGGACCCCTGGGTGGCTCCGCGGTTAAGCACCGCCTGCGGCCCATGGCGTGACCCCGGGGTCCCGGGATTGAGTCCTGCGTCGGGCTCCCTGCATGGAGCCTGCTTCTCCCTGTGCCTGGGTCTCTGCCTCTCCCTCTCTCTCCCTCTCTCTCTCTCTCTCTCTCTCTGTCTCTCATGAAAAAATAAAATCTTTTTTTTTTTAAACTAAACGTGCAGCTACCGTGTGACCTAGAAACTGCACCTCTGGGCATGCATCCCAGAGAAATGGAATTATTTTCCCTGGAAACCTGTCCATGAATAGTCAAAGCAGTTTTATTGGTAAGAGCCCCTGACCTGGGAGCCGCCCGGGTGCCCTGCAGTGGGCAGTGGTCCCGCGGGCTGGGCCCATCCCCCGGGAGCAGCTCTCAGCCCCTAAAGTGAACGAGTTATTGCTACACACGACGTGGCGATGTTCCCGAGGCTCACGCTGTCGCCGGGTCACTGTGGGGTTCCATCTGTAGCACATTCGTGAAGTGACAAAAGCTTGGAAATGGGGAGCAGAATTTTGGTGCCCGCAGTCAGGGCCGGGGGGCCGGGAGGGGGTGGGACCTGCTGGGATGGACGGTCTGGTCCTGCCCGTGGGGGGCACCGCAGGAACCCACGGAATCGCACAGAACAGGATCGCCCAGAACTAACCCCCCACGCAGCAGAAGCGGCAAACCTGGGGCCCCTGGTGTCCGGGCCCTTCCTGGTGGCGGCTCGTGCGGGCTCCGGGCACCTGCCACCGGGTGGGGGCCTGGGCCCTGTGGGCTCCTGCAGCTGTGGCCGAAGCTCCAGATTTCCCCACGACGACCTCGGCTGGGGAACAGGTGACGAGCCCCGCGGGGCTTCTCTCTTTCCGTGAAGAGTCTAGAGGAAGGTGAGCCCCGGCCGGCGGGGGCCGAGCTGGGGGCCGAGCCGCGCTCCTCTGCACCCCACACGCCCGTCTCATGCCATCCTGGCCACTCCTGGCTTCCCCCGTGACAGACACTGAGGCCTCAGTTTACCCAGCCTCTGGGGTCGGGGTGAGGTGTCAAGTGCGGTTCCCACGGGAGGTTAGCGGGGGACACAGGTGCTGCCCCAGGGAGCTCTCAGGTCAGCACGGAAATCGGTCCCGTTTCCCCGATGACGAGGCCCGCTTCTTCCCTGGAAGCTTCTGGGGCCCAGAGGCCGGGGGGGAGCAGAGGGGAGCCCGGGCCCCTGAGGCCTGCAAACAGCGGCCCGGGGCCAGAACGAGCGAGGAGGGGCCAGGCTGGCGGCCCACGGGAGAGGCTCGGCCGTTGCTGCACCTGCCGCCAGCGTCCCCCGCTGCCCGGGGGAGCCAGGCCTTCGCCTGCCCGGTCGCCCCCTTCCGCCTCTGCGCACTGGCTTCGGCCGCCTCGGTGGCGTCCTTTACGGGGTCCTACTCCCCCGCTCCCGGAGGGCGCCCGTCTCTGCAGCTCCCACCCCACTGTCCTCTGCCGGGTTCTCCACTGGGTGACCCAAGGGACGTGGGGCGGCGGTCCTGCCAAGTCCTTGGCCACACCAAGCACGCTGGCTTCTTGGAACTGGCGTCCAGACCCCAGCTCAGCCTGTGCCCCTGACCCCACAGCCTCATCTGGGGCCAGCGCAGAGCTCCGGGGCCTGGGGAACGCATCCAATGGTGGTCCTGGGACCCGGCACACTTCTGCTCACCGAGTGGGAAAGGTTCTGGGCCAATTCCAGCAGTGGTGTGTGTGTGTGTGTGTGTGTGTGTGTGTGTGTGTTGGGGGGGTTGCCCTCCACCCAAGAACTCTCCACGACACCAGCCGGATGTCCTACAATTCACCTGGATTTTGACAGTATTTGGAAACAACATTGATCTCACGGGTAAGTGCCCAGACCTGGAAGATCGTCCTGTGTCCCATCCCCCATCTGGCCCCCGACTACCCACCCCAACACCCCAACACCCACCCTGCGTCCCAACCCCAGGCTCTCACCAGTGCTTCTGACCAACCAGCTGCAGATTGGAGGCTCTGGGGACCCCCTCCTTGGGGCCAGGTAATTTGCTGCAGCAGCTCACAGAAACGAGAGACACGGGCGTTTACCAGCTTGTTGAAGGATGTGATAACTTTATCATGTACACAGGTGCACAGCCAGAAGGGAGAGCTGCCGGGGGTGGGGGGGCATTGTCTTCCCAGGCCCCCAGGGCCCATGGTCCCCACATCACCTGCTCACCAGCCCGGGAGCTCCCCAGACCCCGTCCTTGTGGGGGTTTCTGGGGCTTCATCCCAAGGACGGGATTGATGAAATCACCAGTCATGGCTGTGGGTTCACCCTGCGGCCCCGCCCCTCCCGAGGGCAGAGGCTGGGGGTGGGGCTGGGGCTGGGGGGTCCCACCTGTAAGCACGTGGTCGGCCCCCTGGCAACCAGCCCCCCATCAGGTGTTTTCCTGACCTCACCTCCTCAGCATAACAGGAGACACCTGAGCCCCCGCCTTAGGGAATCCGGGGGGGCTCGGGGGCTCCGTGCTGGGAATGCGCCGAGACCAAGTCTGTCCTCACCAGGAATCTCAGGAACTTATGTCACTTTATGGTTTTTGAAAACCCTTCATTCTCTTTGACCTTGGTTCTCTCTTTCCCCAGAGATTCCTGATGTGCTCACTGGTCTCACTGAAAACAAGTGGGTTTGAGGCTGAGGGGGACGAGAGTCTCAACAACCTGACACCAGACGCCCAGGGCCCTGGGGGTGATGAATAACCACGGAAGGACAGGACAAAATGTTCCCTACATCTGGTTTTTTGTCTGCCTTCAGGGCTTGGCTCCATGCTACCCTGCAGACCAGCCCGCCCCCCACCCAGGCCCAAACTGCTCCTCCCTGCGATATCACCTGTCACCGTGTCCCGGTGTGCCAGCGTGCTCTCTGCGTGAGGTCCGTGGCCCGGAGGGAGGGGGCCACCTGTGCTGTCCTCGCTTATGGCACTGGGCTCACCATGCCAAGGGCTGACACTCAAGTGTCTGTCGGGAAACACCAGAATCTTATTCCTGGATGTATATGACTTGTTGAGTGGATGAAGGAATGATGGACAGTGACACCCCCTGTGTCCAGGAGCCGCAGTGTCGTGCCGGGGACTGTCTGCCACCAGGGGCGTCTGAGACCGATGGGAGGGCGCCCGGCAAGCCCAGGCCTCACACTCGCTCCCGTCCTGGTGTGTGAGTCCCCACTTCCAGTGCAAGGGGAAGTCATCCGTGGGAGGGTCCTCTGGGGGGGCCAGGACTCCACACCCCCCACTCTCAGACTCAGGGGTGGAATCCACCGTGGAAACGGGAAACGTTGTCAGGAGCAGAGGGGACGGCAGCACAGGGACCCCCGTAGACACCCCCATCCCGGGAAGCGGGTCGATAAGGCCACCTTCAGAACCGCCCTGAGCTCCACCTGCCGTCTCGCAGACGTGCCCAGCCGGCCTTCAAGGGCGGCCCTGCGCAGCACACGGCACAAAATGCACGGGGCACGTGCTCTGCCCCTGGCGCCTTCCTAAGCACCTGTTGTCCTGATGGCAACCGCGTGGCCCATGTGACGGGACCCGGAGCCATGGGCGGGGAAGGACATTGCTGCACCAGCGCTGATGAGCGGCAGGAGGTGTGCACAGCTCGGGGCGTGGGGCTCAGATCTGAGCCTGAACCTCCAGCCCCGCGGACCCCAGCCGCGACCCTACTATCCATCCTGTCTGAAAGGATGGGCCGTGTGGCCAGAACCTCTCACTTTTTTCGAGAATATCATTCATTCATTCATCATCATTCATTTAAGAGAGACAGAGCTTGCACGGAGTTGGGCGGTGTGCAGAAGCAGCAGGAGACAGAGAATCCCAAGCAGACGCCCCACTGAATGTGGAGCCTGACCTGGGCCTTGGTCTCATGACCCAGAGATCTGAGGGGAAATTAAGAGTCTGAGGCTCAACCACCTGAGCCACCCAGGAGCCCCTGCTTTCACATATTTTAAGGAATAGATCCATATAAAGTATGTTTTCAGACCATAATGAAATTAAACTAGAAATAAAGAGCAGAAAGCTGAAAAATCTTCACGTATTTGCTAATTTAAACAACACATTAAAAAAAAAACCCTATAGATCAAAGAAGAAGTCTTGAGAGAAGATACATTTCTTATAATATCTTACCTGGTTTTGGTATTGGCATTGGTGTAGTGCTGGGAAGTGTGTCTGCTTCCTTTATGGGTGCTAAAGCTCTGGAAAATTCAACTTATCAAAATTTGTGAAATGCAGCTAATGCAGTTGGTGAAGGGGAATGTACGGCATGGAAATGCACATATGAGAAAACAAGGAGGATCTAAAGCTGGTCACCTGAACTTCCGCTATGGGAAATGGAGTAAGACGAACAATTTAGGGCTCGTGCAAGCGGGACGACAGAGTACATCATAACAATTAGGCCAGAAGTCAACAACATTGAAAACAGGTACACAATAAATAAAATCAACAAAATGAAAAACTAGGTCCTTGGAAAATCAGTAAAATTGAGCAATCTCTAGCCACAGATGTGGAAAAAATATTTGTAAATCACCTTCCTGGTAAAGGCCGTGCATCCAGAATATACAAAGAACTCTCACAACTCAATAATAAAGAGCAAGCAGCTCGATTAAAAAATAGACAATGGATCTGGTTGGCCGTTGCTCTAAAAGCAATACACAGACCTTGAGTGAGGATGCACGGATTCGGACATCACCTGTCACTATACGGGGCCACGGCATTGAGATGTGACCAGAGCTTGTCAGAACGACTGGAATGGGGGCACCTGGGTGGCTCAGTTGGTTGAGCATCTGCCTTTGGCTCAGGTCATGATCGCAGGGTCCTGGATCAAGTCCCTCATGGGGCTCCCAGCTCAGAGGGACTCTGCTTCTCCCTCTCCCTCTGCCCCTCATACTCTCTCTTGCTCGTGCATACTCTCTGTTTCAAATAAATAAAATCCTTTCTAAAAAAAGAATGACTAAAATGTGAAAATGGTTTTATACCAATTTCTGGCGAGGATGTGGAGCAGCAGGAGCTCTCATTCACTGCGGGTGGGAATGCGAAATGGCACAGCGCTTTGGAAGACCTTCAAAGTCTCGGATAACACTAAACAGCCTTACTGAATGATCCAGTAATTGTGCTTCTGGGTAGTTTTCAACAGATTTAAAAAATGATATCCGTACAAAAAGCTGCATATGAGGCACCCTTATTCACAGTCACCCCAGTGGGAAGCAATGACGCTGGGCTTCGGTAGGTGAATGGGTACACCAACTGGTCATTAGTATGGTGGGATGCCCCTCGGTGATGAAAAGGAGTGAGCGACCCTACCGGCATGGGTCTGAGCTGGATATTGAGAAGTGAGAGGCTACGTGGTGTTGATTCAATTGATAGGACATTCTGGAAGAGGCCAAAGTGTAGAAATATAGTGTTGGTAGACAGGTTGCTCTCAGTGGCTCGAGGATGTTCATGAGCTGGGAGGTTGGAATGCTCAAAGCACCAGGGAGCTTTAGGCAGCGACTCTTGGATGGTGGATACATGACCCTGGGTGTTTGGGAACACAGGACCTCACAGCACAGAGTGAACCTTCATGCACACAACTTAAAAAACTCACACGGGAGTTTGGGGATCCCAGGTGGAAAACAGACTGAGAAAGAGCCGTCACAAGTGTGTGAAGGAGCTTCATGAAAAGGGTGGGGGTGAGGCGCTGGCCCTCGTAACTTCAGAGATGAGCAGAGGCCATAGGCTAACGGTGGGAGGACCAGTTCACAGCACCGTCCTCCAGCCAAGGAGCTGCTTCTCGAGGTGGAAGAGGGGACAGCTCTGGAACTGCCGCGTGGACGGGGCACTGTGCAGCCAGGCGAGTGGATGTGGGCGGTGGGAGCAGACTACCCACTGTGACAGAGGGAGCTCACAGACGAGCAAGGGAGGAGGGAGCAGTGGACTGAGAGTATTGGGTGAAAGTCTCAGACATCAGTGTGAACTCGTGTTCAGCTAGTGTAGACTCAGATGGCGCATGCAGCAGTGGCTACTGATGTGTGTGTTCACGTGGGTTAGCACACACATGTTCTGTTTCCCTGGGAGCCGGGGGCCGTGAGGCCTCATCACGACCTGTGCTCAGCACTTGATACTCCCCTCCTCTGGGAAAGGGCCCCACGGCTGCTGGGAGGACCGGCTGGCTCTGGGCCCATCAGAGAACACAGGAGGTGAGCGTGGAGCACCTGGTGGCGCCAGGACAGGAGGTGTCTGAAGAAACATGAGGATGCCGCGGAGACAGAGGAGCCGCACGAAAGACGGGCCCGTGGCCAAAGCTGGGGCAGGTATGGCAGCACATGAAATAAAGTAGTAATTGGTTTATAACCCATAGAATAAAATAAATATGCATGAATGTGCTATAAATAAATGCAAGACTAGACAAATCTCTCACACAGAAGAATTCAAGGAGGTGGAACACGGCTCCCCATCCCTCAAATGTGGGCTGTGCACAGCGCCTTCTCTCCGAAGCCCAGCATGCAAAGGGGAGAAACCTCGCAGACACGACCTCAGCCCCGTGATCCCGGTGGCCAGGAAAGGAGTCCTGCTGGTGGCACGTGCCCTGGCTCTGATGGCCAGGGGCGCTCTTCCTCTGTGGTCTTCCTCCTGAGAGCCCATAACCCCAGTGTAATCGCTGGAGAACATCAAACACTCCCAAGTTTGCAGAAATTATGCAAACCACCTGACCAAGATTTCTCAGAACTGTAAAAATCATCCAAAACAAGAAAAAGTTTGAGAAATGGTTACAGCCAAGAAGAGTCTAGGGACATGTGGCAACTGAATGTCATATAGTGTCGGGGTGGGGGGGAAGAGGGGACCTGGAGCAGAAAGGACAGGAATACAAAACTTTATCAACGTTAGTTGATAATGATCTGTCAATATTGATTGATCAGCGGAACCATACTAAGATATATTGTGGGCTCTAACTCTGGAAAACTGTGTGGGGGTCCCCAAAGAGTTAACAATAGACCTGCCCTACGACCCAGCAATTGCACTGTTGGGGATTTACCCCAAAGATACAGATGCAATGAAACGCCGGGACACCTGCACCCCGATGTTTCTAGCAGCAATGTCCACAATAGCCAAACTGTGGAAGGAGCCTCGGTGCCCATCGAAAGATGATGGATAAAGAAGATGTGGTTTATCTATACAATGGAATATTCCTCAGCCATTAGGAACGACAAATACCCACCATTTGCTTCAACGTGGATGGACCTGGAGGGTATGATGCTGAGTGAAGTAAGTCAATCGGAGAAGGACAAACAGTGTATGTTCTCATTCATTTGGGGAATATAAATAATAGTGAAAGGGAATAGAAGGGAAGGGAGAAGAAATGTGTGGGAAATATCAGAAAGGGAGACAGAACATGAACACTCCTAACTCTGGGAAACGAACTAGGGGAGGTGGAAGGGGAGGAGGGCGGAGGGTGGGGGTGAATGGGTGACGGGCACTGAGGGGGCACTTGACGGGATGAGCACTGGGTGTTATTCTGTATGTTGGTAAATTGAACACCAAAAAAAATAAATTTATTATAAAAAAATAAAATAAAAAAGATGTGGGCTCTAATTTAATAATACACACCACATATAGGTCAATAAATAATATAATCGTTCTTGCATGTGGTGTAGGGTATGAGAATTGTGCCATGTTCACACTTTTCTGTAAATCTAACACTATTCTAGAATAAAAAGTTTGTTTAAAAATGATCTCCTTTTGTAATAAATGTCTCCAAAAATAGAAACCACTCAGATTATTAAATTAATCAAATCAGTCTTGTTTGTTATTCAATATTAGTAATCCATGTTTCACTGAATGGAGAGAAATGAATGTTTGTTTACAAAACCACAATACAGTTATAGATTGCTCCTTTAACTTCCTATTTTTAGTTAATAAATTGAAATCAAATCGCTTTTTGTAACCTCCAAAGGACTCAGTGATTACCTGATGAGGAGGAGATTTTAGGCTCTTGTTTTATAAATGAACAGATGAATCCCTAAGGATTATTTTGATTGGTGGGAATTAAGGTTTCAGCAGTTTAAAAAGGTTTAAAGGGGACCCAAATCAATAGGGGCTTTCTATTTGTGAATAGTTACAACCTCTTATTTATATTGTGTATGTGAGGAAACATTGTCTCCACTAAACACTCAGGGCATTTTGGCACCATTTCACATCTGGATAAAAGTATATTTATTATGATCTCTTGGGGAATGTTAATATCGCATTGCTTAATACCTCTGGGTCCCCTCTTTCTAAAGTATTTGGTATTTGAATTTAGTAAAACACAAAGTGGTTGATCGCCTAGATGGTTTTTAATTCCTTCTATTTCTGTTAGGTTACTGAGTAATTCCAGATTCACCCCATCCTATCTGATAAATCAGTGCAAGTGACTTGGGTTTGTCTTATGAGTGGTTTTTTACAATAAACGTAAATAGAAAAGAAGGAAGAGCCGGAGCTAAAAAGCAAATTGATCCTTTAAAATATTGATTTTACACACATTTTACTTCCCATTTGAATACCAAGCATTCTGGCAATTTTTTTCCTTCTTGATTAGAAAATTAAAACCCGAAAGCTCAGCGCTCTGAAAACGAGTGTGTGCGGCACGGAGCTGCGACAACTCTGCGCCCGTGTCTCTGCGCACGGCTGTCTCCCTCTGCCAGCCACTTCTCACTCTGCTTGGTTTCCTGGGAGCACCCAGGGACTCTCCAACTCATGGACAGCAAGGTGGCTGCACTCTGTGGTCTTTAACCCTCTGCCTCTGTCCTACCTCGGTTTCCTCACACTTTCTTCTCTTTCCCCCTCAGTGGGAGGGTTTTCACCAAATCGATTGTGAAAGACAGGCTCTCGCTTGTCTGGTGACTCCTGGAAGATCACTTGTGTGATCAAGGTTCTCCTTGCTTTGTCCTGTTGTGTTCGGAAGTCCATCTGTCCTCAGGGGCAGGTTACCCAGTTTTCAAAATTGTAAATGGTTGACTTGGACTGTCCCACATATTTGAGAGCTCCAAGGTAATGTGAACCGCGCCCCCGATACGTGCTTGCTGTTCTAGGGGCTTGGCCTAAGCAAGCTCACTGGATCCTCACACAGCCCTAGACTCGGCATGGCTCTTGCAGACGTGGAAAGGGCACCCAGGTGTGCCCCCGTGGGGTCTGGACGCTTACATATGCCCAGCACTGTAGAAGCACTAATCATAGTGTATCTGCTTCCTCCACACATAAGATGCCAGCGGGTTAAACATGCTTCCAGCTGTCACGTATCAAAACAAACATATTTTTATGGCACATTAAAGGAATCATACACCATGATCAAATGAGATCTATTCCAGGGATGCGAGGATGGTTCAACTTCTGCAAATCAGTCATGTGATCTCAGTAGATGTAGAAAAGGCGTTTGACAAAATGCAATTCCAGTCATGATAAAAACTCAGTGAACGGGGTTGAGAGGGAACATTCCTCAACCTAGTAAAGACATAAGGACAAGCTCACAGTCAATATTATACTCAATGGTGAGAAGCTGAAAGCTTTTCCTCTAAGATCAGGAACAGGACAAGGATGCCCACTCTTGCTGCTTCTGTTCAGCAGAGTACTGGAAGTCGTGGCCACAGCAATCAGGCAAGAAAAGGAAATAAACAGCATCCAAATTGGAAAGGAAGAAGTAAACTTCTCTCACTGAGCATCATGTCCCTAAGGTCCATCCATGCTGTCAGAAAGGTAGGATTCTCTTCTTTTTAATGGCTGAACAATATTTTAGTCCGAGTGTGTATGTATTACACTTTCAATCCATTCATCCACCGAAAGACACTTGGCTTGTTTCCATACCTTGGCTACTGTAAATAATGCTGCAATAAACATGGAGGTGTCAATATCTCTTCAAGATAGTGATTTCAGGGGGTGTCTGGATGGTCAGTTGGTTGAGCGCCAGACTCTTGATCTCAGCTCAGGTCTTGATCTCAGGGTCATGAGTTCGAGCCCTGCATTAGGCTGCATGCTGCGCAGGGAGCCTGCTTAAATTGGATATACACTCAGAAGTGGGATTGCTGCTCAAATGGTATTTCTACTTCTGATTTTTTGAGAACCCTCTGTAGTGTTTCATATAGTGGTTGCACCAACTTACAGTCCCACCAACTGTGCACGAGGGCTCCCTTCTCTCCCAGTCCTCACCGACATTTGTTCTCTGCTGTCCTTCTGACCACAGCCTTTCTAACACAGGTGAGTGACATCTCATCGTGACTTTGATTTGCATTTCCCTGATGACTAGTGATGTGGAGCATCTTTTCATGTACCTGTTAATTATTTGTAGGTCTTCTTTGGGAAAATGTCATTTTTTTAAAAAATCCACTTTTTAATTGGATTATTATTAGTTTTTTGCTCTTGAGCTGTGTGAGTTCCTTATATATTATGAATACCAACCCCTTACCATGTTTGTGGTTCGCAAATGTTTTTCCTTTGCTGTATTTGCCTTTTCACTGTGTCCATGGTTTCTCTGCTGGGTGGAGCCCTTTAATTCGATGTCCTTCCACTTAGTGAATTTTGCTCTCATTGCTTGTGTTTTTAGTGTCATATGCAAACAATCATTGCCAAGACCAATGCCAAGGAACTTTCCCCTATATTTTTTTTTCGGAATTTTACAGGTTTAAGTGTTTTTATGTTTAAGTTAATCTGTTTCAAGTTAATTTTTGTGAGTGGCCCAGTTTCACCCTCCCACTGGGCAGGCTCCAGAGCCCTCCCCAGGCCGGGATGAACCACCTGCCCAGACTTTCCTCCCCATCCCTTCTCTTGTTTTCTGCCATCTCCTCCTCACTCCTTCCTCCCCTTCCTTCCCTCCTTCCTCCTCCTCCTCCTTGCTCCTCCCCCTCTTCCCTCCTCCCCACTTCTTCCTTCTTCTCCTCCCTCCTCTCCTCCTCCTCTTGGTCTCTCCCCTCTCTCCCTCTCCCTCTCTCCACCTCTCCTCCCCACTCTCCTTCTCCTCCCCCTCCCCTGCTCCTCTACTTGGCTGTTCCTACAGAGCCCTTAGGACTGCATTCTCCTGGATGCAGCAATCTCACCACTAGGAAATTATCCTGGGGAGTCCCTGCGAGACTGAAGGAACTCGACTGGGTGAAGATGTTCACTGCAGCATTGTCTGCAGTTCGGAAAGCATGAGCTCTCAAGAGAAGGCTGATTAAATCATGAAAATGCCAAACAAGCCAAAGTCCTGTGATCCTTAGGGGTGAGGACGGTGGGCCGTGTTCACGGTGAGAACACAAGGCGACAGCCCACTGATGGGTCGGGAATCTGTGTTTCCTGCGTGTGTTTGAGTCTACAAGGGGGGCTGCCCCAGAGACGGGACTGATCCCCGGTGGGCGGGGGCGGCGGCCTTCTGAGGTTCTCCAGGGAACACAGGTTGCTTTTGTGAAACGAACAGGTTCGGTGGGGGCAGAAGGGCTTCTGGGAACACAGTCACCACAGGCCTGTGCTGGTGGAAGGCAGAGCTTGACGGGCGAGGAGAGAGGGCCTGTGGGGTCGGAGGTGGCATCGGGCCGGGGCAGGGAAACAAGAAGGCCTCTGGTTCGCATCGGGACACGAATGGCGCTTGAGGAGCAAAAGCGTCTGGGCGGTGGCACCGGGAGTGGGCAGGACAAGCCACCGCGTCCAAGTCTCCAAGTAAATGAACAACGTGTGCCGTGTGGTCCCCAGGTGCAGAAGCTGCGCCACAGAACACCCGCCTACAGCCAGAACCCCCCGACGGTGCCGGTGCCCCAGGGCTTCCAGCCCCCCCTTCCCCGTGTTCCATCCTGTACCCGGTGCGGACTCACCGGCCGCGGCGGGGGCTGCTCCTGGGGGCGCGCAGATGGGGTGTTCTCCGCTTCAGGGTCCTAATGGCTCAGGGAATACAGACCTTTCACAAGGACTGAGAATGCCGCGGGAGGCCGAGGGGGTCTTCACTGGGGGTTCAGGCAGATGGGGAGGCGGGGCCCCGCACTCCCTGGGCTTGCTCGGTTCCAAGAGGAGAGGACAAAGTCCTGGAAGATTTTCAAGATTTCCCAAGAGGAGGGGCTCGGAACAGAGAACTAGATGGGGGCTGTGCCCGGGGGCTTCCCCCGGGTCTGGGGCCCCCACCGGCTCCTCATCCCTCCCTGGCCCTCCACCCTCCCTCCCACTTTGGGTGTGAATTTATCCTCCTGCCTAGTCCCACCCGGCGGGGGGCCTACCCAGGCGCTCCCCTCAGTGGGCCTGTCGGGGTCTCCACCCCCACTGCCTGCTACCTGCTGGAGTTGGGGGGCCCCTCTCTGCGTGTCCATCGAGGAGTCACACCCTTCATGCTTCAAGACGCTCGGGCTGTTCCCACTCCGGGCCTTTCCCGGCTGTGGGGGTGTGGCCCGTGCGGAGGCGGCTTTGTGGGGCTCCCCCAAGTCTACTGCGCCCAACGTCTCACCCACATCCCTGGGCGCTCAGAAGCCCGGAAGGTGGACCTGGTCGGAGGGGCCCTCTCGAGCTGCAGGCTGGGCCATCCCGGTGCCCACCCCATCCGACCGGCCGGAACTGGGCTCCTGATTAGGCCATGGTTGATTCTTGTCAAATCACGGAAACTGGTGTGCGTTTATGGACTCTGTCCCCATCGCTCTGCATCGTGTCCTCCTTCACCCCGGACTCCGGAGGGAGACAGCAGGCCTGCGGCCCGGGGGGCCTAAGCGACTTCATTAGTCACTTCTTTTATTGCCTGGCCATCATTTCTTTGGGTCACCGTCCTTCCCACCCCAACATGTGCTCCGTTTGCCGATGTCAGCCTGGAGTTGGGCACATGCCTTGGGGCTGGCCAGTGAGAGTACCAGGCTCCTTGGCCACAGCGACCGGCGGAGGGATGAACCATGACCCATGGCAGGGCCATCACAGCTGCCCCCGGGATGCTGCTGGGAGCCCTGGGCCGTGCGCTCCTCTCTCCTCCACAGACAGTGGAGCTAAGGACCGAAGAAGCCAGAGCCTCACGGGAGTGTCCTTGTCAGCAGGGGACGAATGCCACCCCTGGGGCTGGAAACGCATGGCCAGGTGCCACAGGCCCCAGTGCGGGGCTCTGCAGCCTCTGTCTTAAGCTCCCTCCCCCACTGGGCTCTTCTCTGCTCTGCTCTTGTACAAACTCATTTAAATTCAAGCTTTTTGTGGAATAGCTTCAGTCAACAAGCCCTATTTTAATTTTCCTCAAGTGAAAAAGAAGGCCCAGGCGAAAAGCATTCTATCTGCTTCTGTGCCTTAGTTCGGTGGCTCACACCCCCTGGGCTATGAATGCCCAGACTCAGAGTGTCCTCATGCCGGGGGCCTCACGGGGCCTGCCCGGTTCCAGCAGCCACACTCAGGCATCCCTTTCCTGCACCACTCGGCAGGGCTGGCAGGGCTGGCCCTCCCCGGGGTCTGTGCCAGCCACGCACTGAGTTTCAAGTTGGTGATGAAACTGCCAGGTCCTAATGCAGGTGCAGCCCCTGGTTGAGTTTCCTGCCTTCCCCAACTGGAGCTTCTGCCCCCTCCCACCGCCCCGAGCTTCTGCCTCCGTCCCCAGCACCTCTGTGGTCAGCGGTGGACATAACGGGGTGGGAAGCCATGCCCAAAGTTCCTGCACTTGCATGGGGTCCAGAGGATACTGTCTCTGCCAGCGCCTTGCACCCAGAAGTTTGTCCCCTGGGTCCTGTCATCCCCTGGGCTGGCCCTTGGGGCAGGGTCTATGGTGACCCCATGCCAGATTTTTTTAATTATTTATTTAAAACTCATGTAAATCCCAAAACTCATTCCGTGGGGTGACCCCCACTCCACCTCAGCTCCCTTCCATGCCCTCCTGGGTGGGTGTTTTGGGGACGTCACCCCTTTGAAGACATTGCCTGGAAGGCAGAAGCTTGCAGCAAGCTTGGTGCCAGAGAAGCTCCCTAGCTCGCGGATCTGGGCCTGCCTCTGACCCCACTGCTTGGCCTGTTCTCAAAAAGCCTCCCCTGCCCATCCAGGTGGGAGCACCTCTGCCTGTCGTATCTCCCCCTCCGTCTCGTGTGGCATCGGGGGAGGCCCGGCTTTCCAGAAAGGTCTTCTTTAAACTGAGTCCTTCTGTGACAGCAGCCGACACAGCAGATCTTCGGTCTTTGATTTCCTTCTTCACATATTGAGAGCAAATCTTGTAGCTTGGACACTCTCTGAGAGATTTATTCCTCTGCCTGCTTGTCTTAAAAGCTTCCTTCATAAATTCAACCATTTTTGTCAAACTCTGTAAAAGATTTATCAGTTTTTATTTTCACAGACAGCTCCTCCAACATCTGGTCTACCTCTTATTTAAGGCACAGGGTCCGAGGCTCTCTCTGAAAGGAGCTCCCCAGAGATGAGGGCTCCCCAGGGTGACAGGCCACCAGGACATGTCGGTCTCAGGCCAGAGGACAGCCCAACGCGGGGTCTGCACTCTGAGTGGCTCCAAACGCGTTATTTCCAATTTCTGCACCATCATCCCGTGAATGGACATTGCATATAGTTCATTTAATCAATGCGTATTGCTTAGAATTGATGAGAAATTCTTCACTTGGGATATTTCATTATCTGACGGAAATCTTCAAGTGCACACTTCCAAACACACCCTGGTGGCAGACAGTCCCCGGCACGGACACTGCGGCTCCAGGACACAGGGGGCGTCACCGTCCATCATTCCTTCGTCCACTCAGTGAGCCTGCATTGCACAGGGCCGTGTGGCAGGCACGGCGCTGGATGGGGGCAGGCCGACCCCTGCTCCACGGATTGCACATTCTAAAGGGCAGAGGGAGACGCCAGAGGCACGTGGTGTCAGGTGCCCGACATGGCAGTAGGCAGAGCAGGATAAGGTGACGGCAGGCAGGAGCCGGAGAGGGAGAAGGGACTGGAGAGAGAGGGCGGTCCGGGGCCAGCAGACCCCCAGAAGGCCGCATCCCCGCTGCTTGGCCTGCAGGGAGGATGGGGGGGCCGCAGGGCAGGCGCGGGGAGCTCTGGTTGGGCGGGGCTGATCTGCAGACTGAGCTGGAGCCGCTGCAGGGTTTGGGGCGCAGGAACGACGGGGTCCGGGGAGCTGGCAAGTGGGCGGCTGGGCTGCAGGAGCACTTGAGTGCTGCGGCGGGTGCACTGCAGGCACACGTGGCTTGCTGGCACATCACACGTCGGGTGTGAATAAGCGGGGTGCCACGTTCGTCTCTGCAGCCCTGACCCCGAGGCCCCTGCTGAGCTGCCCTTAGGGGGTGAGCATGTCTGCAGGGGGTGGGCGTGGAGGGCTGAGATCCACACGGATGAGCGTCCACATCCGCGGTGTGTTTCACACTTGCAGTGTAGATGGCACACAGGCTGCTGCGGCTGAAGCTGGGAGAGTCAGGATCTGGGGACGGCTGGGCGCTGACTTCAGGGGGTGGGTCAGAGGAATGGGGTGCAGGGGGCGGCTCACCTAACCGAGAGGTGGAGCCTCGTCCCTGGTCAACGCTCTGAACGCCCGCTGTTCCCGGAGCAGGACGGAGGCGGGAACGGACTCCCGGCGTTGCGGGCCTGTGGGGGGCCCGCAGAGAGGGGGGGCTGACGACGCACAGGTCGTGCTCCCGGGTTGCGCACACGTGCGTGAGCCTCATGGTTCACACAATTAGCTGCCAGGCTTGCTCCCAGCCGCTGGCGGAGCCGAGTCCGCTGGCGCCCACGGGGAGGGTGGACATGCTGTCATTCTGCAATGACGTGTGGAGGCGGATGTGGGTCGCTCACAGCTGCTCAGGGTGACGAGGAGCCACGGCTGGAAAGACATACGCGGCCCAGCGTGGTCTGCGCCCGGCAGTGGCGGCCTTGTCGTCCGTCTGGGGACCGGCCGCTCTGGAGGGCAGCGCCGCACGGACAGCGCGCTGTTGGGCCGAGCAGCGACCGCCTCCTGCGTGGCTGTGGTCCAGGGGGAGGTGTTTCCACGAGCATCCGTGCCAGCCCCGGGGAGGCGTGTGCTGGTTCCAGGTCTGGTGCCCCCGGTTTGTTCCGGGCGCTGGGTGAGCGGCCGCCCCCTGCGCCCCGTGGGGCGTACTGAGCCCCATCCACGGACCACTCAGGCGCTTGGCCTCTGTCCGCTGAGCCTTCCGGGCCCGGCCTCCCCGGCTCTCGTAGCTCCTCGTACCCCGTCCCTTCTGCAGAGCCTGGGCCTGCAGGGTCACGCCTCAGCCCTCCCCAGACCCCACCGTCCTTGGGGTACTGAAGGGCTGGACGGTGGGGGGCCACGTGGGGGCCAGCTCCCTGCTTCCAGCACGAGGCTCGGAGCTCCGTCTGTGCGCTGAACGCGCAAATGAGTGAAGAATGAGTGGACGGTTCTTGCCAAGGCACGTCTTGTCCAGCGGAGCTGACGCCGTGACGGCAGGGAGGACACTGACCCCGGCTCCCCCGTTTCCAAAGGGCGCAACGGCCCTGGCTTCGCTGGCGCCATGGGGTCGAGCAGTGATGTCTGCACATCACCCGGTCCTTGCTACTGCAGCCTCGGAGAGAACGGCCGGACCCACGCGGGACTCCGAGCGGTCCTCAGCGACTCGCCCCGGGGACGACAGGAGGGCCGCTCGGGGGCAGGCGACTCAGGTATCTTGTGAGTCGCCGAGGAGACAGGGGGCCCTGGACACGCGGACTCTGCAAGCCGCCCCGTCCCCGCGCGCACGTGTCTTTCCTCTCGCCTCCTGCGACTTTCCCTGAGGACTGGGGAGGACTCGGCCCGCGGGGGGTGGGAGCCGAGGGTCAGTGTCCGCTGCCTCCGGGGCGGCCGCTCCACGGCCCCGCTTGGCCCCGACACCCCGGAGCCCCGCTCAGGGAAGGGCTGCTAAGGGAAGGGACCCCGCCTTCCTCCGCAGGTGGTTGCGGGCGACCCCCCTCGGCGCTCCAGGCCTGGGGGCTGCGCCCCGCGGCCACCTCCCTCCTCCCGCTGAGCATCCCGGGGGGAAATGCTTTTCCTGGAATTTGTGTTTGATGAAGACAGGGAGAGAGCGGCTCTCGGAGCAGGAACTGAGCTGCGGCCTGGGCGCCTGGGAGGGGACGGGCCGAGGTCTCCCAGGCCCGGCCAGCGCGACGCGCACCTGCCGCCAGGAGGGAGGAGGAGGCCCGGGGCGCCCCTGCGTGTCTCAGGCGCTCGGTGCGCAGGACTCAGGACCAGCAGCTCCGAGCCGGCGCCCGGTGGCGGCTGGGCTGGGAGGAGGCGGGGGCCGCACCCGGGGTGGGACCGGAGGCCCGGGAGGCACCGTCGCCTCCCCGCAGTGGCAGCGGGCGGCTCCCGCCAGTCGGTGCCTTAACTTTTTATCAGGTTGTTCCTCGGAGCATTTTAATGTCAGTGAGAACCAGCGCGCTCCGGCTGACCTGAGCCTGGAAGGGCTCCCTCCACCCCGGCTCCTGCGGCTGTCGCCCCGCGGAGACGGCCGAGTCTGGCAGCCAGCCAGGGCCACCACGGCCGGCGGCGGATGCTGGGAAGCCCACCCCTGTGTCCAGGGTCACGATGGGGGAGGGGGGTGTCCTCGTCTCTGTGTGGGGAGCTGCAGCCCGGGGGGCCTTGGCTGCTGGCCTGACTGGCTTCAGGATGGGGGTCCTCGGACACCCTCGGGGGAGCCGAGCGGGGTGAAGCCGTCAGGGCGGGCGGTCACTGGCGGCCCCCGGGGGTCAGCACACACCGTGAGGCCACCTTCCTCCTCCCGGGGCTCCTTGTCCCTGAGACCCCGAGGGCAGGGAGCAGAGGCCGCACTAGTGAGGGCGATGGACAGCACCCATGGGTCACTCTTCCGGGCCCGAGGGAGGGGGCTCGTTACAAGTCCCCTCCTGACACCAGAAGGACCCTCCGGACCGGCTGAGAGCAGGCCAGGTCAGGACCCCAGCACCTCCCACCTGTGAGGGGGCCCAGCCCGGCGGTGCTCTGCCCTGGGCCGTCCTGCCTCCCCCTGCGCTGTAGGAGCCCTAGGACCCCCCGTCCCGCCCGACGCTCAGGCTGCTCTTGGGGGCAGGGCAGGAGCCTGGTTTCCATTTTGCAGATGGGCCTGGGGGTCTGGGGGGGGTGGAGGGAGGAAGCGGGTGGGGCGGGGGTGGCGGGCGGCCTCCCTGGGGCCCCTCTCGGGGGAGGCAAGGAGCCCGCAGGCCTCAAGTGGCCACGTGATGCCTGCGACCACCATTGCCTTCTGCTCACAAGCCGCGCCGATGGCAGGTGATCTAAGGATTATGGGCTCTGGGAGACAAGTGTGGGGGCCACCCAGCCCCGCTCACACCCCAGGACTGCTGCCTCAGGGGGCTCCCCGAGATCCTACACGTCTGCCTGACCCCCAGTCCTCAGCCTGCCCTGGGGGCAGCGAGTCGTGTGGCCCCCACAGGACAGTGTAGACGGAGGGACGGCCTCCCCCGCCCGGCCCCTCCCAGGCCCACCGTGGAAGGGGTCCGTGGCTGTAGCGGAGCTCAGAGTCCCTCAGGCGACGAAGTCCAGGGGGCTCAGGCTCCCCGCCCCCCCCGGGAGGACCCAGCACCTGGCGGCCAGCTCCGCCTCGGCTCTGTGCACAAGTGGGTTCAGCTGACCTGTCTTCACTAACAGAGGCTGGGAAATGTAAACGAGGTCACCCGGTTTTAAACCAGGTCCCCACCCGTGGTCACGGCCAGCCACCGCGTGTTCCCAGCGTGATGACTCACGGGTCCAGAAACGGGACTATTTGAATGATGATCACTTATGCTTCAAACACTGTCATCGCGCAGGTCTGTCTGCTACGTGGCCTCGTCGGGACAACACACTGAGGCACACATGTCACCAGGTGGCTGTATCCTGAGGAAATGCTAGTGGAGGAGGACTTAGCCCCTCCACGCTCCAGGGTCACCCTCACCCACCCATGGGGCTGGGGCAGGGTCTGTACCCGGCCGGTGAGGTTGTGTGAGGCTGGCTCTGCGCCGGGGCCCTGCAGGGCAGTGGGGGGATGCCCTGCAGGGAGGGTGGGTGGGGAGGACCCCACAGGGACCGAGGGCTCAGGGAGCCCGGGAGACGGTGGGCCGTCCTGCAGGGCCGGCTGCCTCTGAGCCGTCTGGAGGCCGCAGCTGCCGGGGACTTGGCTGGAAGGTGACGAGGCCCCAGCCCACATGTCACACACGGGGACCTGCCTGCTGCCACTGCCCTGGTTCAGAATGACCGCTCAGCTCTCCACCCTCACTAGCTGGCCAGGGGACAGCAGCCTGAAGCTGGGGGAGGCGATCACAATCCCCCTTTTGCAGAATAGGTCTCGGGATGGACGCACAGACTTGGGAACCCCAGCGCCCGCAGCTCTGGTCCTGCTCACAGAGGGGTGTACAGAAGGCAGGGTGAGGCACACGGGGGTGGGGTGCCCTCAGGTCCCGCCAGATCCACCCCTTTCCGCTCGGTGTACAATCTCATCTCTAGAACAAGAGAAATCTTGCACGGAAGAGGCAGAGATACATTGAAAAAACATGGAAAAGGCAAAGGCACGTGTTGGGTGAGCTGTTCTAGAAGGAGCATCCACTGGCATCGTGGGCCGCACCTGCAGGGATGGGACCCTGCCTCACTAGGGCGCCGCAGGCAGTGGCAGGGCCTGGGTGAAGCCACCTGTGCGAGGACCAGAGCTTTCCGCCAAGGTAGCCATGGACAGGGCTGGGCCCGCCTGGGGTTTCAGCCCTGAAGACCGCCTGCTACTTGCGAACACTTTGAGCACCCCTAAACGCAAAGCCCGGAGCCTGGTGAGCTCAGCCTGTGGAGCCAGTGACTCCTGATCTCAGGGCTGTAAGCTTGAACCCCATGTTGGGTGGAGAGAATACCTCGAAATAAAAAATCTTTTTTTTTTTTTAATTTTTATTTATTTATGATAGTCACAGAGAGAGAGAGAGGCGCAGAGACACAGGCAGAGGGAGAAGCAGGCTCCATGCACCGGGAGCCCGATGTGGGATTCGATCCCGGGTCTCCAGGATCACGCCCTGGGCCAAAGGCAGGCGCCAAACCTCTGCGCCACCCAGGGATCCCCTAAAATAAAAAATCTTTAAAAAAATACCAAATTCAAATATGTTTCTCAATTTACTTTTGACTTGGGATCCATGGTTTGGGTTTATAACGGGGCCGTGTCTCCTTGTTCTTGTGTCCTCTGGGGGCATCTTCATTTTGTAAGATCATCAAGAGGCAACAGAGTTGCCAGGCCAGTACTGGTGAATGTGGGCAGCCTGTCCCAGAACCGCGTGGCCTGCCAAAGGCCTGGGGCACCCTGCTGGGGACCGGGGGACTGCTGGAGAGCCTGCCAGACTTGCTGCGTGCTCTGGAGGTGGGGACGCAGGCCCTCCGCGGTGGACAGAGGCACCTCCACATCCCACCTCCACCCTCACAGCTTCCTGTCCAGGCCTCTGCGTTTCTGTGTGTCCCTCCCCTCTTGCGTCACTGGGTCATGGTCTCCTGCAAGCTGGGGAACAGCCGCAGGGTCAGGAGCTTGGCATACCTTAGGGAACATGGTTCTTCCACAACATATATGCTTATGTAAATGTGATCGTATTCTTGGTACCACAGGAGAGGTCTCCATCTTCACTGACCATTTATTTTATTTTTTATTTTTTAATTTTTAAAAAGATTTTATTTACTTCTTCATGAGACACCCAGAGAGAGAGAGGCAGAGACACAGGCAAAGGGAGAAGCAGGCTCCCTGCAGGGAGCCCGACATGGGACTTGATCCTGGGACTCCGGGGTCATGCCCTGGGTCAAAGGCAGATGCTCTACCGCTGAGCCACCCAGGCGCCCCTTCACTGACCTTTTTAACACACTTTCTTTATTATATATATATATATAAATTTATTTTTTATTGGTGTTCAATTTGCCAGCATATGGA
Organism: Canis lupus familiaris; assembly: GCF_011100685.1. Taxonomy (NCBI): domain Eukaryota; kingdom Metazoa; phylum Chordata; class Mammalia; order Carnivora; family Canidae; genus Canis; species Canis lupus. Next base: position 13,696,628 of record NC_049237.1, read on the forward strand.
ATAACACCCAGTGCTCATCCCGTCAAGTGCCCCCCCCAGTGCCTGTCACCCAGTCACCCCCCACCCCCTGCCCACCCCCCCTTCCACCACCTCTTGTTCGTTTCCCAGAGTTAGGTTAGGAGTCTTTCATGTTCTGTCTCCCTTTCTGATATTTGTCGTTCCTAATGGCTGAGGAATATTCCATTGTATACATAGACCACATCTTCTTTATCCATCATCTTTTGATGGACACTGAGGCTCCTTCCACAGTGTGGCTATTGTGGACATTGCTGCTAGAAACATCGGGGTGCAGGTGTCCCGGTGTTTCACTGCATCTGTATCTTTGGGGTAAATCCCCAGCAGTGCAATTGCTGGATCTTAGGGCAGGTCTATTTTTAACTCTTTGAGGAACCTACTCAGTTTTCCAGAGTGGCTGCACCAGTTCACATTCCCACCAACATTTAACACACTTTCTTAATATAGATTTCTCATTGCAAATAACAGCTTTACCCAGTCATGTTCTGCTGCATGTGTGTGCATGTGCATGCACATGTGTGGTGCGTGGGATGTCTGTAAGCCTGGTAATATGAGTGCTCATGTGTATACACATGTGCATGCCTGGGGATGTGTGCACGTGTGTGTGGTGTGCGCTTGTGTTTGTGAGCCTGGCATTATGTGCATGTGTATGCAGGTGTATGAGTGTGCATGTATGTGCACACGCGTGTGTGTCTATGAGCCTGGCAATGTGTGCACGTGTGTGCAGGTGTGTGTGGTCCTTTGCAGATACACATGGCTGAGTGCACATGTGTGTGCATCTAAGTGCCTAGCCACAAGATCCGGGTCAGTGTGCTGTGCGGCCTGCTTCCCGGGGAACCAGGATGCCCGGATCTTGCCCGGCCTCTGCATAGCCCTGGCAGGTGAGGGAGGTGTGCTCGTGGTGATTTCTTTCTTTTTGTAAAAAAAAGATTTTATTTATTTATTCATAAGAGACACAGAGAGAGAGAGGCAGAGACACAAGCAGAGGGAGAAGCAGGCTCCCTGCAGGGAGCCTGACCTGGGACTCGATCCTGGGACCCCAGGATGATGCCCCAGGCCAAAGGCAGGCACCAAATCGCTGAGCCCCCTGGGGATCTCCTGTCCTCCGTCTTTTCCACGCACTTCATCTTGTGTTTTCCCAGTCCTGTGTGTCCTTGCTTCTGATTGGAATTCGTAGGCTCTGTGGCTCTCTCGTGGCTGCACTGACCACGCGCCCACGTGCGCAGAGTCCGCAGTCCTGCTGCCCGCGTGGCGCCTCCACCTGAGTAACTCAAGGGCTTCGGGGCACTTTACCACTTATCACCCCTTTACCGCATCCGTGCCCTCCCCCGCCCCGTGGTTGCTTGTCATTAATATTTGTGTTTCTTCTATTTCACCCAACATTTTGTGGATTCTGTCCTTTGCGGGACCATTCCACTGGCATCAGAAGTCAAATTCACCCTTAATCCCTGCTTCCAGGGCCTGTCTGGGGTTATAGAAAAATCAAATGAAATTCTACACACCTGCATCTCTCTTAGTAGCCACCCCCTGGAAACCTAAACAGATGCAAACCTCCTGTGCGCCACATGGCTGAAATCACCCACAATCGAGAGAGAAGGCTCTGGGATAACTGTCATTTTGAGCTGGTCAAGAATTTCACTTGCTGGTTTTCGTACTTTTTACATTTAAATTGCTAAAACTATTGCTGCGAGATTCTCGATGTCACTTGCTCACATCTGGGTGGCGCACAGCATGCAGTGGCACAGGCTTGAGTCTATGCCATGCTGGCTTCTACCTTCTGGGAAGGAGACTGGAGGCGTCTGTCACCGACACTCTTGCCCACCGTAGGGCAGGAAGGTTCCACTTGTGCGGTGACACGCGACTTCCACAGAGATCCTTCCGTCTCATGAAAGCAGGCCCTGGGGGCCACTGTGCACTGTCAGTGGAGGCTTTGGGGGGAGGGAGGGCAGGAGATAGTGCCTCTGCCGTGGACTCCGGATCCGCGCACACCAGTGCGCGTGGACGAGATGCCTGCAGCGTGCCGGGTGGGGACCCTCCCCGCTAGGGGCCAAGCCTGCAGGCTGCCGTCGTTGACGGGTGTCCATGTGCACCCCATGGAGCCTGAGAAATGTGTGCGTGCTCAAGCCCCCAGGGTCTGCCCTGCAAGCATCGGTGACCATCGGCACCAGCGAGGTTGGTGATGACAGTGAGGGGAAGTGAGGCGGATCGAGTCCCCGGGGCCCAGCCGGACGCAGACCCGCATCTGTGAAGTCCAGCAGGGCCTGGCCCCGGGCACACAGCCTGCAAGCTGGGGGACCTCAGGCCCCGCATCTCGGTTTCCAGAGGAGCTGGGTCGACGCACGTTTATAGACGTTGGCACGTGTCATGATTTCAGACCCGAGATATCCACCGTCGTCCTCCTCCCGGCTTCTTCCCCTCTCGCGGGGCCTTGCCTAGCCGCAGAAGGGTTTATGGGAGCTGCTGAGTCTGAAAACACCATCCTCACCCCCCGGAAAATCCCCTTAACCGTGTGCCTGTGGTTCGTCTCCACTTTCTGTTTACAGCGCAGGCTGCCCATGTTCCAGAAGCTTCCCTCGCTCATGCCATCCCACCCCCCCCACACACACCCCGCTCACACTCTGCACCATGGTGCAGGCACGTTTTGCCTCCTTGGGTCCCACGAGCGGCGGGCCTCTTCTGGGTCAGGTTGGTACCAAGGCCCCGGGTGCCAGTGCCCACAGCGTCTGTCCCGGTAAGTGCTCGGTGGTGCTTGTGGAGCGTGGCTGAGCCTGACTCATTGCCCCTGAACCGGGCGCGGACAATTGGACGTGTCTGTTGGGAGGCGCCCCTGCGGCAGGGCTGGGATTCGCAGTGGGTCGGCGGGCGTGAGCCCTGCAGCCCAGGCAGCACCACCCCTCCTGCGCTGACACCCCGCCAGCTGCTGGGGCTCCTGCGCTCTCCAGCCGTCAGCCGGCAGCTCCGGACCCAGAGCAGCACGATGGGCTGGATCTGTACTCCCTGAAGCCTGCTGGTTCCACGTCCCTGGCCTCCCGCTGAGCAACGCCAACCCGCAGAACCTGAGATCAATGGCTGGAGGCCGGTAGGACATGCAGCCGCGGGCTCTCCAGACCCCACCGGATGCTGGATGCTGCCTCGGAGAGCGCCCCCCCAACAGCTCGCGCACGGATCTTAATGGGGCGGGAAGGTGAGCACAGCCCTGGGCGGTGGCAGCTCCTGCAGCATCCACGTCCGCGTGGAAGACGCAGGTCTCCTTGAAAAACCTCTCGGGAGTAGAGGGGCCCGCTGAGCAAGGGGACATCTGGCACCGCAGGGCGCCTTCCAACCGTTGTGCACCTGCGTGAGCGGTGTGTGAGCCGCTTACGTGGGCCCCCCACGCAAGCGCTAATGCCAGGTGACAGTCCTGCAAGTGCCATCAGTTATAGACCAACCTCAGCTCTGTGGGCGCCGTCTTGGCAGAAGCCAGGCACTGACCTCCGCCGGGGAGGCTGCACAACAGGCCACTTCACTCTCTTGCTGACACCCACGCTGTCCTCACAAACCCAGAGAAGACCGTGGGACCCCGTGAGGCTGTCCCAGTATAGACAGTGCCCAGAAACGAGTAACCGGGTCCGTGACATGGGGCACGCGCTGTATTTTCATGGCTTGAACTCTACAAGGGGGTGAGAAAGCAGAGCCCCGTGGGCGGGACGGGGATGGACGCGGATGGACCCAGAAGCACCAGCAAAGGCCCGCCAGCCTCATCCTCAACCTAAGTGTAAAGCGTATAAATACAGAGAGGGCCCGTCCTATTGCCCTGGAGTAGATTTTATTCATCCTGGTGGGTTTTTTCCTTTGTTTTGAGAGACAGAGCAAGAGCGAGAGAGAGCGTGCACGAGCAGCAGGAGTCCTCACTGGGCGGGAAGCCCAACATGGGGCTGCACCCCCTGACCCCAAGATCATGACCCAAGCCAAAGTCAAGAGTTGGACACAGCCATTCATGCACCCATCTTCATCCTGGTTTCGAGTTTTAAATGCTTTATTCTAAATAAGCATGTCACAACATGCAGGGATAGCTCGGTGGGCCACCCTGTGTACTTCCAGGTGCCACTGTAGGGTGTGTGGGGACACAGGATAAAGTCCATGGATGGGCGCTTGGCCTCGCACATAGCACAGACTACCAATCTCCAGGAGCAAAAGTCTGCTGAGAAGCCGTCAGCTTGTGCTTCAAAAGTTAGCAGTTATTTTAAGAACATAATTCGCAAAGGTGAGGAATTAAGATGTACAATGTCAGAGGCTGCATTTAGAAATTGCTTTGAGAGGCATGACTTTTTGGATCAAATGACTGTCATCGTACATTAATTTTTTTCACTTTTATTTCTGGATTTTCTGCATGTATCAAAAAGGAAAGCCGTATGTGTTAATATGTGGCCTCCACACCCAAAAATAGAACTTCAAGATCAGTTGAATAACATCAGTTTTGTGGGAGTCATTAGATCCTCTAAAGTAGAAAATAAGTCAAGTAAAATTGTGTCAAGGTCTTCATTCAATGCTTGGGGTCAGCAGAAAGCTTTCAGAGCTTTGTCTCACGGACAGTGACTTATCTGACATGATTCTGGACGCTACCGTAAGTTTACTCTCAAAGTGGATGTTGAAGATTAAATGAGTTGTCTGTGGTGCTGATATAAACACGCTCTTGCCAAGCGCAGGCCATGGAGGAGTAGTGCTTGTATGGACTGAAGAGAGGAGCCTGGAATGTTCTTACTGGAAATGTGAAGATGCGGGAGCCCGTGACCCAGAGTCCAGGAAACCGAGTCTCTGAGCACAGACTTGCAGAGAGTGTGAGTGCGTGACCCCGGGGTCCTGGGATCGAGTCCCACGTCGGGCTCCCTGCATGGAGCCTGCTTCTCCCTCCGCCTGTGTCTCTGCCTCTCTCTCTGTGCCTCATGAACAACTAAATAAAAATCTTTAAAAATAGATAAAGTCAATGTAATATTAAAGGCAAAACTGTCAACACCGTGTTTGGGGATGATGGTATTTTAAAGTGGAATATGCACCCACAGAAGCCAGGAGGCCCGAGGGTTTTCCGGGGCGGTTGCTGTTAAGTCAAGGTGTGCTGCGGGCAGTAGGGACGGCTGTGCATTGCACGCTGCAGGGGGGTCCCTAACACGGAACACGGACACGTGTGGCTGGAGGGCTAACGATCTTGTTGTTTTACGGGACACTGTGGCTGGGACGCTTTTACAAGCCCATCATGTTGAAGCCCACCTGTCAGTCAAAAAAAAAAAAAAAAACCATATCTCAAGAAATTATGTAATCCAATGAGCTCCGCACCTTTCCTTCGTCCTTAACGGTTCCTCGGAGTGACATTTAAATTAGAGCGCTCCCTGCTGCACGTCGGAAGGAACAGTAGCCTATTCGCATGGGGATTTGCTTCCCTTTCTGACACATTCCCCGGGTTTGGGTCCCAGGGAAGCACCACACTGAAGAATGTGGACGTGTATGAATTTTTATTTATTTATTTTTGGCCAAATGCTAAATGAAGAGTTTTTAAAATATGATGAAGTTTCAAATAGGAAGTTCCTAAACAAATCTGTGATTTAACCAAGCGCAAGGGATAGACTGAGAGTTAGGGCTCGTCCGCCGATGCAGGCCACTGGGGGAGGCAGGGCCGTGAGCCTGCACGTCCAGGGCACTGGCCACACGGCTACCAGCACCCACGCCCGGCCCGCCCTGCTCCTGGGACAGCCCTGTGCACGCTCGCCACCTCCTGCCCAGGGGCAGGGCCCGGCTGCGCCGTTGGGGCATCCGCGCAAGGCGCAGTCTGCTCCTGTCCTCCCGTTTCTGGTTTCCTCGGGGACAGCATTGCAGGCCTCCGTGTCACGGATCGGTGCGTGATGTTCGGGTGCACAAGAGACGCCACGGTGGTGAAATCAGCCTCCCAGTAAGGGATGATGGTAAAGAAAATGTAGGTCCCAGCAGAATGACGGACGCTCCATGTTCTATCTTCATGGAGAAACCATCTACTTCTTTCAAATACGTCTCCTGGCGGCTCCTTCCCAGGCTTTTCTCAACTTTGCCGACTTCCGACTGCAGGTTCCATGTTTTCCTGGTAGCAGGAGTGTTGAGGCAACACCTGCAGCTCTCTTGGGGGTTCTTGTACCTAAACTAGGCTTGCCATCACCTGCTTGCTTGCTTTGTCTTTCTTCCTTTTAAAGTTCTTATTTAAATTCCAGTACAGGTGATCCCTAGGTGGCTCAGTGGTTTAGCACCTGCCTTCAACCCAGGGTGTGACCCTGGAGATCCGGGATCGAGTCCCATGTCTGGCTCCCAGCATGGAGCCTGCTTCTCCCTCTGCCGTGTCTCTCTCTCTCATGAATGAATAAATAAAATATTTTTATAAAATAAAATAAATTCCAGTACAACCAGCACACAGGGTACTGTTAGTCTCAGATGTACAATACAGCGACTCAGCACCTCCTTGTACCACCCGGTGCTCCTCATGGCAGGTGCGTTCTGTCGTCCCCGTCACCTGCCCCCCATCCCTGCCCCTCCCCTCTGCTCACCAGCAGTGTGTTCTCTAGAGTGGAGTCTGTGTCCTGGTTTCTCTCTCTCTTGCCCCTTCACTCCTTTGTTTTGTTCCTTACATTCTACATGAGTGGGGATCCCTGGGTGGCTCAGCGGTTTAGTGCCTGCCTTTGGCCCGGGGTGTGATCCTGGAGTCCTGGGATCGAGTCCTGTGTCGGGCTCCCGGCATGGAGCCAGCTTCTCCCTCTGCCTGGGTCTCTCTCTCTCTCTCTCTCTCTATGTCTATCATGAATAAATAAATAAAATCTTAAAAAAAATCCCACGTGAGTGGGATCATATGGTGTTTGTCCTTCTCTGACTGACTTGTCTCGCTGAGCGTAATGCCCTCTAAGTCCATCCATGCTGTTGCGAATGGCAAGATTTCCTTCTCCTTGAGAACTGAGCGATTGTCCGCTGTGTATATATCCTGTCTTCTTCACCGTTCATCCATCCACGGACATCTGGGCTCTTTCCCTACTTTGGCTATTGTGGACATGGCTGCTGTGAACCCCAGGGAACAGGTGCCTCTTCGGATCTATATTTTCGTTGTTTTTTTTTTTTAAGATCCCATTCATTTATTAATGAGAGACACACAGAGAGAGGCAGAGACACAGGCCGAGGGAGAAGCAGGCTCCATGCAGGGAGCCCGACGTGGGACTCGACCCTGGGTCTCCAGGATCGGGCCCTGGGCTGGAGGCGGTGCTAAACCGCTGCGCCACCGGGGCGTCCCTATTTTTGTATTCTTTAAGTAAACACCTTGCAGGGCAGTTTCTGGGTCATAGGGCAGCTCTGTGTTTAACTTTTTTGATGAGTCTCCATGCTGTTTCCCAGAGTGGCTGCACCAGTTCTCACTCCCACCAACAATGCACAAGGGCTCCCCCTTTCTCCACATCCTCACCAACACCTGTTGTTTCTAGTATTGTTAATTTTAGCCATTGTGACAGGTGTGAGGTAGTAACTCAGCATGGGTTTTTAAATTTTTTGAATTTATTTAGTTTTGCTAGAGAGAGAGAGAGAGGAGAGAGCGAACATGCACAAGCTGGAGTCAGGGCTAGAGGGAGAAGCAGGCTCCCTGCTAGCAGGGACCTGACGTAGGGCTCCTTCCAGGACCCCGAGATCATGACCTGAGCCAAAGGCAGACGTGTAACCCACTGAGCACCCCAGGCGCCCTCATTGTAGTTTTGGTTTGTGTTTCCCTAATGATGAGTGATGTTGAGCATCTTTTCTTTTCTTTTTTAAAAGATTTTATTTATTCATGAGAGATGCACAGAGAGAGGCAGAGACACAGGCAGAGGGGCAGGCTCCCTGTTGGGAGCCCGATGCGGAACTCCATCCCGGGACCCCGGGGTCACGACCTGAGCCAAAGGCAGACACTCAGCCACCGAGCACCCCCGGGCACCCCTTGAGCATCTTTCCTGTTGGCCATCTGGATCTCTTCTTTGGAGAAATGCCTCTTCATATCTCCTGCCCATTTTTACATTGGATTATTTAGGTTTTATGTTGTTGAGCTTTATGAAGTTCTTTACATATTTTGGATATTTAACCCTTTATCAGATCTGTCACTTTAACCCATTCCGGGACTTCCACGGCACTTCCGCCCTCCTGCAGGATGATCCTAGCATGTGACCGGGTCTTGCGTGAAAAGCAGTGCGTGAGCGGACCTGAGAGGGAGCTGTGAGCGTCAGGAAGAGGCCCTGCGGCTGGGGCAGGGGCGTCCCGCGTCTCCTCCGCAGTCCCCTCAGTGGCACACGTGCTTGCTGGGCTCCAGACAGGACCTGGTCAAAGACCTCTGCCTCCCCGGGGTCACCACTGCCTCTCTGTGTGCACCCCAGCTCTCGTATTTCAGACTGGTCCACCGGCTGGAGCATCAAGGGGTCCCAACCCGCAGGTTCACTGCTTCCCGGGGGAGAAACAACCCTTGGCCTGTTGATGGACTAAATCCCCCATCCAGTCACTCAACAAATATGTGCCGAGCGCTGTCCTGCTCCCAGCACCCCCGGAGGAGCCCTCGGATGGCCGTGCAGCCTGAGGACCGTGGCTGACCTGCCCCTCTGGCCCCTGGCAGGTCTCCCTCCAAAGATAAAGGATCGTGCTCTGCACTCGGTCTGTTGGAAAGAATATTGGGGTCATTGCCACTGTCCTCTCCTTACAGTTCATACAAATTGACTCCTTTAAAAAAATAATTGATATATATATGTATAATAACAAAGAAAGTGTAACAACCAGAGTTAAATCATGTTCAGGAGAGACACCGCCACATTAGAACTGAATTGGAAAAGCGGCCCTGTCCTACTCCGCCAGCTGGAATGGTCTTGCGGCAATGCCACGGGAAGTGGTCCCCGGCGCCTCTCTCCGACGCACGGCGGAGGGGAGACGTGTGCCTGGGATATATCTTTGTGTCATAAAGCAAGGAGAAATGAGAGATTAAAGATTTAAAAATAATGAAGGATTAAGAGACACAAGAGCCAACCTACATGGGTTGTGAAGCCAACGTTGCGGCGATTTGGCCACCAGACGGAGAGTGATGACAGTGATGGAAAAAGCCTAAATATATAAAAAGCCATCAGGCCCCTGGGGGAGGGAAGGGGTTTTCAGTGGGAGCAGAGTTTCTGTTTTGCACAGGGAGGAAGTTGTAGGAGTCTGACGTGAGGCATGACTTCAGTTAGCTCGACTGTCTTGTACCCTTAAACATGGATTATGTGGCAAATTTTATGGGATGTGTATTTCTTTTTAAAGATTTTATGTACTTATTCATGAGAGATACAGAGAGAGAGAGGCAGAGACCCAGGCAGAGGGAGAAGCAGGCGCCCTGCGGGGAGCCCGACATGGGACTAGATCCTGGGTCTCCAGGATCACGCTCTGGGCTGAAGTCAGGTGCTAAACTGCTGAGCCACCGGCTGCCCCTGTGGGATGTGTATTTTTAAAAAAGATTGTATTTATTTATTTGAGAGAGAGAGAGAGAGAGAATGAGCAGGGAGGAGAGGCAGAGGGAGAAGCAGACACCCCGCCGAGCAGGGAGCCTGATGCAGAACTCGATCCCAGGACCCTGAGATCATGACCTGAGCTGCAGGCAGACACGTGACCAACTGAGCCCCCCAGGTGTCCCTATGGGGTGTTTTTTTTTTTTTTTAAAGATCTTATTTATTTATTCATGAGAGACGCAGCGAGAGAGAGAGGCAGAGACACAGGCAGAGGGAGAAGCAGGCTCCATGCAGGGAGCCCGACGTGGGACTCGATCCCGGGTCTCCAGGATCACGCCCTGGGCCAAAGGCAGACGCTCAACCGCTGAGCCACCCAGGCATCCCTATGGGGTGTGTTTTTAACATAATTTTATAAAAAGAAGGCTTAGAGTTCAGAGAAGGAAGAGTGTCTGGGTGGGAAGAGCGGCAGAGCCTGGTGAGCTCGGCTGGGGCAAACCCCAGAGGCATCGTGGTGGTTCTCCGTGTAGGCGGCGAGATGCTGGGCACGGTGGCATTTTTCGCACGAGGATGGTAACGGGGCCGTGACATTGGAAGAGGTCCCCGGTGGCTGTCGTGCTGAGTCCTGGGTGCGTGTGGGCTGCGCAGAGAAACCACCACGGGAGCCACGCCGCCACCGTGCTCAGGAACTCAGGATGCACCCTGTGAAAGGTGCGTGTGACCAGAGGAAGGCAGGTGGACAGATGGGGGCGGGGGGGGCAGAAAGCAGGAAGCACAGGGTTAGTGATCCACGGCAGCCCGGAGCCCTACCAGGGTCTTGGGCAGAGTGGACAGCAGGTCGGCTGCGCCCACGGCCCAGCGGGACTCACCACAGACGCGCTGGCCCAAGCCGGTGGGACCCAGCCCGCGGCACCCCGGGGCCCCAGCCCCCCTTGATGGCGGCCGCAGGACTTGGCCATGATCACGATGATGCAGAGACAGGGAGGGACGGAGCAGAACAGAGACAAGCACTAGAGACAGGGAGGGATGGGTCACACAAATGTCATGCAAGGAGCTGGTTGGGGCAGATGATGCGCATCATGGTGACACAGGACAGACAGGGCAGTGATCAAGGGGAAGGCCCCGATGGGCTGGGGTGTCTCAGGAGTGTGGGCGCCCACCAGGTGAATCTGTTGGTTCAGTGCAGTCCCAGGGAGACCACCTACGGGTAGTTTTTATGGAAAACAAGCTGATTCTGAACTTCCCACAGAAATTCAGAAATTCAAAGGGTTGCTAAGGCCCAAGACGCTTCCAAGAAAGCAAAGTGGGGGGTTTGGAGTAACAGGCCCACAGCACTGAACACAGAGGGAACCGGGACAGGGGTGTGGACACACAGATGCCCAGGATAACAATACTCTAAACTAGGCACCAGGGGGCTCAGCAGTGGAGCGTCTGCCTTGGGCCCAGGGCATGACCTGGGGTTCGCAGGATCGAGTCCCGCATCAGGCTCCCTGCATGGAGCCTGCTTCTCCCTCTGCCTGTGTCTCTGCCTTTCTCTGTTCTCTCGGGAATAAATAAATAAAATGATGGCCCCTGGATCAATGACGAAAGGGAAATTATTGTTCATATATCTCCCTGGGTTGGTCCCCTGCTCGGGGAAGCCACGAGAGCGACGTTGCCCAGCTAATAAGTGTGGTTGCTGCACAGAATAAAGCCGGGGAGCAAGTTTGCACTGTCAGGACCACTTCTCTCCAGCTGGTCGGGTTCCAGGTGACTTACCTTCCTTTCTCTTTCCCATGTATTTCGGGATTCGCCACCTAAGTAAGACTTTTTACTTTTTAAAGATTTTATTTAAAAAAATTTACATGTGCTGCTTTCTGGAAAAGGACAATTTTATCATTCACATTTTTTTTTCCTAACTGATAAAGTTACATGTGTTTTTTCTTTTTATGCCAATCGCCAAATTCTGGTGTCTCTGCAGGATAGTAGCTGGCATGAAAATTGCTTCTCAGATTTCAGTTTAAAAATGCATTAGGAGACATTCTACATAAATTCTGTAAAGAGAAACTGCATCTCCTTCAAATAAACATCCCCCTTTCTGTGCTGTGATTCGGAATAATAGAGTCTCATGCAAATGAAAAGAAAATTGCCCCAGGCATCTGGCTGATAAAATAGAAGTGATGATAAGCATCACGATAAACAGCAGAATCGACACAGCTGGGGTTTTACTATAATATGGCCCTGGACAAACGTTCTGTCCCGAGTCCTTGAAGACGCAGGAAAGACAGGTGATAATATGAAGGTCGGGTTGTGACCCCTCAGACTCCTTAGTTCGATCCCTGCTGCCGCAAGAGGGGCTGAGGTGGGGGACCCAGGGCTGCAGAGATCACATCCTCAGGGCTCGAGACACCTGGCTTTCACGCACCCCCCTGAGATCTCCCTTCAGACTGGCTACAGGCCTGGCAGGTGGAACCTGGGGTTCCCCAAAGTCAGACACGACCCGAGTGACTCACGGGGGTGAAGGTGGGGCGGCTGGGGCCCCCTTGCAGACGGAGGGCTCACTGGCTAGGTTCTCGTGTCTGGGGGACACCAGAGGCTCCAGGACTGCGTGGGCAGTGGGGCAGGTGCTCACCCCGACCTCAGGCACTTCCCGGGGCAGACGTGCAACCCGGAGGCAGGCGGGGGTGGCGGGGGGTGGCAGCGGTGGCGGTGGCTGCAGGGCCCAGCAGCCCCTCCTCATCTCTCCAGGGCCTCGGACCCCAGGCTGGGGCTGCCCCTGGTAGCTCTGCTTCAGAGGCAAGATGCTCAGCAGGCTCCCTGCCACCGCCCAGGCCCCAGCTTAGATGTGCTTCCTCCCACCTGGCCACTGGGAGATGCTGGCTACTTGGCCTCCGGTCCGTTGCTGGCCCGTGGACGCCGGGCCGTGCCCCTTGCCCCCACGCAGCCAACCCAGGCCAGATGTGCTAGTTCCTTCCCAGCTCAGAGCTGTCCCTGTCCCCACCTGCCCAGGGCCGCCCACCAGCCTGCCCGCCCCACCCCGTCCTGGGCCCTGGGGCACCTCGGGGAGCTCCTTCTGGCTTCCACAGCCTGCTCCCCCGCCCGGTCACCCCGGCTTGGCTCCCTCTGACCCCCCCCCACCCAGCGCAGGGCCTGCGGGAACCGTCCACTTGTCCGGGAACACGTGCGTTTACTGCGTGCGGGGTGCACGGTGCGGGGGGTCCGGGGGCACGAGGCTCCCTGGGCAGCGGGGCTAATGAGCGTGTGGCCTGCGACCTGCTGCTCTCCCGCCGCGACAGGACCTCTGGGGCGTCAGAGGACGTCCCCAGTGCACAGACAGCCAGCCTCGGCCCTGAGCGGGGGTGCTGGTGTGCGGCCCTCGCCCCTCCACCCCCGCGGGCAGCGCCTGCAGACCCCGAAGGGCTGGGGGCGAGTGGCTCCTGCTCTGAGAGTCACACGCTCCTGTCACCACTTCCCACTGCGCCGCAGCCGGAAGTCAGCAGCGAGTGCCAAGGCCCCCGCGTCTCTGCACCAATAAAACTTGGTTCAGGTTCACGGGATCCGCATCCCATGAGGTGCTCACGCTCCAGGAAGCAGTCTTCTCTGTGGATTTTCTTCAACCTTCTAAAGCCCTAGAGACGCTCTTCATCCCCGGGCTGCGGGGCAAGGCGGTGGTGGGCTCGGCCGAGCCTGTCCTGCACTGACCCCCACCCCGGCCCACCTGGTGGGAGGTCAGAGGGGGGCCCGGCCCCATCCCCAGGAGCCTGCGCACACCCTACTGGGCTGCGCCTGCCGCAGCCGTGCAGCCTGCGGAGCAAAGCAGGGGACCTGGGGGGCTCAGTGACACCGGGGCCAACTCGTCTCCTGTGGGGCTTGGTGTGACCCGGCTCCTGACCTGTCTTCAGAGCTCCGGCTATCCCCCCAGTCAGCAGTCCTCGATGACACAGGCTTCCACGTTCTCATCAGGATCTTAGAAAGCGGTGACGCAGGACAGAAGGGCGACGCTCCCCAGCCAGCTGGTAGGGTCCTCCGGGCAGGACCCCTGCCCCATCAGGTGCTTCTGGGCACGCTCCCCAGGAGACCCCAAGCCCCTGGGCGGCAGGCAGGGCCCCTCCTCCCGCAGCGATGCCCACAGCTGCGGCAGCCAGTGACTGGGCCTCGGGAGCAGATGACTCCTGTCCCCTGTCCCCGGCATGAGAAGGTGCCACCAGCCATCTCATTCCAGTGCTTGCTCTGTTACGAGTTCAACAGACCTTTATTGGGTGCCTCCCATTGCCCACCCTAGGGGCACAGATTGGTGAAGCACACAAACATCTCTGCCCTCACAGCGTTTGTGTTCTAGAATCTTCCTCCACACTGTGGCAGGAAAACCTGGCTTCTCGAGGCACCGAGGGCCTACGCTGGTGCTCATTAAATCCCTCGCCCACCCACCCAGCTGCAGGGGGCCTCCAGCGTCACCCTCCCTGCCCAGGACACAGTTCAGGTATCCTTGCAGGGTCCCTGAGGGTGTCCCGTGGCCTGTCACTCTCTGGCCCTCCCCTGCCCCCCATGCTGGCCCATGTCCCTGCTCCCTGCCTGTGTTCTTCCCTGTCAAATCCCAGTGTGATGAACCAGGCCAAGCACAGCCAACCACCAAGCACCCCCCACCCCCACCCAGGCAGGCCCTGCCTTGGCTTCTGGCTCCTTCCCGGTCCTCGCTGTGCCAGTGGACACCTGGGCAGACCCCAGGGTGTGTGGTCGACGGTGGCCACCCGGCAAGACACGCTGAGTTATTTGCTTTCTGTGGCCGGGCCTCTACCAGCAAGTGAGACACAGCTCAGACTCACGCCTGCAGAGCTCAGACAGTTTGATCAGCTTTTTCTTGGTGGATGATAAATACTGAACTAATTTAAATCAAATCAAACTGTGTGAATGTGTGTGGAGCTTCATTAGGGTCCAGGTGACTTGCCAGGCCTGATGGGAACTGCAAAGATAAATGAGACGTGGTTACCGGTCTCAGGGGAGTGGCAGCCACGCTGCCAGCTTGTTACTCGGTGACTAGTGAGCGTCAGTCCTATGCCAAGGGCAACGGCGACAGGTGGTACCTGGAGCCAGGGTGACGGGAGCCTGTCCACATGCAGGAGGGACGGCGTGGGGAGATGAGGCGTGCTGTTTCTGCACCAACGGGCCCCGTGCAGTTCTCGGGGCTCCCAGAATGTCTTGGGGCTGGGTCTGGACGAGCCACAGGGCAGGATGCACTTCTGGAAAATGCACCTATCCTTCTGATTATAAGAATAGAAAATAAAGCAAAAAAAAAATCTAAGGAATATTTAAGTTGCCAATAATACTTCCACCCAGAGATAACCATAGTTACCAGTTTTGTGTTTTTCCTGCTTTTTAAAAATTTTATGTAGCATGTAGAATTTTCACATATTAAAGCCTGCTCTAAAGGATAACGTCACTGACTGCACAGCATGCATGGCCAGTGTGCCACAGTGCCTTTGCACACCCATCTGTTGATGGGCATTTACATCGTTGAATTCTATTCCTACAATTCACACTTGTGAGAACTTCCTCCTACAGAAACGTTTCATCTCACTTTCACTTTCTCCTCGAATAAACTCCCAGAAGTGGGATTACCTGTCAAAGCTGAGGGCAAAACTCTTTTCTATTTGGCACTTGCTTCCCATGAAGGAATTACCAGGTTTCTCCTTCAAACAGGTGTGGAGGTCTCTTCTGGTTTGAATCACCAGCATTGAACATCAGCACCTGCGTGTGTGTGAAAGCATGTGCATGTGTGCATCTGTGTGTGTGCATGTGTGAATATGTGCACAAGTGCATACATATGAGCATGTGCACGAGTGTGCATGCACATGTGTGCATTTGAGTGTGTGAGCATGTGCGTGTGAGCACATGCATGTAAGCACATGTGTGCGAGCATGTGAGTGCATGTGTTGTTGCATGCATGTAAGCATGTGCATGCGAGCATGTGCACGTGGGTGTGGGTGAGTGTGTGCACATGTGTGAGAGCATTGTGTTTGTGCGCACAGGTATGTGCACGCATGTGAGCATATGCATGAGTGGTGAGTGGGTGCATGTGAGCATGTGCATGTGAGTGTGTGCATGAGCGTATGAGTGAGCAAAAATGAATCGCAGAACAGGATGCACATGACCCCGCTCTACAGAGACCACTGGGGACTGAGCCGTTCTGTGGTCCTGTCCCAATGCTAAAAATATGCCTCCCTCCTGTCTGCGAGGTCATCACGTGTAGACAGTGACATGACCCCAGTGACGCTGACATAGCAGTGGGGCTTGGGTTACTCACATCGCACACCCTACACCCCTCACTGCTCCTGAAGTTTGGTAGAACAGTGCAGATCTGATCCTGACTGCAAACCTGCCCGCTGCCTCCAGTGCCTGCCTCCCCCTCACATCTCTGGACTTAACGCCGCTCCGGCGTCACCTGTACAGGATCTCGGTCGGTCACGTCACAGTCGTTTCTGTAACTGAGTTGCAGGCTGCCTTATTTCTAACAGGTCATGAAATTTAAAAACCAGTAAGCGAGTACCTGTAGATCAACATGGCAAAGCAAATTTGTGCTTTAAAATCCTCTCTGTTGGGATCCCTGGGTGGTGCAGCGGTTTGGCGCCTGCCTTTGGCCCAGGGCGTGATCCTGGAGACCAGGGATCGAATCCCACATCGGGCTCCCGGTGCATGGAGCCTGCTTCTCCCTCTGCCTGTGTCTCTGCCTCTCTCTCTCTATCTGTGTGTGACTATCATAAATAAATAAAAATTTAAAAAAATAAAATAAAATCCTCTCTGTTCTCGTGACAGAAGAACTAGGACGTGTAAGAGGGAGAGCGAGTTGGAACAAGCCTCCACACGACAGGCGTGTATCTCTGTCGACAAGTAGAGAGCACGCTGGGTGGCATTTCTAGTAACTGCTGAATCCAGGGGTCACTGGGCCCCAGTGGGGGCAGGCCCTGTGCTGGCTGGGCCTCGGTCTCCCTCTGCTCATGCTCTGGACAAGAAGGGGCTGCACCACACTCCCGGGGCCTGGGGCGGGGGCTCAGCACCGCCGGCCCGCCGGGGAGCCATGCTGTGACCAGGTTGCGTGGGCCGAGGGACCGGCTGACGGCCAGAACCCCGAGATCCCCACGTGGGCTGGTGGAGGCGGCTGAGGGCAGGTGTTCACAGGAGGAGAGAGAGAAAAATACCCGCCCTCACCAACTGTGCCCAAAAACCCAAGTTCCAAGCCATGTGAAGGGACCAACCCTCACCAATGCGGCAGCAAGTGCTGTAAAATACAGGCCTCGGGGGTGTTAGGCAGCCAGATGGGCTCTCTTTCCTCACATTCCATTGGGCCGTGTTGCAATTTGCGTTGTACATTCTGTTCTTTCCAGGGGTAACATTTTAGTACATGCGAGGGGCTGAACTGTGTCCCCCCCAGGACCCACCCGGGGAAGCCAGAATCCCCCAGACCTCAGGTATGACTGTTTGGAAATGGGGTCAGTGATTGAAGTACAATGAGGCCACTGGGGTGGGCTCTAATCCCATAGGACTGGTGTCCTCATGGGAAGGGGACATCAGGACACAGGCCAGCAGAGAGGACAGCCACGTGGAGACACAGGGAGGAGACGGGCCCATGAGAGGCCCGAGAGACCAGCTGGAGCCAGCGGGACATGTGGGGACCCAGCCAAGGCCTTGGGTTTTTGCTTTCTCTCTTTGGCTTTTTCTTCTGTTGCTGCGGCACATTTTCAAGTAACTTCCAAGAAAGGTGCAAACCCAGATGCTTCTGGAAGCTTCTGTGCATCTGGCAGTCCCACGGCGGGCCCTCAGTGTGGCTCCTGCCAGGGTGCAGAGCTCCGCCTGGGCCTCCCTGGGAGTCTAGAATTTCCAGGGACCCTTCTGCTGTCTGCTCGGGTCTAGTCCCTCTGCCGGGGACCTGCGTGTTTTCGTGGAAGCTCCTAGAATCCTGCCTTTATCCTTGGCATCTCCCAGGCAGTTACACAAGAGGTGGACTCTTTGGGTCTGTTCCCATCAGTGCCGTCACCTCCTGGTGGCCTCCGGGACTTCAGCTTCTTCGTGTTACCCCAGGGACTGACCAGAACCCCCCTGTCCAGCTGAGGCCATCCTGCCCCGACGCTCTGTCTGGTTTTAGCCTCTCCTCTCGTACTTTCTCGGCCAGCTCTCAGACCCGTTTTTCCTGAACACTTGGTTTCTTTTCCAAAAGGTCGCTCTCGTTCTCCGAGTGTCCCTTTGTGTGGTATCTGGTTTTTATGTCTGTTCCTCTTCCCAAATAGCTCAGCCTCTGCTGTGGGCTCTCCCCCGGGTCCCTCCTGAGCCCTGAATGGCCTCTTTCGGGCCATGAGTGCACAGGCCCAGCTTCCAGAAGCCCTGGAGTTCCCCACAAGCTCCATTCTTTGGCAGGGGGGGCTTCTGGTTCTGCCTTTTGGTGAGGGGGTCGGGTAGGCCCAACCTGTCAGGGCACCAGGGTGACAGGTGACAGGGTGACAGCATGGGGAGACACTGAGGGACCTGACGGCGTGGTTGCTGGCGCCGCTGCTGGGTGTTTGTGCCACCCCATGCCTGGCTTCAGTATTTGCACTGACCTTGACTTCCGCGTGCCCACCTTGACCTCCACGTGCCCACCTTGACCTCCATGGCCTGGGCAGACCTCCAGCTGCTCCTGCTGAGAATTGCCTCGCTCTGTCCCTGTGCACACACACCCGTCAGCTTGCCTCAGGTCACCCACTCGCCTGGGTGCACCTTTCCTTCCCTCTTTCCTGGGTGTGTTCTCTTTGCTGTGCATCTGGGGGGCGAGGCGGTGCCGTCCCCAGAGGAATGAAAGCAAAAGCATGTCGGCCTTTGCTGCTTCGAGTATAGATGACAAAAGGGCATCTCCTCGGGGCTCCAGTTTACATGTCTCGGCTCACTTTGCTTCCCATCTGTGCCGGTCACCTGTATCCCCTTGGGATAGGCGCTTTGCACCCTGGCTTTGTGATTTTCTTGACTCATATGAGCTCTTTACATGTAAAAAGCTGTTCACCCCTCTAACCTTATTTGCTGCCAATGCTGTTCACGGTGTGACTTAGGAATATGAAGGAGAGAAAACCCGTGGTGACAACTGCGTCCTGACCAGTCTCTGCCTTATTTGCACCTTAGCCAGGACCCCAAAGCCGTTCACGGATCCCCTTGAACTTAACCCGAACGTCTCCTGCAAACCATTTTGGAAGCCCCACCTGGCCTCCTCCCACCTCCGCAGAGGAGGACGGAAGCCAGGTCGGTCCTGGGGGCGTCCAGATTCCCGGGGGACAATGGCCTGTGCTCCCTGGAATTACCGTGACTTGAAACTTGATGTTTTTGTATCTGTAAGAATCAGGTGGAGCCAACCTGCTTCTCGGGAAAGCCACTTGACGGCCTTCCGTGTGACTGCATGTGGCCGGCTACTTGAACAGCTACATGTCTGCCCAGCGGAGCTTTGAAAGCTGCTCCGACTCCTTCAGTTGTTCTCTACAAGCAAACAGATCTATGCCCAGAAAGCCCAACCGCCTAAAGTACTCCCGATGTCACCACAGCACGATGGCCAGCTTTCTGCCCTAAGAGCCCACCTGCGAGCGTTGTTATCCTGTGTGTCAAGTGGGTTTGCACCACCTCCCTCCCAGTTACCGGGTGGATCCAACGAAGTGGCCCCGGCATCTGGCAGCTCGGGCCCCATCACCGGGCACTGGGGGCCAGCAGCTGGAACAGCATCCGTCCTCTCCTGGTGCTGGACATCCGAGATCCAGGTGGGGCGGGGGGGGGGGTCCCTCCCGAGGCCTCCCCTGGGCGAGCAGATGGTCGTGTCCTCCCGGGGTCCTCCTGGGGTTGTCCCTCGGTGTGGGTCTGCATCCTGACGTCCTCTTCTGATGAGGACGCGGTCACACTGGAGCAGGGCCCACCCTAGTGACCTTGTTTACCTCATCACCTCCTTAAAGACCCCTCTCCACGTACAGACCCATTCTGAGTCCTGGGAGGTAGAGAGGAGACACCATCCAGCCCCCCACGCCTGTGTAGGTACCTCCTGGGATTTAGTGTGCAATGTGTGCCTTCTACCTGTCTGCAGGTATCTGGAAAGTGTCCCTAAAGAGGTGACGTAAGGGACACAGGGTATCCGGGTCCCCGTCCCCAGAGCTGGTGACCATCAGAGCAAGGGCTGCGGTCGGGGTGCTCGTGGCCCAGGAGCCAGGCCTGTAGCACCTGGCAACATGGTCCCCCTTCCCCCGGAGCGCTTGGCATCAATATTTGCTGCTGCTGAATCATCACGGGGCTGTGGTGCCCCTTGGAGCAGATGTCCCCAATCTTCCCTAAAACAGTAGCAGGCTGGTGACTCATGAAGTTTTGTAACCGGAGGACTGTTAAGTCCTCAGAACATACATCCCCCAGCTTGAGGTGGGAGGGGAAGCTGCTGGCCCACACGCTTAGAGGGAGCAGGGCCTCGGCTTACCCGGCCCGTGGCTCTGGCTCCCGGAGCCTCGCACGCCTGCTCTGCCTTCATCGTGGCGGCCCCGTGCTGCACTGGCCCCAGCGAGCGTCGGAACACACCAGGGCCCAGGGAGGATTCTGGCCCCGACCCCTCGCTGTCTTGCTGTGTGACCTCAGGGGGGGTCCCTGCCAGCAGGAGCCTTGGGGTCCCCGCCAGGGAAACAGGGAAGCTGGCCTCTGAGGGCTTGTGGGTTTGCTGCCCAGGAGGGAGGTGTTGGCACCAGCCCTGCCCCTCCCCGGTGGGCAGAAGCGGGGTCTGGGGTGATGCTGGGTCTTGAGACTGGGAGTTTACTTGGGTCCCCTTCCTATTGGGAGCTCGGCAGTTGTCTCAGGGGACAAACCTTTGAAATCCTTGAGGAAACTGCTTCTGAATGAATGAGTTGCCTTCCTTTCCAATTTTATTAACCGGAAAGGGAATATTGTCTGTGTGAGGAGAACTTGGCCTCAGAAGGGTCTGTCTCCGGAGCCTGCAAATGAGGGATCCTCGTTTCTCCTGTAAAAGCAGCATGTGGTGCCTCGCAGGGGGCGGCCAGGAGGGCTTGTGAGCTCAGGATGGCGAGCCATGTGATTGTCCTACCTCTGGTCTCCAGGGCACCTCCACACTGTCTCCCAGGGTGGCCACACCAGTGTGAACTCCCAGCAGAGCACGAGGGTGCCCCTTCCTCCACATTTCCGCCAGCACCAACCTGGCGACCTTCTAGAGGCCGGCCATTCTGACCGGTGTGAAGTTACATCTGATTGTGCGCTTGATTTGCGTTTCCCTGGTGGTGAGCGATGTTGAGCGTCTTTTCACGGGCCCATGGGCCATCTGGATTGGCTGTCTTCTTTCTAGGCACTTTGCCCATTTGTAAATGCTTTTTGTTTGTTTGCTATTAAATTATATAATGATTTAATTTCCTTATATATTCCTTATATATTATATTCCAGATAATATAATATATTCCAGATATTATCCCCTTATTAAATGTATGCTTTGCAAATATTTTCTCCCCTTCCACCGGCTGCCTTTTCGTTCTGTTGCCTGCACCGTGCAGAAGCTTTCTCGTGTGACATAGTCCCACTTGTTTATTTTTGCTTTCGTTGCCTTTGCTTTTGGTGTCAGATCCAAGAAATCACTGCCAAGACCGATGTGGAGGAGTTTTTCCTGATATGTTCTTCTATGAGTTTTATGGTTTCAGGTTTCACGTTCAAGTCTTTAATCCATTTCGAAATGATTTTTATGTGTGATACACCTCACGTTTGTTGTAGGTTTGTCCACAATCGCCAAGATATGGAAACAGCCTGAGCGTCCGTTGACGGGTGAATGGATAAGGAAACTGGTCCATGTACTACTAAGTATGATAGAAAACACATATATGATGGGATGTATTCACCCATATAAAGAAGGAAATCCTACCGTTTGCAACAACGTGGATAAACCCAGGGGTATTATCCTCAGCGTAGGAAGCCAGAGAAGGGTAAACCCTGCCTCGTGTCACTTACATGTAGAATCTAGATAAAAAGGTTGAACTCACACAGGCAGTATAACCGTGGTTGCCTCGGGCTGGGGGTGGTATAAGGGGGGGTGTCGGTCAAAGGAAACCAACTTCCAATCACAAAGTCAGCATGTGGGGGAGACCGTGCAGCACGGTGACCATGCACAGTGTAATCTCTAAGGCAACAACTTAAATTATAAAAAGAAGTATAAATGCAATGCTAAGAAAATATAACACCCAACCCTATAAAATGCAAAAACCACAAAAGGCACAATAAGAAGGGGGGGAAGAGGACATAAGCAATAATATGAATAAAAAACTGTCAAGAAGATAGTAGATATCGATCCAACCATGTTGATAATCATTTTGATTGAGACAATTAGGAGACAGAGATTCACAGAGTGAACTGCCAGAACCCAACTATATGTTGTCTGCGGGAGATCCTAATTAAAGTAGATATTTAGGTCGATTTAAAGAAAGACACGGAGAAAGAACTGCCATCCTGCTCATCAGACAGTGATCGAAAGAAAGCTGGGGGAACTGTATTAATTTCAGACGATATCGACTTTAGAACAAGAAACAGGATCAAGGATGAAGAGCAACATAAGGATAAAGGGGCTGATCCTCCCAGAAGCCACAGTAGCACTAAACGCATATGCACCCAACAATCTGTGAAAAGTACATCAAAACACATAAGGCAAACAGAACCGTGTGGAGAGGTGTGCAGACCCACACCTGCGGTTGGAGACCCAATGCCCTCTGTCAGTCAGTGATGCAGCAGTCGGGCCAGGGTGCGTCCAGTGCAGAGGCCTGCAGAGCAGTGACCACCTGGGTCTGACTGACACCTACGGAGTTCTCCACCCAACAGCGGAACATGCGGAGCGCTCAGTGCAACAGACCACATTCTGGGCCATACGACACACCTTAGCTGATTTAAAAGACTAGAAACCAAACCAAGTAGGTGCTCAGACAACAGAGGAATTAAACTTGAAGTGAATAACAGGGAGATGGATGGAAAAAATCCCCAAATATATGGAGAATAAGGAACGTGCTTTCAATAATCCATAAATCAAAGAAGACTCCAGAGAAACTGCAGAATATTTCAAACCAAATGAAAATGAAAATTATCCAAATTTGTTGGAAGCAGTGAGAACAGTGCTTACTGGGAGATTTTTCATATAGAAGAGAAGTCTTAAATCAATAATCTGAGTCACAAGACCCAAGCTCAAGAACCTACAACTGAAGAGCAAAATGACCCGAGAGCAAGCAGAAGAAGGTAGAAAAGACAAGAACAGAAATCAGTGAAATGAAAACTATAAAAGCAACAGGGAAGGCACACCCACCCACATGCATGCACACACGCATGCGCACACCCCCAACCACACGCATGCACACACAACCACATGCATGCATGTGCACACCCACACCCACATACACGTATGCACACCCATGTGCACACCCACAACCATGCATGCTCACACATGCATGCCTACACACCCATGCCTCACTAGACCCACATGCATATACCCACACCCTCCACTCCCCCAACACATGCACACACAACCCATACCCCCACACACAGACACCTGCACTCACACCCCACTTATACACACGTGTGCACACAGACCCTTGCACATCCTGCTCTCCTCTGGCCTTCCGAGAGCTGGGGTTTCTTGCAGTCCTCTGGCATCTCCCCTTCCCACCACATGGAGGTTCTGCTTGGAAGGACCAGGCTCTTCTCTCTTGCACCAGAGCTGGAGGGATGGGCTGTGTCCTCCAGGCTGGGCCTGGGATGTGCAGAAGCCTCATGAACAACCCGGCCTCCTCGTGGGTATTCACACATCACCAGGGACACATCAACTCCACACCAATTCCAAACCCGGACTCCTTTCTTGTTAAATCTGCTGGGTCGAGACTAACCTCAACTCCCTAACCTGTCCCAACCCGGATTTGAGGAACACAGGAGGGGTCACCCACCTGTAGGTCAAGTGCTCCCACTGACCTGAGCACCGTCCAGGGAGGCGCTGGGCGGGGCCACCACTTCCATCTGGGCGCTGTGTGGGCCCTTCCCTGCGCCCCTTCCATCTCAGAGGTGAGGACACCTACTCTGGGTGTGCCGGAGCCCGCTGCCTCGTGGAGCACAGCCACCCCACCTTCAGGACACAGAGCCACCTCGCCTCCACTGACGGCTCCTGTGAAGCGTGTCCCTTATTCTCACCTTTGTTTTCACTTTTCAGTATGGAATCGCTCAGATGTGCGTCGATGTTGACTGACTATTAAGTGGCTCCTCATACCCTCACCACGTGGGTTCCTTTGTCAGTGTGTGGTTCTCTGCTCCTGTGCGGGGACGTGCGTCACACGCGGTGGTGGCCAGCCTGCGTCGCTTTGGCATTCTCCCCTAAGAATTAAGGACATTCCTTAGGATCCCAATCCCATTTTCATACCGGAGAAAGTTAGCAATGGCCCTTCCCTATTATCTTATGTCAAATCCCAATTTGAAGATCAAACGTCCCCCATCGTCACCAAGACGTGTTTAACACGCGGTTGGTGCAGATCGAAGATGGCAGTTTTGATTTCGTGTTCCTGACGTCCTTCACCGCCTTGACTTGTTGGCAGGCAGTTTGGCCGCCCGGGGCGCACCGTCCTGGCCCCGTGGACTGGGAGAGGCTCCCACTGCCCTGGGGCGGCTCTGGCCCTGGGATGCCATCGCCGACGCAGCCCTCGGGGCTGGGAGCTGAGCCACGCGGGCGCATCTGGAAGCCGGGGCGCCCCTTGCCTCGGCCCCCCTGGATGAGCCTCGCCTGGGTCAGGTGCCCACCAGGGGCACCTCCATAGGAAGGAGTTTTGATCTGCTGGGCGGGCGGGGGGGCGCCTCATGGTTTGCAGGGAGCCCCTCATTTCCAGGGGAACGGCCGCTATGGCCCTTGCTTCCAGCAGAGACCGATTAGGGTGGCTTTCGTTTGCTCGCGCTCTCTCTCTGGGAGTTATTAGGGACTCATGGATTTTTACAGACGACACGTGTCTGAGTCAACTAGTCATTTTTCTTGCTGACGCCCTGGCCGTCCCCACGTTGCTCAGTGGGATCCCTGTGAAGCTCACTCCGTCATCCTTCATCCTAATGTGGGATTTGTCATGTCAGACATTCTTTGGGAATAAATCTGAAGACTTTGCATTTATTTCAGTCGGACCTGATCCGTCATCTGAGGCCGGTGAGGCAGTGTTGGAGGCCTGGGGCGGGCGCGGGCCCAGCCCCCACACCCGCCAGCCTGTCGCACCTGCAAGCGCGGCAAACGGCTTGCCGGCAGCCCCACGTGCGAAGAGGACACACGTCCACGCACCCAGACCGGTCTGTGGCACCATTTGCCCTCAGCGTTGTGGAGCATGAGATTTCCCCGTGGGCTGGAGGGTCACCCCCTGGCCCACAGGAGGAGCTGCAGAGAGGGGGTCTGGGTGACTCAAAGCCTGTGTGTCATGCCAGAGTCACCCTCATGTCCCCTGAGAGTGATGGCTTAGGTGTGTGGCCCACCGTGGGACCAGCCCGAAGCGGGGCTGTCTGTGTGCAGTGTCGCTGTGACCTCATGTGACAGGGACCGCGAAGAGGCAGGAGCAGGAAGGCAGTGGACGTGCCGGCAGGGGACTCACCGTGTCCCAGCCCTGAGTCTCATCCTCCGCTTCCAGGGGAGGACGCCCGGGCCCGCACCTGCCACCTGCTCTGAGCACCTTGCAGCACTGGGGCCCATGGGACGATGGGGGCCGCTGCAGAGGGAGTTCTGTCTGCAGTCACCCCCCGGCCCCAGGACACGGGGGGCTGTTTCTGCGACATGCACCGGCCGCACCCGCACTGAAGTCCGCCACAAACGCGGCACACAGGGTCCCGCACGCTGTGGTCAGCGGCCCTCCCGGTGGCTCCGTGCTGCCTGCGGCTTGGACCTGGTGGCCGTGCTTTCTTCTCACCGCCTGGGACGCGAGTCCCTGCGCTCTCGGGGCAGCAGATCACCTGCTAAGGGTCCCAACGGCATCACAAAGAGGATTAGGAAGTTGGTCATTTCGCCTCATGCGCCAAACTATGCCCATTGCTTGGGCAGGCGGAGGGCGGAAAGCACACGGGGCTGCATTTAGCCACATCAGGGTGTGGGTGTTCTGGGGCCTGACCCGGCCGTGCTCTACACGTTTGCCTCGACAGACGCAGTCATGCAGCCTCCCCTCAGCTCCTATTTCATGTCAGTTTACGGTTCCCGAAGTTGAACACAAAATGGAGTCAAGCATATTTTAAACCATGGTTGTTTCCTTCTCAGACAAATATACTTTTTTAAAAATAAAAAATAGTGTGTGTTTTCCAGGACTCCAGTCCATGCAGAGTTTAGCCTGAGCTCTTGAGGGTCTTTACTCTCTGGCTGCTTATTCATGCCCTGGGTCTGTATCCCCCGGCAGGACGGTCAGGTGTCGCCATTGCCTGGACCTGTAACACCCATCATTAGCTCATAGGCTCTGGGGTGTCGGTGCCCTGGGTAAATCAAGAAGTTGGAGCTCGGCTCGACAGCTCACCCGTGTTGGCGTGGTGGTCCTAGTGAGCACCTGGCCTGCTCCTTGAAGCCACAGAGTGGCTTCTTTTGCTCCAGCCATCACGTCACCCTCCAGGCAGGAATGCACCTGGAGGGTGCACTCTGCTCACCTCCCAGCACTCTTCAGGGAAAGCCGGCTAGTTTAGCAAAAGGCAGTGAACCATTTGAACTTTTAATTGTTTTGGGAAAAAAATGATATATATATGTATGTATGTATGTATATATAATGTAAAAACCATTCTAAAATGCTCTAAAGGGGAAAAAATGGAGAAGGAAAAAATCTCAGGGAAAAATCTGTCAAGTTTTTTATTCATTTTCCCTAAATTGGAGACCTTAGGAATAACTTCTGCTCACAATTTACGAAGTTGGTCAACAAGTCATGGATAAGGTGAGATTTAGCTACTATTTTATTTTGTCCATATCAAGACCATCCTGCCTCTAGAGCACACGGCATCAGGGGAGAAGCAGGGAGCACAAGCCCCGGGCGGTCGGTACCCCGGGGCCTCCAGGTGACGAGCCCCTGCAATCGCTAACCTGGGGCAGGGAGAAGGGGAAGGTCTGGAAGGTTCTGGGAGGTTCCTAAGGCTTTAGTGAAGCCAGGACTTATGGACAATGCACAGATCACGGAAAACACCTGACTACTTTTTTGAGTAAAATCAGGGAAAAAGTAAGAGTCGGCACAGACGTTACCTGAGAGTGGCTTTGTCTACACAGAGTGTCAGAGCCTCCTTTACCTCGACCAGGAACCTCAGCTCACCCCCACGAACCAGGAACCACGGTCAGGCACACAGTGCACTGTCATCGGCCCTAGAAAGGGAGGGACTCCTGGCACCTGCTGCAGCGTGGACGCTCCCGGAGGGCATGGCGCTCGTGCGTAAGCCCGTCACCGAGGGACAGAGCGCGCAGTCCCACCTCTGTCGGCCCACAGACACGGGGCGGCCGAGCGAGGGGAGCCAGGCTGGAGCCCGGGAGGCGGCCGGGGTCTGGGCCGGCGCTACTGACTCCCACACAGAAACATCTGTCCAGAGGTGGGCCTTCTGCTAACTGTCCTTGTCACGGTAAAAGCGCAAGCGGAAAACAAGAGAAAGAAGAAAGCCCTGCCCGGCCTGATCCGGAGGCTGCGGTGCTCGCCCGCCTGCCTGTCCGTCCTGGGGCCCCTGGGGCTCCTGGGGCCAGCTTCAGAGACGGCGACTTCCACCCACGTGCTGTCTGGCCACACCGCCTGCCCCTGTGGCTGCAGAGACCTGGCCCGGCCCTGTCCTGCTTGGTTCTGGGCTTTCTCCCCGAGGTGTTGGGGCGCTGAGTCCATAGGGGGCGGGGAGACACCTGCCAGCGTGACACCAGGAATGCTCTCTAATCACCCAGGTGTGACCAGAGAGCAGCATCGCGAGGGACGGGCCTAGACGAGCTTACTCGTTGCTCATCTGACCCAGATTGTGAGCGTCTGAGTTTCATGCCTTTTTAATCACGTCCGCTCATCCCTGCTCTGAGCTCACAGATTTCCTTGCAGCTACATTGTATTTTCCACTTCCAGGGTCGCGCACCTGCTGCGAGGTCACACGCCCGTGGTTTCCTCCCTGTGCCCCATGACCTTGTGCTGCCGAGAAAACACGCTCAGCATCAGCTCCGGAGCTGGTCTACTGCACACGTCCTGACGTCACGTGGGCAGCTCTGACGCTGGCCCCGGGTTGGGTTTCTGCAGGTGCACACCGTCCCCCCGACAGAGTAACTCTCTTCTCTGTTCTTCAGGATCGCGTGCATCTCCTGTTCTGTGACTTTATATTTGTTTTAAAGATTTCACTTATTTATTTAAGAGTGAGAGAGAGTGTGAGCCAGGGGAGGGCCTGAGGGAGAAGCAGCCTCCCTCGTGAGCAGGGAGCCTGATGTGGGGCTCGGTCCCAGGACGCTGAGTGGGCTCATGCCCTGAGCCAAAGGCAGATGCTTAACAGACTGAGCCACCCAGGCGTCCCTCAGTGACATCCTAAAATGCTCTTTGCAGACACACAGGAAAGTGGGCACTGCAGTCAATCTTTCCCCTTCCCCTTCTTGCTACAGTACGCTCTCCTAGTCCCTTGGGGGAGGGGTACCTGGCGACCTCCAGCACAAGGGGGGAATCATCAAAGGGGGGAAATCCATTTCAATCACAGTCATGGCGAATGCTGTAATAATGATTAATTTCAAGCCAGAATTTCCTTTTCTGCTCATAATTAATGTTGTTTCTTCAAAGAACAGCCTTGACACTTAAAGGAATAAATATTTCTTCCATTATTTCTCTAATGTATTCAGCAAGTCCCTTTAAGCAGTGGAGCATGGCAATGGTGCTGTTGGTGCTTCTGTCAATTTGCATAATCCTGTTGCTAAAGGGATATTGAAAACTCCGAACTTAGAAATAAGTAGGCTGCACTCAGTAAATTATTTATAAAATCAACACAAATTCTGGGATTTTTCTTCAAATGGAAGTATGATTTCAAGGCCTCAAATAAAGTGAGCGTATTCTCAACTGCACCCGGACAACCCGCCACTTCTGAAGGTCAGAAGGGAACAAGAAATGGCAACAAGGTCACCGAAGTCCTTTCCTAGCTGGGTTGGAAGAGGGCCACCGCATGATGATGGCGTGGGTGTCGGGGGGAAGCACGCAGGTGCCTCCTGAGCTGGATCCCACGGAACCCGGGAAGCATGGCCACGCACCCCACCAACAGTCCCAACAGAAACACCTGTTGTTTGCTCCTTTATGCGAATTCCTGTCAAACTTATATTTGCCTTCTCTTCACCAAAAGCAGGGCAATTTTTCCCATGAACCCCTAACTCGTGACACAACGTGCAGAAATTCACTGCGACGTCTTGAGTCACTTCTGAAAGAACTTTTACTCGCAACAGCTTTTTAAGCAAGGCTTTTTGGGAAAGAAAATATTGCACAAGGAAAGGGGAGACAATCCTTTGTCATGTGCTGTGTGTGCGGCTGTGCCGTTAGGGGCGAGCCAGAGCCACTGTGACACTCTTTTTTTAAAAAATTATTTATTTAGTTATTCATGAGAGACACAGAGACCCAGAGAGAGAGGCAGAGACCCAGGCAGAGGGAGAAGCAGCCTCCATGCAGGGAGCCCGACGAGGGACTCGATCCCGGGACCCCAGGGTCACAGCCTGGGCCCAAAGCAGACGCTCAACGGCTGAGGGACATTTGGTCTTCTTCGTGTCAATTTCTGTTAAAGAAACAAACAACCCCCCCAAAAGCTATTTTACTCCTCTCTTTGGTACTGGTTGAGGAAATCATGCAGGGCTGGGCTTAACTGCCTGCCTGCGATGACTTACGTCCGACTGGTCCCATTGCCACGGGGGATAGGCCACCAAGTCCTGAACAAGGAGCTTCAAAGAATTTTCTTCTGCTTAGTGAACGTCCGCTTTTCAAAAAAAAAAAAATAGTCAAAATGGTATTTGGTATTTGCACTTGTGTTTGGGTGCCTGGGGCTCAGATACACATGCGAACTACAGACAATAGGAGGTGCAGCCAGGATGGACAAGACCGTGTGGAATCACATCACGGCTGCTGGGGCCCAGTGGCCTGGAGCAGCCCCGGGGCTGGGGACTGGTGGCAGGACGGGCCCGGCACGGCGGTCAGGGCGAGGGGCCATCCTCTGCACCCCCCCGAGGCCCAGCATCGCCGGCCGGCTTGCTTCCAGAAGCGGGGCCAGGGGCAGGGGTTCAGGTCAGAGCACGAGGACTGGGCTGAGGGGGGCTCCTGCCAGAGGCAGACGTGGTGGCATGTCCGTGGTGACGTGTCTGGGGCCTGGGGCTTGGGCCACACTGCAGCCTTCCCTGTGGAATAGGAGCAGCGAGTGATTTCCACTCAGCCCCCGGCTCCCCGGGTCCCACCCGCAGGACAGGCCCCGAGGCTCAGGTGGACCCTCACCGGCGGAGGTCTGGCTTTTTGAGTCACTTACGTGATTCAAGACTCAAGTGCTGTGTTGGCAAAATAGTTCTAACTGCAAAATTTCTGCAATGTATTGAAAAAATGGAACATGGGGCATTTCGGTGCTCTGAGAAAGGCAGTTGAGGATGTAGGGCCCAGCCACCAAATATGACTGTGTCATGTATATACGGGGTGCCTGGCCACCCGGACTTGGGGCATGAGTGGGTCATAGCACCTGCCCTCACTCTCCTAATAGAAGGTGTGACAATGAGGCCGGCTGAGCTTCAGATCCTTGACCTCTTGTCAGACGGGGATGGCTTGGTGCCTCCGAGAAGGTGGGCCTTCCTGGGCCTGCCAGGGGGCAGGGGCTGAGGACGCAAAGCTGGACCTGGGCTCACCCTTCCCCAACTGCACAGCCCCCGGGGCTGGTGTGGCCGTGGCCAGGGTGCCAGAGCTCCTCCGTGCCAGAGCGCTGTGTGGCACATGCGGAGCACAGTTCCTACAAAAACCATCAGGCTCCGTACAAGGGCTCAGTGAAAAGAGTAGCTTGATGGCAAATATGCTAAATAAGAAGCACCCACGTCCCAGGAACACCTGTCAGGGCGTGATGAGAAAAGGCATCCGGTTGGGACTAGAAACAAAAACCACAGAAAGCATGAAATGGCAGGATTAATGGGAGCTGTCCTGGCCACCAGCCCCTCTCAGAGCACGTCGGCGGACACGGAGCCCGGGGCGGCTTCGCTGACAAGCAGGCGGGATGCTGCAAGACGTGACGGCGCGCTCCAAAGTAATCTGTGGGTTTAATGCAAAGCCAACTCTTTCAGTGTCTTAAAAGCATTTGCGAATGCATGAAATATTCAAGGAAAAAGCCTGAAGATACGGGGAAAACATACGTGCGAGGCCATCAAAGCTTCTGAGGCAAAACAGATAGGATCAGGAGCTCAAGGTCTGTAAGCTGGAGCCGCCACGATAAAACGTGCAGAAGAATAGGAACAAACAGAGGGAGAGGCGCGCGGATCAAAGGAAGGGCAAGGAGGCAGGCCCCGGGTGAAACTCTGAGATGGGGTTTCCGAGGAAGGACCTGTTAGTGACTGTTCTCAGAACAGGTGGGTAGCAGCCCCGAGAGGGAGCATATTGGATCCGTACCTTCTATCACTGGAATTAGATTCAGCTAAATTTAGAATAAAGAATTACATGGAAGAAATAAGATTTTAAGAGCTAGCAGAAAGCATAAAATTATATTATCGTGGAAGACAATTTCCTCAGCTCTGAAGCAATGGGAGAAATTGCAGAGGAAAATTAGATTTGTAGCACAAAAATGTTAAATTATAGTGTTATTAAAAAGATCTGAGGTCAGAGGGTGGAACAATGATTGGGAAAAGTTTCTGCAAGGTGTAGATAATAGCCCTTGTTCCCTGGATTGTGGAGGACATGAACGTGGTGATGGACAGTGAACATGGTGATGGATGATGGACACGGTGATGGAGGGTGAACACAGTGATGGAGGGTGAACACGGTGAACACAGTGATGGAGGGTGAACATGGTGACGGATGGTGGACACGGTGACAGAGGGTGACCACAGTGGTGGATGACAAACATGGTGGTAGATGGTTAACATGGTGATGGAGGGTGGATATGGTGACAGATGGTGGACATGGTGATGGAGGGTGACCACGGTGACGGAGGGTGACCGCGGTGGTGGGTGATGAACATGGTGATGGACATCAATCATGGTGATGGACAGGAAGTGTCGGCATGTGGTGCCAGCAGTGCTCCTGTCCATGGCCACACTCGGGGTCTGTGGCCCATGGAGCTGTCACCAACTTGTTTGGGGGAAACACCATAACCCTCGGACAGCATTGTCCTTTCCCTGTTGATCCTCGTATCTGGATTCTTCGTCTTCGGTCTACACCGGGCAAGCACACACAGTGCACGGTCATCTGCCGGACTGGCCGACGCTTTCGGGGTTTCTCAGTGGACGAGTGAAAGCCTCTGATTCCTTCGAGCCGGTGCGAGTGCTGGGGCGAAGGGCGAGGAGGGAAACGGGGAACCCTGCAGGCCTGCATGGGAGCCGGTGCGAGCCCGGGGGCCCAGGGCAGAGCAGGGAGCCCGAGGACAGGCCCGTGCTCGGGCACAGGGCTGTCACCCGCCCCCGGGGGAGGCCGTCCGAGGGCACTGCCCGGCGAGGACTAACCTAATTCTTTAGAAGAAGCTGACCCTCCTGGTCAAAACAAGGGCGAGTCTCCCCCACCTCACAGCACCTACCGTAGAGAACTTGCATTCCGGGTTCTTTCCCTGCCCTTGGAAGCGGGTGGAAATCCATTGAGAAGCAAAATAAGCCTCTTGCCAACCTCACAAGCCGGGTGCCAGGGTGTCTCTCTCAAGGACCCGGAGCAAGCTCTTGGGGCGTCAACGTCCCTAGAGGCCGTGTCTGCGTCCCCGCACCCGTGGCAGGGGCGTCGTGGGCACCGTCGTGGGCGCCGTGCCCCGTGTTGCCATCTCCATCTCGTTGTGGGAACAGGAGGCCCGTTTCTCCCTTATGAGACCGGCCATCACCACAGGTGCCCCCTGCCCCGCCCCAGCACTGCTTCTCATTTCCCTTGAGGACGCACGTGGAATGGGGGGGTGCGCAGCCGTGGGGTGTCCTCCTGGCTCCTCGATGCCTAGCGGGCTCCTGGGACGCACAGGACATTCTGGTTACGGATCTCGTTCCTGCCTCCTGGAACAGGTTTTCTGTGTCGAGAGGCGCCCAGGTGTCCCTGAGCCGCGAGCAGGGTGTGCGCCCCAGCAGGGGCCACGAGCCTCGGCCGGGGACCAGGCCCTCCCGCTACGGGGAGCCCAGCGCCCTTCCGTTGGGCTGTCCCGAGACCTGGACATGGCGTGTTAGGATCCAGGAGTTCAGACCGCCCCGTGCTCCCGTGTCCCCATCGCCCCCCGGCCCGTGAGAGCCCTGGAGGACCCAACCTTGTGCCCGTCCCAGCCCGCCACGGGCCGCACAGCCCCGACCTGCCTGTTTCCCGTGGACACAGCCCAGGCGCGGAACAGGACAAACATGAAATGTGAGGAGCAGGGGGTTGGGGTACTTTTAAAAAGAAGCTGAAAGAGCAGCTGATCTTACAGGGTAACTTGGAAGGTTTTAATGCTAATTTTGCACATTTATAAATCTCGGGCTTATGTAAGGCGAGGCCAAGTTCCTGGGGCTCATCGGCTCGCAGGCGAACCCCCAGGCCTCACAGGTCATGAGCAAAGCCGGAGGGCAGGGTTTCCAGGGCCCACGTTCCATCCGGGCCGTGAGCCCTCTGTGCTCGGGGACACGACCTGGAGGCTGCAGCCAGTGGCGGACCCGGAGTGCTGACACACAGCGGTCTTTGCAGGGTGCACGTCACGTCCCAGGACATGCACATCTGCCTCCCTGCCCCCCCATTCCCTGGGTTCAGGGGCTCCTGTCCCCACCTGCCCGCCTCCCTCACAGGCGATGCCTCTGGGACGTGGGGATGAGGCCACAGGCGCAGTGAAGGACCCTTGGTAAGTAAGGAGTAAGGAGAGGGAGGGAGGGAGAGAAAGAGGGGGAGGGAGGAGGGAGGAGGGAGGGAGAGGATGGGGAGGAGAGGGAGGCCCCCGCCCCCCCAGGCCGTCCAGGCTCAGCGATCCTGGGGCGAGCACCACCAGCCTGCGGTTGGAGCCCCTGCCATCCAGCGGCTCTGCCCGGGAGGTGCCATCGCCCGGAGGCAGCGCCCCCCCAAGCGTACCCTGCGCCTGAATGGCCAGGCGCCCTCCCTCCGGCCCCACCCCCCAGTCCCCTGGCAGCCCTGGGCATGCTCCCCCCTCGGGCGGGGAGCCCTGGAGCCCGGGTTCTCCCGGAGCGTTGTGCGGTGGGCCCGGGACTGGCTCAGCTGGGCCCCCCAAACCTGAGCACAAAGTGACCCCGCCAGGCCGCGGGTGGAGAGCCCCCGGTTCCAGGCTCCGTGCTCCGGCTCCCGGGGCTCCCCTCCGAGGGATTCAGGACCTGCAGGAAGCAGGGGCTTTGGATAGGAAGGAGGGGACGGGGGTCCACGGGGGCTGTGGTGCGGGGAAGCTGTTGCTCCAGTCCGGGGAGGCCTGGATGCGATGGGCCCTCGGGGCAAGGGCTGCTCGAGGGCTTGGTGCTGGGCCCCGGGCTGGAGAGGACACGCCGGCCCTACAGGGTGCCTGGGGGGGGGGGGCTTCCAGACCCAGGTGGCTCCTCTAAGGTGGGGGAGGGACCAGCATAGGTGGCACAGCAGGGAAGACACAACATCCCCTGTGGTGTTTTCAGGAACCTCCCCGGTGGGGCGGCCGTGGGAGCCACGGGGTGCAGGTGCGGTGTGCTCTGGGCGGAGCGAGCGTGGGGACAGGGGAGGGGCTGTGGCACCTGCCAGCTGCCCCAGCACATCTTCAGGGTTTAGCGTAGGGAGGCGAGCCTTCCACTGTGGCCTCGCGTGACTGGGAGGCTGGTCCACCCCCGGCTGCCAGGGACCCCAGGACATGTGCCCTATTAAAGCTAAATGGAGACTTGGGTTTCAGGCGTGTGCGGGAGGCCAGGCTGGGCAGGCAGGGGTGTCCTGCTGCGGCACCAGGAGCCTGCGCGGGGCGGAGGGACGTCTGCAGACCACCTCCCTCGGGCAGCCCACCAGCCCCGATCAAGGGGCTGAAGCTGCGGGTCCCCGCCTCTGCTCCCCCTGCCTTCCGGGCAGCAGAGCCCCTTGCTCGCAGGCCACAGGGCTTCTTTATATCTCACTGGGTGGAGCCCCGAATCCCCAGCAGCCACACCTCTGAAAGTCCCTCTGGCCCGGGGTCCCGAGAGAACTGCTTGGCGACTGTGTCAGTTTTGTTTCCCGGGGGGGGGGGGGGACGACTGTGCTGAGGCCTGCTGGGGGCATCTGATCACCTGCTCTGCTCCCCAACGGCCCCTCTCTCGGGGTGCGGGGCTGGCGGTGTCTTCTGCTCTGTCCCCCGAGGAAGCAGGTGCCTGCAGGCAGAAGGCAGTGCCGCTGGGGCGTCCCCTGTCCTGCCCTGTGTCCAGCTTCGTCTCGGAGAGTCCTGGCCCCGGAGGGCCCCCGACAGGCTCACCCATTGCCACAGAGCCATGGCCCGTCGCGTGGCCTGGGGGTGATCCACAGACCCACACAGTCACGTGCTGCTGCCTCCAGATGGGGACAGGGACCCTCTCCTGACCGAGCTCCTTTACCGCCAGGCATCCACCTAGGGCTTCCGTGTCCTTCTGGGCAGAAGCAGGTGTAGCAAGAACCCGACATCACATCAGATGCCACCCCCGCCCCGGGGGACGTCTGACGCCCTGGCCTGCCCTCAGCGAGGCCCTGCAGGCTGGGCCGGAACCCCGTCACCCTGATGTGCTCTTTCCCACATCCTGCTCCCCAGGAGCCCAGGCTGCCCAGGCCCGAACCCATTTCCATACTGGGGGCTCCTTTCACGGCGGCAGTAACGCCTCAGTGAAACCCCGCCTGTCACCACTTTAACGGTGACACCTGTCACCACTTTCTCCCTGGGGCCCGGGAGCCGCCTTGCTCTGGGCGCTGCTGTGTTCCCGCAGGATCCTCTGGCCACAGCTGTGGTCCAACCTGACTCGACTTCCCCGACTTGGCGCAGAGCCCGGCAGGCTGGGGCAAGGCCTCGGCGACACTGACCCCAGCTCTGACACCAGCCGGCGGAGGGACCCCACAGCCCTTGCCCCAGCTCCATCCATTTGCTAAACAACCCAGAACTCAGGAGGCTCCGAACTCGTGATCACTGCTTTGTCACGAAGGCCATGGAGGCGCAGCCGAAACAGGAGCCCACAGCGAGGTCGGGGGGGCCCACGGCGAGGCCAGGGAGCACCCAGGGAGGTCGGGGAGCCTACGGCGAGGTCGGGGATCCCACAGCCAAGTCGGGCAGCACCCAGTGAGGTCGGGGGGCCCACAGTAAGGTCGGGGAGGGTCCCGCGCACACGGGAGCTGGTGTTGGGGCATGTCTGTCCTCACCAAGTGTCCTCCCAGCCTCTTCAGCCTGAGCCCTGAGGGATCAACTTCCCCCGCCCCTCACTCCGGGGCAGAGGCACTGCCGTCTGTCCTGAAGCTTGGGGGCCCCTACCAAGGACAGAGACCAGCTGTCGCCTTGCTCACCCTATGGCTGTGCAGGCACAGGAGGTACAAAGCGCCTGTGAGCTGCTTGATGCTCCCTCCCTCTCCCTCCCTTCCCCCCTCCCCCTCCTCCTTCCTCCCTCCCCCCCATCGCCCTCCCTCCCCCCATTGCCCATCCTCGCCTCCCTCCCCCATCACCCGACCTGACCTCCCTCCCTCCCCCTCCCTTTCTCACTCCCTCCCCATTCTCCCACCCGATGCACCTGCAGAGGAACAGGTAGAGCCCAACAGCGGGCGGGTTCTGGTGCCAGCCTCACTGCTGAGGGCAGACGGGAAGCCACGGAGCCGGCCGTGAACCGCTGCTGAGCAGGTGACGGTGGCCCTGCAGAGGATGGCACTGGAGCACCGCAGAGAGCACAGCTCCCTGTCTCCCTCCTCCCTCG
Organism: Canis lupus familiaris; assembly: GCF_011100685.1. Classification (NCBI taxonomy): domain Eukaryota; kingdom Metazoa; phylum Chordata; class Mammalia; order Carnivora; family Canidae; genus Canis; species Canis lupus. The sequence goes on from NC_049237.1 coordinate 13,733,066, forward strand.
CAGTCCTCCCTGTCTGCGCCTGGGCCCAGGTTCTCCTAAGCTTTGAGGGAACAGCTCCAGCCCCCCCTCCCCGGCAAAGCTCAGGGTCTGAGGCCCCAGGTGCCTGAGTGCCCCAGAAAAAGCCCTTCCCCCAGGAGCACGGGGTCAGCTGCTCTGCTTCTCGGCTCCCTTTGCCCCCGCCCCTTGGCGCAGGACAAGGTGCCAGCCTGGGAGGGCAGGACGGAGCGCCAGGACCCACAGCGGGGTCACAGGGCGTGCAGGGAGATCACGGGGGGCCGGACGCCGGACTGTGAGCTTCGTGAACCCTGAGTGTTCACAGAGCGCCGAGGACTTGACCGACCCGCACCAACCGTTCTGCATCTGCAAGGGAGCAGGATGGAGGCCGTGACCGGCCGCGTTCTGTGTCCAGGGACACCGCCGGGGCCCAGGGACAACTGGGCTCGCACAAACATGTCCTCTGGACAGCGGGGTTCAACTAAACCCAAAACCGAGAGAAAAGAGGAAAATCTGCCAACGCTTGGAAATGAAGCTGTGTGGTTTAAAATCATCCATGATTAATCAATCATCAATCAATCAATCAATAAAAAAATCATCCATGATCAAAGGGAAATCTGCAAGGGAACTAGGAAAATATTTAAGACTGAATAAAAATGCAAATACACGGAGTTTGTAGGAAGCGGCTCCGGCCGCACCGGAGGGAAGCACAGACCATTCAGTGCCCCAGTCAAAGGAGGAGAAAGTTGAATTCGGAACCCGAGCTTCAGGTTAGAAAACTGGAGAAAGCCGAGCCCGGTGACCCAGGGCAAATGTGTTTTGAGTCGGTGTTTATGTCATTGGCAAAAATGTTGGTTTCTCCCCAGCCTCGTCTGCACTATGTCCCCCCGGCCCCCTTTCAGGTGGCAGTGGTTCCACCGCCTCAGCATCTTCCAGACCCGACGAGAGCACCTCCGATGGGTGCAAGGCAAGCTCTGGAAGTGGATTATCCTTGACCACGTTAGGTGGTGCCTTCCTTGTATGACGAGTTCAATAAAATCTTTAAAAACAGAGAATGGATATTGAATGTAAATTTGTGTATTGCTCATTTTATAGGATGGAAATGAGGTGTGGATGGGAACAGAGAGGTGTGGTTACGTTTCTGGTAATGATTTGAAAAGAATCATTGTGATAAACATATTGAAACATGGAAATGTCGTCTTGTTGCTAAAAGAATATACAGAGGGGACGCGTGGGGGCTCAGTGGCGGAGCGTCTGCCTTCGGCTCAGGTCGTGATCCCCGGGGGTCTAGGATCGAGTCCCGCATTGGGCTCCCTGCTCCCTGGGGAGCCTGCTTCTCCCTCTGCCTCTGCCCCTCCCCCTGTCAAATAATTAAATAAAATCTTCCAAAAAAAAAAAAAGAGAGAGAGAGAGAATGTTTAGAAAAATCTCTAAGAGATGTACAATTTCCTTTAGAGAAAATTTGAAACCAAAAGAATGATTTATACAAAAATTTGTAGAGAAAGCAATTGAAAGTCCGCTCACATAAACTCTCACAATCGCCTAATCTACATATTATAATCTGCATATTCTTAATATTTCAAAAGGGAATCCACCATCCCGGCCATCATCTCGAGGCCTTTCCCTGCTAAGCGTTCTCCCGGCAGATTCCAGGTAGACACGTTCCAAGCGGGATCCGGAGGGGAGCAGTGATTCGGGGAGGGAGGAGAGGGTTCAGGCACTCCGCCCTCGGGAACGTGAAGGGCTGGGGTGCGTGTGGCCTGCTCACTGTAGAGTGCTGAGGCACGCCGCCCACGCGCCGCGAGTGCCAGGCTGCTGGGGGCCGGCCCTGGGGTCGAAGCCTCCCTCTCCAGGGCCAGCCCGGCAGCCGCCGCCTGCGATGTCCTACAGCCCCGAGCCCAAAGACCCTCGTGTCCGGTGGCCCTGGAGGCTGGACGTCCCGGACAGGGCTGCCGGCTGGTCAGGGTCCTGGTGAGGCCGCTTCCTGGCTCGTAGACGCCGATTCCCACCGTGTCCTCACGGGGCAGAGAGCGTGGGCTCCTCTCCTGCCAGGGGCGCTAATCCCACCAACAGGACCCTGCTCCCCTGACCTCATCTCACCCGGACCGCCTCCTCCTCCACCATCCCACGGGGCTTAGGGGTAAATGCATGAATTCGGTCCAGACCCCGTCCTAGCCAGAATCTGGGGGGGCCGACACCTGCTTCGGTCTGAGCGTCTGGCACCGGCCGAGCCCTGAGTGCCAGAGGAGCCTGGGTCCTTGCCAGGCGCCTGCTGCGGGCCTGAGGGTTGGCCTCTGCACACCTGTCGGGCCTCCTGTCCATCCAGGACGTCCCGCATGGGCTGAGCTGCGCTTTGCAAGGTGTTTCGGCAGAACCAGACCCGGGACTGACTGCTGCTGGGTCAACGGCTGGACGCGCACAATTCTGCATTCCTCCTAGGGGATGCAGACTTGGCAGTGGGAGCAACAGGGATGTGTTCCCCCGCAGTCTGGGGGCTGGAGCCCGAGGTCCAGGGGTCCCCATCTCCTCTTCGCAAGGATGCCAGTCTGGGTTCAGGGCCCACCCCAAATGCAGGAGGGCCTCGCCTCGAGAGCCTTCACCAGTTACACCCATTTCCAGAAACAGCCCTGCTCTGAGGCTCCGGGCAGACGGCAGTTTGGGGCGACACTGGCCTGCGGACCCCAGGGACCTCTCCCTCTGCCACCGTTCCTAGGCCCCCCAACCGTCTACCTGCTGAACGGGGGACGTAAGGTCGTTCTCGCTCCATCTCCTCCCTCCGAGCGGCTCGTCCTCGTCCTCCTTCCTGCCTCCTCTGCCTCTCCAGGAGCACCGCGTGGGCCTCATGGCGGTGACATTCCCAAGGAAGGGTGAGCAGAGGCCCGTGGACCCTGGGAGGGGGGTCTGCAAGGCCAGCCTGGTGGCGACCCTGTGTGGTCACATGCGTGGCCACAGAGCAGGAGGCCCTGCTGTAGGGGAGGGACCCTGAGGACCCTGGAGGCTGGGTGTCTAAGGCTGGGTGTCCTCAGAAGGGTCCCGATGCCCTGGTGGTGCACCACGCACGATGACTCGGTGGCCGGCCAGCAGCAGGAGGGATGGGACCGGGCAGCAGTGGGCTCCCGGAGGTGACTCTGAGTCTCCCAGGAGATTGTGCACGTGTGGAGCAAGGCTGTGTCAGTAGAACAGAAACCAAGGGACAGTGGGCGGTGGGGGCGGGGGCAGCCTCGTAGGACGGGCCAGGGTTTGCACCTGGGGGAGGGTGTGGGGAGCCCATCACTGGGATGAAGCGGAGGCCAAACTGGGCCTGAGGATAGTAACAGCTCAGGGGGGATGTGGGTCTGAGGCCAGAGGCCTGAACATTGGTGGAGTATGAGCCCCCACCCGCCTTCCAGTGCAGCTCCCGGGAGGCAGGTGGATGCTGGGGGGGCAAGGAGAGAGGCTGAGACCCCCCTCGTTAGCTCAGAGGGGGCCGGGGCGCTGCACGTCACCCCCCAGGCTGCAGGGCACATAGACCCTGGCTCGCAGCACCGAGGTGGGGATGCAGGGAGCATGCACAGGCCAGGATCAGACCTCGCAGGTGGCGCAGAGCGAGGGGGTGGGGGGGGTGGGAAGCCAGCACTTTATATGAAATAAACCACCTTTTAAAAGGTCGGGAGCTACAATATAAGCCGTTTATAGTTGTTAGAACGGTATTTTTCTTTTCAACATAATTGAAAGTGATCTCTAATGACTGGTAAAGGCGGCGTGGTCTCTGGGATCCTGGGGAAGAACATGCAGCAGTGGACATGTCCACCTCACGATTTAATTTGCCCTTCACGCTAAGCCCCCGAAAATTGAATAACATTCTTCCTCCCTTCAAAATAAATCAAGCATCACAGACGGCCAGCAGAGAAAATTGATTCTATCATATCTAATGAGGACAGAGCCGCACTTGGAAGCCACAGGATGTTCCAGGCACGGCTGCAAGCATGGTCCTGGGATGGGCAGGAAGTGTCGGGTGGTCCGCCTGGCCTCCTTCTCCAGCAGCTGCCTTAGCCCCACTTTGCCTCCCGGCCCCAAGCCCGGCTGCCCGTGGACGCAGAAGGACACCTGCAGACTGCAGTCTGGTTTCCCCTCTGGGCGGAGCGACAGTGGGCAAGGAGAGTCCACGCAGCAGGCAGCGAACCTGCAAAGACGAGATGTTATTCTGGGCTGAGCGGTCCTGCCCAGCCGTGCGTGCAGCCCGAGCAGCAGAGATTCTAGCTCAGAGGGGCTCAGATGTCACAGAACCACCTGCAGGGCGTGTGGCTGGGCCCAGCTCCATGCTCCTGATTCAGCAGGTCTGGGTGCCACGTTTCTGGTAAGCTCCCTGCTGATGCGGGTGCTGCTGGCCTGGGAGCCACATCCCAGATCCATGGCTCTCGATAAATATGATGACGCTTCCCATTCAAATATAGCAACAGGCATGATGAACACAGAGACGCAGCCGGGGACAGAGAACATCCTGGGAGGGGGGACAGAAGGAAGTCACTCCTCTGTCCTGGAGTCGCCATCCTGACGCAGAATGAGCCACCCTCAGGTACAGCCTGCTCTGGCTGTTCAGAGGTTCGCAAGCAAGATAAGCTGAGGCTGCCAACTTGAAAAATAAAGTCACAAACACACATGCTTTTCTCAAGTGTACAGCTTACTGACTGAGAGCAGGAGCCCGGGAGGGGCAGAGCAGAGGGAGAAGCAGACTCCACGCGGGGCATGAGCCCGATGCAGGGCTCGATCCCAGGACCCTGAGATCACTACCCGAGCTGAAATCAAGTCAGATGCTTACCCGGGGGGGCCACCCAGGCGCCCGCTTACTGGCTTTTCGAACCTTTGCAGCCCTGTGTCACCGCCCACGTGAAGAGCACTTAGACATTTCCCTCCCATGTACATCATCTTCCTCCCCCGTCAGTCTCTCCAAACCGGAGGCGCCGCTGTCCGATTTAACCCCTGGGGAGAACCCGATGGCTCGGGGACTGCCCCGGAGGGAGAGCGTGCAGCTGGCCCTCTGCTGGCTTCCTAACCCTCGGCGATCCAGCCACGCGCTGCAGGTGACAGCGGTTTGATCGTTTCAAAGGTGTGCAGTGTCGGCTTTTAAAACACCTTCCACTTGGAAAGAACCGTAGATCGGCAAGAAAGTCGCACATGGAGGGACCCAGGGGTGGAGGGGGGACAGGGTGCCCATGGAGGGACCCAGGGGCGGGGGGATACAGGGTGCCATGGAGGGAATGTGCCCCTGGGTCCCTCCATGGGTGCCCTGTCTCCCCTACCCCTGGGTCCCTCCATGGGCATCCTGTGCCCCTGTCCCCTTCCCTGGAATCTCCTCCCTGGGGATCAGGGAGCTTGATCCCCCCCTCAGCAGCTTGATCAGGACGCTGGGCCTGAGCAGCCACACTGCCCACACAGTCACCGTCACCGTGGGCCGCTCCAACCTGGTCAGGCTCCCCGTCCAGCCCTGCTCCCCACCAAGGGAAGTGCCCCTAACTGCAGACCTAGACCCAGGACAGCCATACTGCGGTCCCTCCACCCAAGCTCTCGGGCCACAGACACTGCAACAAGCCCAGAGCAAAGTGGGTCCTGGGTGCTGAGAGAGAGTGAGCAGCCTCAGACCCAGACATCCAGACCTGCAGGTCCTGGTGGGCCTCAGGGCTCCGAATGCTACCAACACACGCACGTGTGCGTGAACATGTGCACACACTAGAATGTACACACATGTGCCCACCTAGGTGCACACACATATGTTGTGCTCACTCATGCACACATGTATGCAGGGGACCTGAGGACAGGGTCCGTGGCCCGGGGCGTGTCGGGGTCATGGGAAGGGCCAGGAGCCCCCTTCCTCCTGGCATCGTGTGGCAGAGCAGGTGTGCGTGGGTGTGCGCTCCTGGGCGTGCAGTGGCACTGGTGGTGCTTCTGCGGGGCCGAGCCGGCGTCTCCTCGGGAGACACGGACCCCGGCCTTCAAGAGTGAAGCCACGTCTGAGGCCAGACAAGCCTCTTGGTTGGCACTGTGTGCCACCAGGGTGCACAGGAAACGGCGCGGTGGCTCGCCGGGCCCCTGGGCATGGGCCGCTGGTGGTGGTGGCCACGGCCCGGGTCCTCAGCATCAGGTGTGGGAAACCCGAGCAGGAGCTCACAGGCACACCCCCCCCCCCCCCCCCCCCCCCCCCCCCGCCCAGAATCTGTAGTTAAGAAACCCGTTTTTGTTTTGTTTTTGCTACGGAAACTCACCGGAGCGCGGCGAGCAGGGCGCTTTCTTGGGGCAGAGGCAGCCCCGACACCTGTCCCTGTCCTCTCCGCTTTTCCTCCTTCAGGGGATGCTCGTCCCAGAACGCTTTTCTTAATTCCACCACAGAGAGGGTGGCAAGCGGTCGCGTTAGGAAACACGTCCGTGAGCAACGTGGGAAAGGCAGCACCCCGCGGGGAGCACCCCGCACCCGCAGGCAGGACTGGGTGGGTCCCAGTGCGGGCGCCGTCAGGGGTCCCCGACCAGAAACACGGGACTTGGCGAGGTCCGGGCGGGGCGTTGATTTGGCGCAGGGGGTGCGCCCGGTGAGGTGGGGGTTCTTGTGTGTGGGCAGGGCTCCCCCTCTTCGGCGGTGGCCGAGCTGCCGATGCGGAGGCCGGTGCCCTGTGCTGGGCGGCGCGGGGGCGGCTGGATGGCACCCGGGCGTTCCGCACAGAGGTTTGAGTGCTGAACAGGGGGATCTTGGGGTGCTTCGGGCTTGGGGTCAGGAGGCTGCCCAGTGGTCAGGGGGACACCCTTGAGGCTGAGGCCGCTGTGGGAGGCGCCGTCCCGAGGGAGAGCGGCACGCTGCAGGCCTGGCGGGGGCACGAGCACGTGTGTGCGCCCCCGGGGCCCCGATGGGGAGATGGGACAGGGGAGAGGTCAGCCTGGAGACGTGGGCCGGCCCCGGCCTCCGAGGGACGGGGATGCCCTCCTGGAGTCCACGGACGTGGGGCGCGGTGACCAGACGGTGTGGGGGGAGTGACCACGGGGCGGGGGCAGCGACCGGCAAAGCTTTGAGGTGCTCCTTCTCAGTTGGGGTTATTTTCTGTGTTCCATTTCCCCTTCCGAGTGGCCCCTCTGAGAATGCACGCGGCCATCTGGGAGCTTCCTTCCCGGGTCCCCGCCCCACTGTAAAGCCCGAGTGCGGCCCCCGGGGAGGCTGGGCTGGTCATGTGCGTGGCCCCTGTCGTCCGTGGCGGCACCCGGGGCCCCTTCTGAAGCAGCCTGGGGCTCCCCGGGCTGGGCTCTTCCCCTCGGACACGGCCCTTCAATCCGGATGGCGTCTCATTCACCTGTCCTGAGAGCCCACCTGGTGACCTCGGCCCTTGCCGCCTCTCCCTGTGTGCGAACAGCCCGTCCCTGTCCCCGTGGGCACAGGGGCCGGGCCTCTTGGGAAGGGGCCCAGCGCGGGACCTCGGCCAGTGACGCCTCCCTCTCTCCCACCCCTGACCCTGCAGCCTGTGGTCACCTTCATCTCTGGGAAGCTCACGGCAGCTGCAGCCCACCCCCCTCCTGGTGGGTGCCGGCCCCAGCTCCCTCCACCCACGCTGAGCTTCTCCAGACCTCGTGCCCAGCCCACGGCCAGGGCCTCTGCTGCCGTGTAGACCCCTCACTAAAGCCCAGGAGCCTGGACACCCGGCTTACATTTGCGGAGTCCCGCGCCCTCTGCACTTCCTGACGTCCCAGAACCTGCTGCTGGGTCCTTATCCCCAGTCCCCTTGTCCCGAGAGCACCTGCTCCCGCTTCTGGGTGGTCCCTCCTCCACCGCCGGGTACCCCTCACCTTCGGGCCTGGCCCCCCTCCTCCCAGCCTCTTCTCTTGTCCTGGACAGAGGATGAGGGGAGGGTGAGGCCAAGGCCAGCCCCCCGCTGGCAATGAGCCTGGCCACCCTGGAGCCGTGGGACCCCAAGTGGCTGTGCCTGGATCTGGAGGTGGCTGTGCGGGGCCTGGGGCGGGCGCTCGGGCTGTGTGCCAGCCTCTGTACAGCCGCATCCTGCCGCTAGGTGTGGGTGGTGGGGTGGCAGGCTGTGCCTCAGGCTCTGCGCAATCTGGACGCGGTGGCGCCTGGCCCCCTGCATTCCCGGGTCGCCGTGTCCCCAGTGGGTCTGCAGACACTCCCGCCGCTCCGGGCTGGCAGGGTGCTGGCTCTGCTGCCCCTGCCCGGCCTCCTGGGGGCGGCCCGCCCTCCTGCCACGCCTCGAACCCTGGCTTCTGGCTTTGAAAGCGTGTTCTGTGGTTGAGTTCTCCGTCTCAAAACTTGTCAGTGGTTGTGAGGTTCAAGGTGATGCCTGTGGTCGGCACGGCCGGCGTCACTCTGTGCGTGGTGCAGCCCGTGGCTTCTGGAGTAGGTGTGCGTCAGACGGGGTGTGACCCCGGGGGCAGGGAGCCCGTGCTGCAGCAGCAAGGGGAAGGCGCCAGGCCCCTGTCCGGGAGCCCCAGGGCAGCGTGAGGACCCGGGGGCCCGCTGTGGGGCGGGGATTGGCTGCTCACCCGGGGACAGAGGGCCGTGCGCCTGCCCAGCCACACATACTCGTCTCCAGGTGACCCCCCACCCACCCCGGCCCCATGCCTGTCCCACTGGCATCTGCCCAGGTCCACGGGGCAGGGGTCTGCTTCGACCCATTCCTGCACCTCGCGGCCATGCAGGAGGCGCCCTGGGCGGCTTTCCCCGCCGCTCTGGCCTTGCGTGTGGCCCTTGCACCTCCAGCCTGCGTGCCCCGCTGATGAGCCAAGCGCTCAGTGGAGCTGCCGGGAGCAGGAATGGGGCTTCCTGGAAGCGGAGGCAGCGCAAGAGCACGCTTCTGGTCCTCTGCGGTCAGGTGCGAGGGCAGGAGACGCGGCAGCGCTGTGGCTGCTTTTCCTGCAGCAGGCAGGTGCCCTGGCTCACGGCTTTCAGTCTGGTCCTTCACAGTGGCGCTGCCTCCCCGGCCAGGGACGGCTTCCCCCTGAGCCACGTCCGTTACCGCTTCACACAGGCCCGGGACGCTTCGCACAGGTGTCGGTGTGGTGCCCACGCGGGGCGGGCGGTGAGCTCTGCGCTGCTCCCACTCTGCGTAATTCAGCTTCGCCTTGGACAGATCATCCCCTGACTGTGGCCTCAGCTTCTATCTGACGGAGGGGTCTTCTCTGTAGCAGACGTGCGTGGCTGCGCTGATGTGGAGTGGGGTGGGCCCCGTGTGCCTCCGAGCCAGAGCTCTCGCATGCGTCGTCCCCTCCAGAAGTGCTTTGACATTGCTGTTCAGTTGTCACCCTTGTTGTCCTTTGAGGTTCCCGGGACTCCTGGAGCCACCTGGCCCATCTAAGGCGAGGAGGCCCTGCCAGCCCATCCTGGAGTGGACACAGATCCAAAGCCTTGCTCCTGTTGTGCTTGAGTGGATGGACGGATGCAAGGATGGATGGCGGATAGATAGGTGCACGGGTGGATGGGTGGGTGCAGATGGATGGATGGGTCAGTGGATGGTTGGGTGCATGGGGATGGATGGGTGGGAGGGCATAGATGGATGATATGGATAGGTGAGTGGGTAGATGATGTATGTATGCGTGGATGGATGGATTGGATGGGGAAGTGGATGGATGGGTGAGTGGGTGGATGGATAGGTGAGTGGGTGGATGGATAGGTGAGTGGGTGGCTGGGTGAGTGGGTGGCTGGGTGAGTGGGCAGGTGGGTGAGTGGGTGGATGGATGCATGAATGTTTTGAATCGGGGGGTGTATGTCTACAGATTTGATTCCGGCTGGTAACACCCTGATTATGGAAGGAGATGGTGTTTGTGGTGGAGCAGTTCCTTGGTTTCTTCACTCACTGAGAAGTGAGTGGCAGGGAGACGGGGACGGCGGGGTGTTACCCACGTCAGCACCCTGCAGGTGAGGGTGGTGGTCCCATCTGCATGGGGTCCCTTGGCAGTGGGCAGAGCTGGATTTGAACCCGGGCCTCTGACTTCGCGGCCAGTGATCGTCCAGAGGATTCACTGGAAGCAGGGCCCGGCGGGAGAGCGCAGTGAGGGGTCTGGGCCAGACCAGAGAGGCCCAAGTCTGCTCACTCACCAGCTGTGAGAGCCTGCCCACGCTCCTCAGCCCGACCTCCGTCTCACGTTTGTAAGGGAGGCCAGGTGGGGTTGCACCGGGTGGGGTGTGGGCTGAGCACAGGGACCGTATCTTCTGCCACCTGTGACCCAGGGGATCAGGAGTCAGGAAAAGCACTGGGGATAGTTCCACGCCAACTCTGCACCTTCCAGTAGGAAGGGCCATGGGGTGCTGGTGCTTTCAGGAGCCAGGAGAGGCCTCGGGCCACCGGCGGACCGCTGAGCCACCCAGGTGTCCCACTTTTGTCCTTTTAAATCATGTACGTGCCTCTTAGATGAAATACAATGTATGCAATTATTTAAAGAAGGAGAAAGACTCAGAGCAGGGCCTCCGTTGTCCACTTGGGTCAAGGCCCTGTTGGACCAGCGGCAGAACTGATATCACCCAACCCCGAGACGCGCAAGAGGCCGATCGACACCGGGCACGCTGGGCAAAGTGCAGACAGATGGACAGACAGGGCAATGAGCAGAATGGGGAGCACGGGGAGTGCAGAGACAGCCTCAGGGGGTACAGTCCGCCCCTGACCAGGAGCCGAGTCAGCACAGTGGAGCCAAGACCACAGCTCCACACATGCGCTGGAAGAGCCACACAGGCCCTTGCAAAGCAGACCCCGCACCCCTTGTAGCGCTGACCCGGAGTGGGCCAACGCCTGGATGCAACACACGACCAGACCCTGGAAGGTGCAGCAGAGATCTAATTCACCTCAGGACTCTCTGGGACGACATTTTTAGATGCAACATGGAAGGCACAATCCCTAAAAGGAAGATTTGGTGATCTGGATGTCCTTAGCACTAAAAACCCCTCCTGTGCCTGAGCTGCCTTTGGTTTTGTAGATGGTTTTCTTTCCCGTGCACCAGCTTTTTGATTTGGTGTCGTCCCAACAGTTGAAAGCTAGCGACAGTGTGATGGGAGATCAATCATGCACAGAATTTTATAAGACTACTTTCTAGTTTATAGTTAGCTTCTAGAGTAACCATAAATAAAACTTGAGACTGATATAGAAACAGAAGCACATCTTTCTAATGCAGAATGACTAAGAAGGCAAGGAAAGAAAGAAGAAAAGAAAGAAAGAAAGAAAGAAAGAAAGAAAGAAAGAAAGAAAGAAAGAAAGAAAGAAAGAAAGAAAGAAAGAAAGAAACTGAGACACCCGGGTGGCTCAGAGGTCGAGCATCCCACCTTCGGCTCAGGGCATGACCCCGGGGTCCCAGGATCGAGTCCCATGTCGGGCTCCCTGCATGAAGTCTGCTTCTCCCTCTGCCTGGGTCTCTGCCTCTCTCTCTCTCTATGTCTATCATGGATAAATGAAAGAAAGAAAGAAAGAAAGAAAGAAAGAAAGAAAGAAAGAAAGAAAGAAAGAAAGAAAGAAAAGGAAGGAGGGAGGGAGGGAAGAAAGGAAGGAAGGAAGGAAGGAAGGAAGGAAGGAAGGAAGGAAGGAAGGAAGGAAGGAAGGAAGGAAGGAAGGAAACAGAAAGTGTTTTCTGGACTTAGGCGATTTTGCTTTGGTTTTTAGTAAAACTTATATGAATTTGTTAAGTTTGTGGTGTCTTGGGAAGACCAGAGACAATCCAGTTACACATTCTTATTTATTTATTTATTTATTTTATGATAGTCACAGAGAGAGAGAGGGGGGCAGAGACACAGGCAGAGGGAGAAGCAGGCTCCATGCATCGGGAGCCCGACGTGGGACTCAATCCCGGGTCTCCAGGATCGCGCCCTGGGCCAAAGGCAGGCACCAAACTGCTGCGCCACCCAGGGATCCCCAGTTACACATTCTTTTTCGCATTAACATTAAAAAAAAAAAAAAGACTAGCCTCACTACTTAGACCATAAATTATTGGCCAAAACATAAAGGGATCTGAAAACATTGAGAGGACAAGTAAGTAGCTCATAAGAACAACGTAAACTATAAACGCTTACCGGCCCCTTGGTCGTCAGAGCGGCTCAGACGTCTTTTACGTACACGAGGCAAGGTGGACTCATGTTCCGGCCTCCTCCAGGCATCTGGCATTAATGAACTAAATGTTGAACTGTGATTTTTTTTTTCTTGATTCTGCTTTGCAAAAGACACTCAAGAGAATAAACAGACAAGCCATAGACTGGGAGAAAACATTTGGGAAAGACTCATCTCATGAAGGACTGGTCTCTAAAATATGCAAAGAACTCTTAAAATTCAACAATAAGAAAACAGATAAACGGATTGGAAAATGGGCCAAAGATTTAACAGACACCCCACCGGAGAAGGTGTAGGGATGACAAGCAAGCATATGAAAAGATTCCCAATTACGTGTTATTGGGGAAATGCAAGTTAAAACAACAATGACGCCACCACACACAGACCGAAAGGGCCCAGACCCAGAACCCCGAGGACACCCCAGGCTGGCGAGAACGCAGAGGGGCAGGAGCACTCACTGCTGTGGGGATGCCGAGCGGGCACCCAGAGGACAGGCTGGCCATTTCTTCCGGAGCTAAATGTCCTCTTACCGTGCGATGCCGCGGCCACGCTCCTTGGCATTTACCCAAGGAGGCGGACCCCCTGTGCCCGTGTGAGCACCTGCACACGGATGTCTACAGCATAGTCGACAAACCATGGAGGCAACCAAGACGCCTTCGGCAGGGGATGCATAAATAAGTCGTGGTCCCTCCCGACGGGATATTGTTCAGAAGGGGGCTGTCATGCGGTGAGAAAATGCAAGAGACACTTAGATCATCCCATGAAGGGGAAGCAGCCAGTCTGGGGAGGCTCGTCCTGCAGGATCCCAGCTCCATGGCATCTTTGGAAAGGGGACGGCCTTGGGGAAGGCAGTGAGATCAGCAGCCGCCTGGGGCTGGGGAGCAGGGGCAGGGACGACGAGGCGGGGCACAGGGGTCGCGATGCCACGATGGCGAATACCTGTCATCGCACGCTCGTCGGGATGCAAGGGACACGCAGCAAGAGAGCACCCCTGTGAGCCGTGGGCCCAGGTGACCATCGCATCAGGTGCAGGTACCACCTGGTGGGGATGCACAGGTGGGGAGGCTGCAGGTGGAGCACAGAGCAAGCAGGACGTTTCCGCACCTTCTTCTCAAAGTTGCTGCGAATATAAAACTGCTCTAAGAACAAAACGAAGCAAAACAAAAAAAAAAGATGGTCTTAAAAAAAAAAAAAAAAGCAATGAACTGTGGGCGGATGCAGCGGCCTGCGCATGGTTGGGGCTTTGTGCCGAGCAGGAGAATCAGGAAGCAGGGCGAGAGGCAGGGAGCAAAGTTGGGCAAAGAAAAAAGGAGTGATTGTCTCTAAAAACGTCTGCATGACCCCGTGCCCCCGCATCCGCATCCCCGGGGCGGCGCAGCCCAGCGCTGTGCGCACAGACAAGGGACAGCTGCTTTAGAGCGGGCGCGCCGGTCGCCGCCTCCTGTTCTGACTGGGGGCGCCAGCTGCCCTTCCATCCACGCCCTGTCCCCGGCGGGGTGCTCCCAGCTCCCTGAGCTACACCGCTGTCGGGGTGCCTGCCCCATGGCAGCCCCCGCTGAGTCCAGCAGCCCCCACCCGCGCTCCAGACGCCAGGTCCTTCCTCCAGGCCTAGGCCCCTCACCATCCTGCCCGCCCCCAGGGGTGGGGCTGTGGGGGGACTCCAGTCCCCAGCGGCCCATCTCGTCTGCCTGAGGTTCGGGAGCAGGTGCTTCTAGAACCGTCATCCGTACCAGAGAGCCCTCCCCAGAGTCCTCACAACCGCCAGCAGCACATTATTCTCAATGAAATGCATTTAGAAGTTTCCGCTTCCGGGCTGCCTGGGGGCTCAGTCGGTCAAGCACCGGCCTTCCCCTCAAGTCGTGATCCTGGGGTCCTGGGATCGAGCCTCACGTTGGGAGTCTGCTGCTCCCTCCTCTGACCCTGCCCAGCTCTCTCCCCCTCATTGTCTCACATAAATAAATAAAATTTATTTTAAAAATATAAGTTTCTATGACCCACTGGTAATAATTCGGAGTCTTGCCTTCCTGGGGCCTGTGCATTCTGATAAGGGACACTGCCCTCGGCCCTGAGAACCACGTAAGCCCAGGACGGCCACCTTCCCCAGCGCATGAGGATGTCCAGGCCCGGGCATGGCTGTGGCAGGGCCAGGACCCAAACCCAGTGACCCAGCAAATCGAGCCCCGGGACGTGGCCACACGCACAAGCCACAAAGGCCCAGAGCCACGCAGGCCCTGCTCTCCTGCCCTGGGCTCCTCCCAGGCCTCCCAGCGACCGAATCCGGCCCTCCCCGGGTTTCTGCGGACACTTGAGTCCCGGGGCGTCCTGGGCTGAAAGTCAGGAGGGCAGGTCCCTGTCTGGCCTGGCCCTGGTCCTTGCACACCGGCCCCTCTGGCCTCACCCCCACTCACCCACCCCGTCTGCAGAGGGAATGTGGGAAGAGCACTGGGCCCCCCCCCCGCCAAGCCCCTGGGACCCCTCCCGCTCTGGTCACTGCAGCCCAGTTTCACCAAGACGTGTCCATGAAAACAAACTTCAGGGGCGCTGGAACAGGAGTCTAGTTCACTCTGAACAGGCAAGACCGTCTTCCTACAGGGTGAGGAGGGCAGCGTGTTGTCACTGCCAGCGGGCGGGACCTCAGCGCTGCCAGGCAGCAGGCCACCCGCAGGGGGCAGCAGAGGCCGGGCCACTGCTCAGGGCCGGGCACCAGCCTGCTCTCAGGGATGCAGAGGTGCCTGGGCCGGGCAGGAATGCTGGGCGGGGTGCGGGGCAGGGGTGCGGGCCAGGATGCTGGGGTTGGGATGTGGGGCCAGGGTGCAGGGCTGGGTGCGGGGCCGGGATGCTGGGGCCAGTGTGTGGGGCCAGGATTCTGGTCCTGCAGACACCTCGGTAGCTCAGTGGGTGAGTGTTTGCCTTGGGCTCAGGGTGTGACCCTGGGGTCCCAGGATCAAGTCCCACATCAAGTTCCCGGCAGGGAGCCTGCTACTCCCTCTGCCTGTGTCTCTGCCTCTCTCTCTGTGTCTCTCATGAATAAATAATTTTTTTTAAATCTTAAAAAAAAAAAAAAAAAACCACGATTCTGGTCCCGGATGCTCACTCTAGGCTGCTGGGGCAGGGATGCTGGGTGGGGGGAGCTTGCAGCCAGGTTGCTCCTTCTGCAGATGCTCACTCCCAGTCTGGTCTGATTGCATGAGTGTGCACCTTGCACCAATACCCGGTGCTCTCCACACCCAAAAGCCAGAAGCAGGGGCGCTGGGCCGTTTTGTTGAATGAACAGTGGAACACACAAATCACTGGTGGAGATCAGGACACAATTCGGTGTTAGGCTGTTTGTTATTGGAAGGACTGGGGTTGAGGGTTCCCGCCTGCGCACCTGCGAGTGCTTGCACAGAGGACAGTCCTACAAGGCTGTTTACCGTCGCCCGTCTGCTCAGGGTGTGTCCTCCCTCCACTAAATGCCTGAGGCCACAGCCTGAGTCCTTACCTGTTGCAGCCCACCCTGTGACGTCGTGAGCAACTACCAGGCCGGGAGCCAAGAGCTCACACGACAGTGCTTGAGTCGGTCTGTTGAGGGGCGTGTATGGCATGAACCCAACTTCAGGCGGGAAATGCGAGCGTTGGTCTGAGAAAGATCCTCACAACGCAAACCCTCCTGATGGCAGACAGACGGCCCCAGCAAGCGTGTCCCCCTGCTCAGGCCCCCCGAAGCGGTGGCCAGATCCAGAGGCCAGCCACAGCCAGGACCTATCAGACACATGGAAATGACAGCATCCTGGTGTACCCAGCCTCGGAGGAGCTGGACATTTCCATTAAAAGAAGCTTTGCATTTAACCCCTTGTCCCGCCTCTGCTGTCAGTGGCTCCGTGGCTTTCTGCTGAGATGGGACAGCCCGGCTCACCCCATGTTGGCCCACCTGTCCCTGGAATCCCTGCTCCGTGTGACACGAGGGGATGTCCAGAGACGGCAGGCTGGGCACGAAGGCAGCAGACGGATTAGGATTTGGTTTCTGGGCCTTTTGGTGGACAGAGTGAGGACACATGGGGCTTTTTAAAGGTTGCCTGTGTTCGTTTAAGAAATGCTCAGTCGAAAGCACCACAAGGGATCCCTGGGTGGCGCAGCGGTTTGGCGCCTGCCTTTGGCCCAGGGCGCGATCCTGGAGACCCGGGATCGAATCCCACATCGGGCTCCCGGTGCATGGAGCCTGCTTCTCTCTCTGCCTATGTCTCTGCCTCTCTCTCTCTCTCTCTCTCTCTCTCTCTGTGTGACTATCATAAATAAATAAAAAAAATTAAAAAAAGAAAAAGAAAGCACCACAAGAGGAGACACAGAGATTCTCAGGAAACAGGTTATTATGCTTGTGGGTCCTAGAGGCAGCTGGTGTAGCATGTCACCTGGGCCACTGGGAGGCCCCGGGGGCAGCCAGGAGGTGGCAGTGGGAGGGGGGCAGGGCCCAGGCCGCAGCCCTCACTGGGTTTCCACAGGGAAGGAGAGCAGGGCAGCTGCCTTGAGGAATCCCGGCGGGCTCTGAGCTGCGGGGGGGGGCCTCTTGTGCCTGGCTCCCCACCCCGGGTGACCAAGCCAGAGGAGCACCGTCTTCGGGGCTGTGGCTCTGGGCTGTTCAGCACCCAGCAGAAGGCATGGTGCTCCCTGCCGGGTCCTCCCCCATCCAGGGACCACTGACCCCACGTGGGCAGCCTCTCCCCAGCCAGAACGGTGCTAGAAGAGGCCAAAGCATCATCATAGACAGAAAATAAAAATATATATATACACCTGACAGAGGCAAAGTGCTTTGTGATTTCATACTGGTATTTCAAAATGAAATGCAGAGCTTCAGGGTTTTTATATACCTTACTCAGTATCCTGTTTACAGCCACTCAGTCTGTTGTTAAAAAAAAAAAAAATCCTGGAGGGTCACCTGGGTGGCTCAGTCAGTTGAGCGTCCAACTCTTGATTTTGGCTCCATCCGAAGTCGTGGTCTCAGGATCCTGAGACCAAGCCCCGAATCTGGCTCCACACTCAGAGAGGAGTCCGCTTGGGATCTTCTCTCCCTTTCCCTCTGCCCCTCCCCCTGTTCACATGCTGTCTCTTTCTGTCAAATAAATAAATAAATAATCTAGGAAAAAAACAAAACAAAACAAAAAACAATGCTGGCTCCTGTTAACTTTATGCAGCACTCCACACACTGGGTTAAATTAGGACTCCAAATGTGTATAGAACACAAATCCACAAACAAATATAAAACAGAATACATATCTTGTTTACATTTCCTACATAACATTTAGCCTTTAATACATAAACAATGCACAAAATATAGTCTATTAAAAAAAACTCAGGAAAACATGGTTAACAAGAATGACTGTCTCTGGATGATAGTATATAGGCAATTTTCTTCTTTTTTTAAAAGATTTTATATAGTAATTCATGAGACACACGGAGAGAGGCAGAGTCACAGGCAGAGGGAGAAGCAGGTTCCCTGTGGGGAGCCCCATGTGGGACTCGATACCAGGACCCCAGGGTCACGACCAGAGCCAAAGGCAGATGCTCAACCGCTGAGCCACCCGGGTGACCCCAACTTTTATTTTCTTTTTTATGCCTTTCTGAAATTCCACACACACGATGTTCAGTACCGAGACTTCAATAAGCATTCAACAACACTCCCTCAAATTTTAATTTGTGTACATGAAATAATACCACAAAAGAGAGACAAAACCAAGCCATTATGAGTGATTCAATAACTTTGTTAAGGCTGAGAAACCCGTTTGGGTTTCAGTTAAAGATAAAGATATGAGGGGATCCCTGGGTGGCTCAGTGGTTGGGCGTCTGCCCTCCAGCTCAGGGCATGATCCTGGAGCTGGACACGAGGGGCGGGGAGGCGTGTCTGGGGAGACAGGACCTGTGGGGGAGGGTCAGGGAGCCTGTGTTGTAGTAGATCCTGTAGTAGATCCTACAGGATCCAGACCACAGCCAGGCTCTGCGTCACCAGCTCCAGCTGTCTCCATGGTGCCTGGGGCCCCACCACTGATCTGCAGCTGGACGTGTGCGAGCCCTTCCCCATCAGGCTGTGACTCACTCACCTCTGCATCCCTCGGCACCAAATTCCTCAGGGGCAGCAAGCACCCATCTGGTAAAGAAATGGAGAAAATCTTTGGTCACAGCATGGCAAGCTCTCCGATGCTTGATGGGGTGCCCTGGGCCTGGGCTGACCTGCTGTCCTCGAAGACAGGGTCCCCCGCAGGCCGCCCACAGTCTACCTGAGGCTAGGAATTCACCGTGGTGATCACGAGGCCAGCACTGCCCCCCACCCTAACCCCCGCTCAGCTCAGGGCACCTCGTCTGGGCACTGAGCTGCGAGCAGCGCTTTCAGGCCTTGGCCACCTGGGTCTTGTTGCAAAGCTAAGGGACCAGCCCTGGGGACAGAGGGCTCTGCAGCCCCTCAACCACAGCCAGCCTGAGGATGTGGTGGTGACAGGCTTCACTCCAGCAATGCCAGCAGGTGCCCGCCCTCCTGCCCTCCCCAAGCTGATGCTCCAAGGGCCACAGGTGAGCCTCGCAGATACACCCAGAATCCTGGTGGCGTTCATTAGCCCTTCGCTGGAATGTCACACGTGGGCGGCAATGCACAGCTCACCAGGGCACCGCTGGCTGGATTGCCATGTGTGCGTGCACACTGTGTCCAGGAGCTGTGCCCTGTCCCAGGACACCATGGGGGGCAGGGCCATGTTTTTAAAGGCCCAAATATAACCCTTATGATTTCGGCAGCAGAGTGGTTGGGGTGGCATGAGGTGTGAGCTTCTTTACTAGCGCAGTAAATAAAGCAAGATCCCACAGAGCGTACAGCAAGCGCTGCGATTTTAGTGGATTTTAACGAAGAGGATAAACCGTAGGTAAGCTGTCTGCCACCACCGCAGCAGGACGTGGAACCGCGCGTGACTCCTCTTGGCAACAGAGTCACAGGTGCCGCTAACAGTACTGCAGCCGCCCCGGAGGGATGCTAAGGACCAGAGTCGCGACTGTTTGTCACCTCCATGTGGAACCACCTGGGAAAACAGAAGACAGAGTGATAGAAAATAAGTGTGCATGTGCACGAGTGTGATTCGCATCGACCTCATTGCCCATAAGGTGCTTGAGGAACTCGGGAGCCGACTCCTTCTCACCCCTGATTTCCCATCTGTCAGCGCCACCCCCCTCCCCCGCAGCCCCAAGATGCGCAACAGACACCTTTACCCTCAGGCTTCCCGGCCTCCTTCTAAAAGTAAGTGCTGGTGGATCCTGGTCCCTGGGGCAGCACTACCCCAGCAAGTCTGGCAGGGACGGGCCAGGGGCTCCTGTGTCACCAGTCAGAGCAGTGGACAGGAGTCTTTCCGGGCACTCTACCAACCTTCCCCAAGCTCTGAGTCGGTGTGGCATGCTGAGTCCTGACTCTGCCTCCAGAGCCTCCCCCAGACCCCAGCTGCTGCTTCTGCCACTCTCTGGAGCCTCTGTCCTCAGAGGGCCCTGGAGTGGTCCAGAAGTGAGCATTGCCTCCTAACCCCTAAACAAAAATTAATGTCAATCTCAGATAATGTCTGTGATGGCACATTCTGTGTGTTAACTTGACCAGACCATCACACTCAGTTCTTGGCCAAACATCAGTCTAGATGTTGCTGTGAAGGCATTTTTAAGATGAGATTAACACTTGCATGGACTCTGATTAAAGCAGATTACCCTCCATCACATGGTGGGCCGCATCCAATCAGTTGAAGGTCTTAAGAGAAAAGTCTGGGGTCCCCCAAGGAGGAAGGAATTCTGCCTTCAGGCAGCCTTTGGACTCGAGATGCAACACCAACTCCTCCCTGGATCTCCAGCTGCTGCCTGCCCTGCAGACTGGATTTGCCAGCCCCGTGACTGGGAGAGCTGCAGATAGATAGATGATAGATAGATAGATAGATAGATAGATAGATAGATAGATAGATGATAGATAATAAGGATGGATGGATAGATGATGGGTGGATGGAAGGAAGGATGGATGGGGTGGGATGGATGGATGGGTGGATGGACGGTTGGATGGATGGACAGATGGATCAATGGATGGATAGATGATGGTTGGATGGATGGAAGGAAGGATGGATGGGGTGGATGGATAGATGGTGGATGGATGGATGGGTGGATGGATGGATGGATGGATGGACGTACAGACAGACAGGTGATACACACACACACACACACACACACACACACAGAGTGACAGAAAAACAGAGAGACAAAGACAAGTAGAGCCTGGGAGATACAGAAAGAGGGAGAGAAAAGGTGGATAGCAGAGTCCTTCCCGGAGGTCAGGGAAGCAACATGCAGAGAACGAGCAGGAGCAAAGGGGTCAGGTCCACAAGGGCCAAGCTGCACATCTGTGTCTCTGGTCCCCTGAAGTGCCCTTGGGCCGCACCTGCAGAACACCTCCCAGATGGCCGGGCCCCACACTGCCATTCCACCCAGAATCAGGTGCTTCTGCTCCCCTTGGCTGGAGCCAGGACTGAGCAGACAGGTGATGAGCTCAGGACACTTCCTCCCTCTGTCTGTCTCTGTCGGCCCCGTCCCAGGCCCCACCACTCCCTCTGAAGCTAGAAGCGCCACACAGGTCTGAGCTGGCTCCTGCCACGTTGGGTGACGAGGCCACCAGGCCCCACACAGGTCTCCACACGCACCCACCCCCCAGCCCAGAAAGGACCTCACTGGAGTTTATCTCAAAGATGCCCCCTGACCCGAGGCCTGGGCAAGTCCCTCTGTCCTCCAGGAACCATTTGCGTGCAGCACACGAACAAGCTACGCTAGAACCCGCTCAGACTTCCCCCTGGAACTCACCGCGGCCACAGACACGCAGGGAAGGAATTTGCTTTTGCAGATATAAGGAATGGCAGGGGCTCAGGAGGATTGTGTGATGAACAGAGGGGCACAGGAATAACACGTGGCATGATTTTGTGTCATCGTGCAGGCGGCATCGGGCTATTTCTTCGGTCCTGTCGCTGAGGGACTGGGAGTGACTGGAGAACGGCTCTACAGCAAGACCTCCCCCGGCCAACGCTCGGGGAGGGCTTGTCCCACATCCTTCAGTGACCAGGGGTCCAAAGGGGATAAGACCACTCCCCAGCTTCCCTCGTAGACGTTGACATAATTAAGTAGTGATTAATAAGAGACATTTTTAAATATCTATCTGTAGCAGGAACGATTCCGTGTTCCTTATCTCATTTACGAGGGCCACACACATAATGGGAACAACAGTTACCGTCTGTGGCGGGGCTACCCCAGCCTCCTCCCGCGTAACAGATCTGCAGGTTGTTTGTGCAAACAGTTTCCAACCTCTCAAGGAGGTTTGCTTCTCCAAGCATCTTGAGCATGTCCATCATGCATGCTGGATTTTGTCTAGCACTTTCCTCAGCCACTAACATGACCCTATGGTTTCTGTCCTGTTGTCACAGACTGATCTCTGTGCATTGTCACCTCGTGTTCATGGGTCAACACCACTTGCCTGGGCGCCACCCCACTGAGGTTGCTGACGTTCTGTGGACGCGCTGACATCCACATCCACGAGAGATGGAGGCTCTTCCCTTGTGGAGACGCCGAGTCGGCCTGGGTCCTCTCTGGGCGAGCCTGCGGACTGCGCACTCAACCTCGTAGCTCAGACTCCCACCCTCCTTCGGCTGTTTTGGGTGACCATGTCTTTCCAGAACTTTCTTGATCCCTCTAAGCTCTTGAGTTCGTTGACGTAGAGATGTGATTAGGACTCCCTTATAATCCCCTGGTTTCTGAAGGGGCCATGGCCAGGTCCCTTTGCCACTGCTAATTCTGGCAATCTGTGTCTTCCCCCCTTTTTTGATTAATATAGTTACAAATTTGTCAAGAAGTTGATCTCTTCAAAGAACTAGCTTTCTGTTTTATTTCTTATTCGGCTTATTCATATCTTCTCCTTCCAGACTCAGGGTGGCATTTAGAATATTGGTGCAAGGGATTTTCATTTCTCTAACAGACATTTAAACCATAAACCTCCCTCTGACATGGCCCTTGCCTCACCCTGTGGATGTCCAGAGCTGGTGTCTTCACTTCCACTCACATCAAAACACTTTCTGATTTCCCCGGTATTTTCTCCGTTGGCCCCCTGGGTATCTGCAATGTGTGGTTTGATTTTCGGGTACTAGTGGATTTCCCGGGTTTCGTTCTGTTGCCCATCTCCAGCTCCATTTCATAGTGACCAGAGAACACAATGAGATCAGCCCCTTTGCCCACACGAAGGCAGCGTCACAGGGTCATGCGCGGTCTGCCCTGGGAGATGCCCCACGCATGTTTGCACAGAAAGCATGTTCTGCTGCTGTCAGGGAAAGTGCTCCATGCTTGTTAGGCCAAGGGGTCAACAGTCTTGTCCTCCACGTCATTATGGATCTTCTCCCAGGTTGTTCCATACACTATTAAAGGTGGGGTGCTGAAGAACACAACTATCATTTTTTACCTGTCCATTGTTCTAATTCTGTCCATTTTTGTAATATATTTCAAAGCTCTGTTGGTGGATGCATGTGTGTGTGTGTGTGTAAAATTGTATCTTCCCAATGGCTCGCTCAGTTCACCATGGTAACACCTACGTCTTCATCTCCAGCAACAACTTGCCTTAAAGTCTGACGTCTGATAGTCGGACGGCAGCCCTAGCTCTCTGGCTCTCATTTGTAGCACCCTCATCCCTTTTCTTTCAACCGTTTGTGTCTTTGGATGTAAAGTGTGTCACAGCCAGCACATTGCTGCATCCTGAAATCTGAATTCACTCTGACAAGTGGTTGGGCTGTTTTTATTGGGCTGTTTAATGTGATTATTTATACAGTAGGATTTACTTTGGTCCTTTTCCCATCGTCTACATATGTTTTATACCATTTTGCTCTTCAGCTAGTCCTCACTGGCCTCTTTTGTGCTAAATATATTTTTCTACTCTCTCATTTATGTTCCAATGTTTGTTATTTTTGCCAAATTTTTACATCATCTTTTTGGTGGTTGCTCTGAGGGACTACACTATGCACCATTACGTAAAGTAATCTTGCCCTTAGGCCGCCTGGCTGACTCAGTCGGTTGAGCGTCTGACTCTTGATTTTGGCTCAGGTCATGATCTTGGGGTTGTGAGATGGAGCCCTGTGTCAGGCTCTGTGCTGAGCTGGAGCCTGCTTGGGATTCTCATTCTCTCTCTCTCTCTCTCTCTCCCTCTCTGCCCCCTCTCCCCATTGCTCATACGCACTCTCTATATATATCTTTCTCTAAAATCGTCATCATCATCATCATCATCATCATCATCATCTTGCCTTTGTTCCAGTAGTGTCTACAAACTCTGCTCCAACATGAATACCATTCTCTCCATCCTTTATGCTTTCACTCCTGCACAAATCACAACTTTGTACATGATGAGCCTATCAGCAGCACCTGTACTCACTGTCTGGCACAGCTGCTGTCACTTATAGTCCGTTAGGAGTGGGCGCTGTCCCGGTGGGTTTGCAGAAGCTTCATGGGCCTGGCTGCATGTGAGATGGTAAGAACATTGTACACGGAGACTCTTGATGTTCTTGAGCAAACCCCTAAAAATGCAGCATATAGAAAGTATACAGAATATATTACAGATGAAAAGTTGGGTACGGGGGCAGCCTGGGGGTCTCAGCGGTTTAGTGCCGCCTTCGGCCTGGGGTATGATCCTGGAGACCCGGGATCCAGTCCCACATCGGGCTCCCTGCATGGAACCTGCTTCTCCCTCTGCCTGGGTCTCTGCCTCTCTCTCCCTCTCTGTGTCTCTCATGAGTAAATAAATAAAATTTAAAAAATAAAAGAAGTTGGGTATGGTTAAAGCAGAATCAGATGTTAAGAAATTGGAAGACCAACTTCAGGGTGGGCAACTGGAACAGGTGATTCTTCAGGATGAAAATGAACTAAGTCTGGCCAAAAAAAAAAAAAATGATACAGTGGAAACCATGGGAGCTTTTAGTGGAAGGGCATCCTGCCAACCCATGGAGGTGACCAAGATAATCCCCATTAAATGACTATGTTGCTGGGAAACTGATGGAATTAAATCTTCTGTTACATTAAAAAAATAAAATAAAATAATGAAATCAAGAGAGGAGAAAAGTTTAAAAATATATGCTTACTGGGGCACTTGGGTAGCTCAGCCAATTGAGCATCCAACTCTTAATCTGAGCTCAGGTCTTGAAACAGGATCATGAGTTCAAGCCCCGTGCTGGGATCCATGCTGGGCATGGAGCCTAGTTAAATATATATATGCTTATCCAGCATTTTGTATTTTCCTCTGTAATTTGGCGTCCTCACCTCTTTGTGTGGACGTGTCCTTTCCCTTCAGACCAAAGGGCCCTCTGCCGCATGTCCCTGAGACAGCTCTGCCAGCAGTGAACTCTCTCAGTCTATCTGAATACATCTTTATTTCTCCTTCATTCTCAAAAGATAGTTTGGCGGGATACAGGACTCCTAGCTGGTAGTCTCTCCCACGCTGTGACAGCATGGTCCCACCGCCCCCTTGCCTCAGTGGCATTGGGGAAAAGTCAGCTGTTACTCTTGCTGGTCTGTCATTGTACTCTTGCTGCTTCCAGGTCCTCCCTTTGACTCTGACCTTCTGTAGGTCCCCAGTGAGACATCTACAGGTGGGTCTCTGCAGGTCTATTCTACATGGAGCTTGTTGAACCTCTGGGCAGAGTAAATGTGTATTTCATCTTAGTATTTTTCATAAATATTAAATGCACATTATTGATGACTGCAGGCTCAACATTGTCCAGCAGACCTCCAGGGCTGACTCATCTCGCTTGCCTGAAACTTTCTGTCCATTGATTAATGACCCTCTACCCAGCCCCTGGAAACCACACTTCAGATCTAGTAATGTGACTGTATAAGACACATCCTACAAAAGGAATTGTGCAGTGTTTATGTCTGATATGCTCATGTCACTCAGCATAGTGTTCTCGAGGTTCATCCATCTTGTACCGTATTGCAGAATTCTGTTCTTTTTTTCGGGATGAATAGTATGCATTGTGTGTCTACATCACATTCTCCTTATCCATTCATCCGTTGAGGGACATTTAGGTTGTTTGCACATGGTGGCTATTGTGGATAGTGCTACAAAAAACACAGAAGAGCTAATATCTCTTCAAGATCCTGATTTCAGTTATTTTTCCTAAATATCCAGAAGTAATATTGCTGGGTCATATGGTAGTTCCATTTTTAATTTTTTGTGGAGCCTCTACTCTATTCCATAGCAGCTGCACCATTTTGCATTCCACAGTGTGCAACGGTCCCAATATCTCCAAATCCTCACAATACTTGTACTTTTCTTCTTTTTCTTTTCCTTTTGCTTTTTGCTTTTGCTTTTGTTTTGTAATAGCCATCCTGACAGGAGTAAGGTGATATCTCATTGTGATTCTGATTTATGTTTCCCTGGTGATTAGTAATATTGAAAGACTTTTATGTACTTGTGGTCTCTGTATATGTCTTCTTTGTAAAATGTCTGTACAAGTCTTTTGCCCATTTTTTAACTGAGTAATTACTTTTTTTTTTTTTTTTTTACTGTTGAGTTATAGATGTCCCTTATATATTTTGGAGATTAACCCTGTTTTAAATATATGGTTTGCAAAATATTTTCTTCCCTCTGAAGGTTGGCTTTTCACTATTTCATGATTTCCCTTGCTGCACAGAGGTTTTTTAGTTTGATGTGGTCCCACTTGTCTATTTTTTATCTTTGTTGACTATGGTTTTGGTTCATATCCATGAAATCATTGCCAAGCCCAATGTTATGAAGATTTTCCCCTGTTTTCTGCTAGCAGATTTACAGTTTCAAGTCTTATGTTTAATTCTTTATTTTTCGTTGATTTCTCTGTGTTGTGTATGGTGAGGGTTCCATTTTACTAATTTGCATGTTGATATCCAGTTTTCCCAGCATAATTTTTTTAAGATTTTATTTATTTATTCATGAGAGATACAGAGAGAGAGGTAGAGACACAGGCAGAGGGAGAAGCACGCTCCATGCAGGAAGCCGGATGTGGGACTCGATCCCAGGTCTCCAGGATCAGGCCCTGGGCTGAAGGCGGTGCTACACCACTGAGCCCCCGGGGCTGCCCCCAGCATAATTTATTAAAGAGAACATCCTTTCCCTATCCTTTGTTTATTTTTGACACTCTTGTCAAAAGTCAGTTGGCTGCATAGGCATGGATTTATTTCTGAGCTCTCTGTTCTGTCCCATTGGCCTATACATCCTTCCTTGTGTCAGTACCATACTGTTTTAATTACTGTAGCTTTGCAATAGGCTTTGAAATCAGGAGATACAAGTGTATCCACACTTCCTCTTTGTTCTTCTTCCTGGATATTGATTAAGCCTTTAGTGGTCTTCCATGTGAATTTTGTTGTTGTTGTTGTTGTTGTTGTTTTAATTTCTGTAAAGAAAAAGAACCACTGGGAATTTGAGAGGAATTGCATTGAATCTGTAGATGTTTTGGGTAGTATGACATTTTAACAATATTAATACTTCTACCCATTTACATGGGATGTCTTTCCATATGTGTCTTGTTTTGTTTCTTATACCAATGTTTTATGGTTTTGATATACAAGCCTTTAATCTCCTTAGTCAACATTATTCCTAAATATTTCAGGGATCCCTGGGTGGCGCAGCGGTTTGGCGCCTGCCTTTGGCCCAGGGCGCGATCCTGGAGACCCAGGATCGAATCCCACGTCAGGCTCCCAGTGCATGGAGCTTGTTTCTCCCTCTGCCTGTGTCTCTGCCTCTCTCTCTCACTGTGTGCCTATCATAAATAAATAAAAATAAAAAAATATATTTCATTCTTTTTTTTAAGATGTATTTATCTATGTTAGGGGGGAGGGGAAGAGGGAGAAGGAGAGAATCCTCAAGCAGACCCCCCTGCTGAGCAAGGAACCTAACACCAGGCTCAATCCAAGGTCCCCAAGATCATGATCAGAGCTGAAATCAAGAGTCAGACACTTAACCGACTGAGCCATTTTAAGTGGGATTGTTTTCCTAATTTCCTTTTCAAATATTTTATTGTTATTGTATAGAAGTTAGACTGATTTTTGTGTATTGATTTTGGATCCTGCAAATCTACTGCATTTGTTTATTAGTTCTAATTGGACAGTTTTTTAATGAAGTCTTTAGAATTTTCTATGTATACAATCCTGTTGTCTGCAAATGGACAATTTTATTTCTTCCTGTCTGGCTTGAATGTCTTTTATTTCTCTGTATTGTCTAGTTGCTTCAGCTAGGACTTCCAGTGCTATGTTGAATTAAAAGTGGCAAGACTGGAAATCCTTGCCTTGTTCCTAACCTTAGAAGGAAAACTTTCAGATTTTCACTACTGAGTAGGATGGCCTTTATTATGTTGAGGTAGTTCTCTTTGTTCTTAATTTGTTGAGAATTTTTATCATAAAAACATGTTAAGGGACCCCCCGGGTGGCTCAGTGGTTGAGCGTCTGCCTTTGGCTCAGGTTGTGATCCTTGGTCCAGGGGTCAAGTCCCCCATCAGGCTCTCTGCATGGGGGCCTGTTTCTCCCTCTGCCTATGTCTCTGCCTCGCTCTGTGTGTCTCTCATAAATAAATAAATAAATAAAATCTTTACAAAAAATAAAAATAAATTAAATAAATAAATAAATAAATAAATAAATAAATAAATAAACAAAAACATGTTAAAATTATTAAACTTTCCTCCTATTGAAATAATTATGTGATTTTAGGCCTTTATTCTGGTAATGCGAGGTATTGCATTAATTTATTTTCATATGCTGAACCATCCCTTCAACCCAGGAATACGCCCCTGTCAAATGCTGCCAGTTCCTGTTTGCCAGCTCTGTGTTGAGGATTTTCATATCTATACCCATCACCAACATTGGCCTGTACTTCTCATTCCTTCTGTTGTCTTTGTCTGGTTTTGATAATCAGATAGTACTGGCCTCCTAAAATGAGTTTTGAAGCATTCTCTTCTCTCAGTTTTTCGGATGAGTTTGAGAAGAATAGGCATTAATTCTTCTTTAAGTGTTTGACAGAATTCACCAATGACACCATCTGGTCCAAGAATCTTCTTTTGGGGGGAGATTTTTGATTACTGGTGTAATCTCCATACTAGTTTTAGACCTGTACAGACTTTCTATTTCTTCATAATTTAGTCTTAGCAAGTTGTATGTTTCTAGGATTTATCCATTTCTTCCTGGTTGTCCAATTTGTTGGCATATAATTTTGATAGCAGTCTCTTACGATCCTTTTTATTTCCCTGACTTTGGATGTAATGTCTCCTTTTTCACTCCTGATTTTATTTACCTGAGGCTTCTATTTTGTTCTTTGTTGCCTTAAGAAATTGTCAGTTTTGTTGGTCTTTTCAAAAATTTTCAAAAACCAACTCTTAGTGTCACTGACTTTTCTAGCATTTTACATTTTTTATTTCATTTATTTCTGCTCTAATAACATTTCCTTCATTCTGTTAACTCTGGGCTTATTTTGCTGTTTCTAACTCTCCGATGTATAAAGGTAGGTTGTTTGAGAACTTTCTTCTCCTAATGTAAGCATTTATTGCCATAAACCTCCCACTAAGTGATGCATCTGCTGCATTTCATGAGTTTTGAGTTTCTGTCAAAAAACTCATTTTCATTTTCCATTTTGTCACAAGGTATTTACTAATTTCCTTTCCGATTTCTTCTTTGACCTAATATTGCTCAAAAGCGTGTTGTTCTATTTCCACACACTTAAGAATTTTCCAGTTTCCCTTCTGCTTGACACCTAGTTTCGTTTCATTGTGGTTAAAAAAGATATTTACTATGATTTCAACCTTCATAAATTCGTTAAGACTTGTGATCACTAACAAGTACTCTGTCCCGGAGGAAAAAAAATCAGTGTGCACTTGAAAAGATTATGCATTCCGCCACTTTTGGGAGAATGTTCTGTGTGTGTCTGTTGGGTCCATGTGATCTATAGTGTTGGTCAAGTCCTCTGTTTGCTTATGGATCTTCTGTCCAAATATCCTATCCGTTATTGACAGAGGGGGACTGAAGTCTCCTGCTGCCATCGTATTGCCGTCTATTTCTCCCTGCTGCTCTATCTATCATTGTTTGCTTTCTATATTTAGAAATTGGATGAAGGGTACATATATATTTATTATATCTTCCTGGTGAATTGACGCTTTTATTATTACATAATGTCTTTCTTTGTCTTCTCTTATGGTTTTTGACTTAAAGTCGGCTTTGTCTGATATAAATATAACCACCCTGTTCTTATTTGAATGCCACTTGCTTGGCTTACCTTCTTTTATCCTTTCATTTTCAGCCTATGTATGTTCTTCAGTCTGAAGTGAGTTTCTTATAGACAGCATATAGTTGGACCTGTTTCTTTCTTTTTTTTTTTATCCATTCAATCATTCAATGTCTTTTAATTAGGAAGTTTAATCCATTTACTTAAAAATTAATTATTGATAAAGATGGATTTATTTTTGCCATTTTATTAGTTGTTTTCTACTAGCCCTGTATTGGTGTTTTTGTCTATCTTTTCCTTTCTTGCTATATTTCTTTGTGTTTTGTTGATTTTCTTTTTGTATTGATATGCTTCAATTCCTTTCCTTTTTTTCTTTTATGTAACTTCTCTAGGGTTTTGTTTGTTTGTTTGTTTGTTTACTTCTCTAGGTTTTTTTGGTTACCTTGGGTCCTACATAAAAGAGCTCATAGTTATAACAGTTTATTTTAAGCTAATAGCAACTGAATTCAATCACATACAAAAACTCCACACTTTTAACTTCTTCTGCCAAGCACGTTGTTAATGTTGTCACAATTTACATCTATTCATATTGTATATCTTTTAACATATTTTTAGTTATAGTTATTTTAATAATCTTGTTTTTTAACTTTTATTCTAGAATTAAAAATAATTTACCCGCATCATTACAATAATACTGTATTCTGTATTTGCCTGTATATTTACCTGTACCAATATGTTTCATACCTTCTTACACTATTGGGTTGCTGTTTAGCATCCTTTCAACTTGAAAAACACCCTTTACATTTACTAAAAGGCAAGTCTAGTGGTGAATTCCTTCAACTTTTGTTTGTCTGGGAGTCTTTATCTCTCATTCATTTTTGACAGACAGTTTTTTGCCAGGCATAGTATTTTTGGTTATCAATCTCTTTCTTTCAGAACTTTGAATATATTATTCCACTCCCTCTTGGCCAGCAAGGTTTATGCTGAAAAATCCATTGACAGTCTTATGACAGCGAGGTCGGGGGGGATCTCTTTTATCTGATAAATTCTCTCTTCAACTTTTGACAATTTTATTATAATGTGTCTCAGTATAGATTTCTTTGAATTCCTCTGATCTAGTATCTTTTGGGCTTCTTGGATCCAGACATTCGTTTCCTTTCTCAGATTTAGGGACTTTTCAACCATTATTTCTTGGGTTTTTTTTTCAACCATTATTTCTTTGAATAATTTTTCTGGTATTTCTTTCTCTCTTCCTTATAAGCCTTGTAAAAGCTTTCTTCATTCTTTTTATTTTTTTTTCTTTTTGATCCTCAGACTGAATAATTTCCAATGACCTATCTTCAAGTTCACTGATTCTTTCTTCTGCTTATTTCTGTCTACTGTTGATCCTTCTAATGAATTTTTCAGTTCAATTATTATGTTATTCAGCCCCCTGATTTCTGTTTGGTACTCTATAACATTTTCTCCATATCGAAATACTACTTTGTTCATGCTATTCTCTGGGCTTTAATGAGCATCTTTATGACAAATATTTGGAATTCTCTTTTTTTTTTAAAGATTTATTTATTTATTTATGATAGGGCAGAGAGAGAGAGAGAGAGAGAGGCAGAGACACAGGAGGAGGGAGAAGCAGGCTCCATGCCAGTAGCCAACATGGGACTCGATCCGGGACTCCAGGATCGCGCCCTGGGCCAAAGGCAGGCGCCAAACCACTGAGCCACCCAGGGATCCCCTGGAATTCTTTTTCAGGTAAATCATAGAACTCCATTTCAAAAAAAAATAAAAATTAATAAAAATAAAAATTAAAAAATTAAAAAAAAGAACTCCGTTTCACTATGATTGGTTTCTGGATATTTATCTTGTTCCCTTGTATAGACATCTTTGCTTGGTTGTTCATTTTCCTGGACTCTTTGTGTTGGTGTCTGCACAGTAAACAAAGCAGGTACCTTTCCCTCTCTTCATGGATTGTGCTCCTACAGAAGACCCTCCCCAATTGCCTCAGCTAGAGGTTGGGGGTGGGAGGCTAGCAATTTTTCCTCCTCGAAGAGAATTGAGCAGCTATGGCTTTTGGACGCTCACTTTTGCTGAGGTAGGGGAAGCTATGGCATCTACCAACCCAAAGCACTCTCTCTGCTCTACTCCAGGTAGCTATACTGTGTCCAACCCTTCAGAGCTCCAAAACTGAAGAGACACGTGCTAGTTCTTTGGGCATACCCAGAGAAGTTGAGACAATGGATGAATGATTCAATCATCTCCCTTTCCAGGGACAAAAGACGAGAGCTATTTTTTGGTCTGCTCACTCTGTGCTGAGCAGGGGAGAGGGTATATGGTCTACAGCCACCCAAGATACTGCTTCTGATCATTCCAGGCAGCTGGGCTGTGCCAGGTCTGCTAAAACTCCCAGACTGGTAAGACGGAAGCCATCCCTCTGGGGACCCCCTCCGAAAAGTTGGGGTGCTGGACACATGAAAGAACCCCTTTCATCCCCTGGGTGAAGCTGGGAACCAAGGAGTCTCTTCCTGATTGTGTGACACTGCACTGGGGGAAGAGGCTCCAGTGAGAGACTGTCTCAAATCTTGCTTCCTTTCAACAAGTCTGGGTTCACATAATCTCAGTACGCAGAAGCCTTTCCATTAATTTCTGGATTTCTCTCCAAGGGAATTTTTGGTGCGTTGTTACTGAATCAGTGTATTTGGGGGGAGGGTCAGAGTTCCCAAGCTTTCCTGTTCCACCATCTTTCTGACGTCACTCCCTCCTTCGTCCTTTCGTTCTGTTCTTCGGACTGAATATCCTCTGTTAATCTACCTTTAGGTTTACTAATTCTTCCATCAGCTCAATTTTTTAAATCCCACTAGCAAATTTTTCATTTCAATTATTATACTTTATGAATTCAGAGTTTCTATTTAGTTCTATTATTTCTGTATATGTATTGATATTCACTATTTGGTGAGCCATGGTTGTCCTAGTTTCCTTTAATTCTTTGAACACAGTTTCCTTTAGTTCTTTGCAAATATTTATAACAGCTGATTCAAGTCGTTATTTACAAAGTCCAACATCCAGACCCCTCAGAAACATTTTTCATTGGTGCCTTTTTTTTCTTTCTTTCTTTCTTTCTGTTTTTTTTTTTCTTTTTTTGCCTTTTTTTTTTTTCTATGTATGGTCCACACTTTCCTGTTTTTTGTTTTTTGTTTTCAAAACGATCTGGATACTAACTGTTGAAAACTAGATGTTTTAGAAAATATATTTGTAATATATCTGGTTCTCTCTCTCAAACACACACACACACACACACACACAGAATTCGTTGTTACTGTTGTTTCATTGGTGTTCTTATTGCTGCATATTTGTTTCCTGACTTTCCTGGATTAATTCTGTAGATTCTCTATCCCCTGCAATGTGTGGACATTGAGTCTCTGCAAGCTTTTTTAGTTTATTTTTACCTTTAAGCCTGGCTTCCTAAGAGTCACCCCTGGATCAATATGATTTAGTGATCAGCCAATTATTAATCATAAGATGTTCTTCAGCACCTTGAACCACCCTTTGCCAAGGGGATCTGTTTGCAGAGGTGCATCTTGAAACGTCAGGCAGTTGACAAGACAGCTGTAGCTCTCATTTCCTGCTCCTATTGAACCTTGGTGCCAGCCAGACCTCTCCCTCCCAGGTCCCTCCTGGGAGCGTCACCTCCCTGGGTGTGCCTGGGAATACTTGAAGTTCCCTACAGTTACCTCCTTCTCTAGGTTTTCCTTTTAAACTTTACCCAGAATTTTTCCACCCTAACTGAAGTGATAGCCTTATGAAGCTGCAGTATTACCAGCAGATTGCCCTTGCTTCCTGTAATGGGCTAGGGCTTTTTTTTTTTTTTTTTTTTTTTTTTTTCCAGCTGAATGCTGAGTCAAATCAAATTGAGACTATACTGTGGGAATGGGGATATTCCAGGTCATTGCTAGTTGGTCAAACTACTGACACTGCTCTGAGGGT
The DNA here is from genome assembly GCF_011100685.1 of Canis lupus familiaris. NCBI lineage: Eukaryota > Metazoa > Chordata > Mammalia > Carnivora > Canidae > Canis > Canis lupus. The sequence goes on from NC_049237.1 coordinate 13,766,321, forward strand.
GGAACTCTTCGTGGAGCTCCCTGAATAGTCATCCCTCTCTGTTGGCTGTGCTGCTCCAGCTTCGCATGACTTTCACACCTGGAGCTGGGAGTGAAGAGCAAGTAGCACTACACTGCACCACCTCACACCCTGCTGCTCTTGTGAAAGTTCACTAGGATTTTTTTCTTGAATGGATACTTTTAGTTCATCGTATGACTCTGGTTAATTTCCAAAGTACTAAAATGGTTGGTTATTGTTGTTCTGTCATTATTTTTGTTGCTTTTGTGGGAACCTAGGTTCCTAACATCCACCATTCCAAAAGTCAATCCTTCTCAAGTCTTTCTTCTTAAAGCTGTCTTGAAATTCTTTAGGAAACAAGTCAGGGGCAGCCCCAGTGGCACAGCGGTTTAGTGCCGCCTGCAGCCCAGGGCGTGATCCTGGAGACAAGTCCCAAGTCGGGCTCTCTGCATGGAGCCTGCTTCTCCCTCTGCCTGTGTCTCTGCCTCTCTCTCTCTCTCTCTCTCTCTCTCTCTCTCTCTCTCTGTCTCTATGAATAAATAAATAAAATCTTTAAAAAAAAAAAGGATCAAGTCCCAAGTCGGGCTCTCTGCATGGAGCCTGCTTCTCCCTCTGCCTGTGTCTCTGCCTCTCTCTCTCTCTCTCTCTCTCTCTCTCTGTCTCTATGAATAAATAAATAAAATGTTTAAAAAAAAAAAAGGAAACAAGTCAGGTACAAAGCATGAAAAGATTATAATAGTCATCCTGTAAGTTTTTGTAGAATCATCCTTTAAAAATCTAAGGCTCCATTAGAATATTTGAGAAACTTTCCAAAGCATTAAGGACATTAAACCTTTACCAACTATATCTTCAGCCTGAACCATTCTATTTCAGTGACTTTAATTTTTTCAACAGAACCTGAGATGGCATTCAAGATAAAATGCACTGCCAGACAAGTAAGAGACTTTTATGAACCTATCAACCTGACTCAAAAGGACCTCTTAAAACCTCAAGAGGCTATTACATTAAGATTTTTTCAGTGTGACAAGAGCAGATGCTTATAACAAAAAATCTGCCAACCAATGCAGCACCAAATGCAAACCACTGGTAAATCATGTCTGATTAAAGCAACAGAATGGAAAATCTTGGCACACCTGTGTCTAGAAAGCCACTCTTACCAAGCAGTCTAATGAATGCCCTGGTGGTACAAAACCTGCATCTCCTCTTCAAGACTATTAAGAATAGAACTGAAGTCTTAAGTCAACCAAAAAAATGCTTTTTCTGCTTGTACAGTTCACTCATTATAATTGGTGAGTGTGACTACTTCTAAGAGGATGGGTGCATGTGGTATTCACAAAGCTTGCTTATTGCTTTTCAGAATTTACAAGGACGACAGCCCATGTCAAAGAACTCACACATTCTGGACCAATATCCATCAGCCACTGACTCTCTATTGTCACTTAGAGACATTATTTGAAGGATTATTGGCTCTTTAGATTGTTCATAGAGAGAAAATCAGCAAGATATCCCCCAACATTAAAAAGGAACCAAATTTAAAATTTATCCAGCCAATGGGAAATTAGAGTCATACTCAACCAATGTTTGCTAAACATATTCTCATCTAGGTAACCTCCTTAATTCCAGGGCTCAGGGGATATGATCCCCTCTCAGCCTGCCTGGCCTCCTCACACTGTAGCTGCTGACACTGTCTGCATTTCCAACCACATGTGTTCACTGCCAGGAAGAGACCACTGAGTCCTTCCTAAAAGCTCTCATCTCTGTTTCTGAATCCCCTTTCACTCGTCTATGTATACAAACATTTACCACAGACTTATATATACCATGCACTGAGCATACAAAACAAGAATGTGGCCAGGGGCAGTGCACCAGGTATTACAAAAATTGTGAATTTGGGGTTTTATTAAAAAATCATATACAGTTTCTCCCTTGAGTAAATTCTCAAGTGGTGAAAATTCTACTCAGCCAGCATCCCTTCACACCAGCCCCACTGCTGTCACTGCTCAGCCCTGACATTCAGACCCAGACCCTGTCCAGAGAGCTCAGTATGTGTATGTGATCCGGGGGGGCGGGGGTGTCACTCCAGGACACCAGGTGGATTGTACTATGAGGACGATGTACTCATTTAGTACAAAGTAAATTTAACAGGCATGTGAGCTGGAGGATTCATTGACAATCTGATTCTCTACATCCACGTCCCTAAACACACACTTAGAGACATATGCACACAGACGTATGCACATGTATGCATACAGACACACATAAAGGCACTCACACACACAGACACACCTGTATACGCGGACATATACTTACACACACAAACACACATGAATATGCATGCAGAGTCACAGACAGACTCACTTGCACACAGGTGCAAGCACATACCAACACATAGATGCACATGAACATGAATGCACAGAGACACATATGCATATAAGCGTGTGCAAATGTAGACACACAGACAAATGAACATGTTGACTGCACACACATACGTGCACATGTACAGATACACCGACATACACATCCATGCACACACAGAGTGACACACCAGCCTTGAACCCCGGGAATAAATCTAACTTAATTAATCATGATGTATAATTATATTATAAAAGGACATTGCCATCTGATTCTGTTCATATGAGGTCCCTAAGCATCATCAAATTTATAGAGACAGAATGAATTAGGAAGAAGTGTCCCTCCCTCCTATTTCCTGGAAAAGTAGGCAGGTGTGGGGGGGGAGAAACGGGGAGAGAGGAAGTCTGTGTTTAATGGGACAGAGTTTGAGTTTTGCAGGACTGAAAGAATCATGTGCTGGAGTGGCTGAGGCCTGCACATGCTGTGTATCTCACCAGAATTAAACTCTCCATAGTACAGTAGACAGTTTTCATATGTTATACACATAGGTTTCATTTGTTTTATCTTGACCAGAAAACCTCCTTCCTTTTTATTTATTTTTTTAAATAGAGATTTATTTTTTTAATAATAAATTTATTTTTATTCGTGTTCAATTTGCCAACATACAGAATAACACCCAGTGCTCATCCCATCAAGTGCCCCCCTCAGTGCCCACCACCCAGTCACCCCCACCCCCGCCCTCCTCCTCTTCTACCACCCCAAGTTCGTTTCCCAGAGTTAGGAGTCTTCCATGCCTCCCTCCTTTTTAGACAAAACCTCTAAAGTTGGTAGCTTTGCATAGATTTGAGAGGTAGATGGATGATAGGTAGACAGACTGGTCTCTTCAGAACGGTTCTTCTGCACCCTGCTTAGGCCACGCTAGCTCCAGAAGGCCTGGGCCCCACTCCTCCCCACAAGCACTCACCTGTTCCCCCCTGGCCCCTCCCCACCTGCACTTCTCCAGGACTCAGGCCTGGCTCCTAGCTGGCCACAGGTTCACATTGCTCTGCGCCCCTCTGTCCCCCTCCCTGCAGCTGTGAGCTGCATGCGGGCAGCTGGCCCTTCCCACTCCCTGCCTGTGACCTCTCTACTCACCTGTCCACACAGCGACCCTGCCCATGCTCCCTCTTCCCCTGAGCCCCAGCCCTTCACCTGAGCACCAGCTGGCTCTGGGACCTCCCCTTCCCTGCCCCACAAAGGCTTATCCCTGGTCTACTCTGGTGGCTACTCACCTATGCGAGAAACTCCCTGTGAGCCGCTCCCCTGAATTATGCTGGCGGTGTCCTCCCTCCGGGCCCCAGACCTCCCCCACACCCCTACGCCTGGTCCAGCACTTCCACCAGAACCCTCCTGTGCTCCCATCACACTCAGCCCGTCCTCAGCTCCAGCACTCCCCTCTCAATGCCGCTCCCCCCTCCCTCTCCTCAGTCTCCCCTGCCCCCCCACCCGCACTCACAGGCACTTCCCTTCCCATGACCCCTTTGTGCTTCCCCAGTGCCGCCTGCACAGTCTTTGCACGAATCCTTTGCATGTTCCTGGAAAAATGCCCCAAAGTAACCAGAGGAGCAGAGGACTTTGAGTAAGGGGCCTGGAAACTTCTCTCACCGTTGAGGCCAAGCACAAGACTCAGAAATGGCTCCATGGAATTTTTTGTGCGTTTTAGCAATTAAAAAAAAAAGACATTAGGAAACATTTCATTTTTAATTAGATATGACTATGGAGGGATCCCCCGGTGGCTCAGCGGTTTAGTGCCTGCCTTCAGCCCAGGGCCTGATCCTGGAATCCTGGAATCCTGAAATCTAGTGGAGTCCCGCATCAGGCTCCCCACAGGGAGCCTGCTTCTCCCTTCTCCCTCTGCGTGTGTGTGTGTGTGTGTGTGTGTGTGTGTGTGTGTGTCATGAATAAATGAATAAAATCTTTAAAAAAATATATGACTATGAAGCAAATGAGGTTTGAATCTGTTAAGCAGCTGCCCCCCAGGGCCAGGACAGCGTCAACAGCAGGGGCTAGGGGGGTGTAGGGCTCCAGGGTCCCTGTCCCCCGCTCCGGCCCCATTGTGCCTTAAGCAGTGGAGGAGTCTTTAGGAAATCACTGAAATCATTTTCTGTGGCACCCAGCTAGACTTGCTCCTCCATAAATCTTTATCATTCATGGACCGCTCACAGCATGTATGAGACTATAATCAACTTCTCAACATTTTGAAATCCACTCCTTAAGACATAGACATTAGAAAAACATCTTGACGTCTAAAAATGTATAAATAAAAGAACTATTGGCTTCAGAGTTCTTATCTAAAGAGGAAGGAAATTTTCTGGTTGAGATAAAAGAAATTAAATAGGGCAGCCTGGGTGGCTCAGTGGTTTAGTGCCACTGTCAGCCCAGGGCCTGATCCTGGAGACCCGGGATTGAGGCCCAGGTCAGGCTCCCTGCATGGAGCCTGCTTCTCCCTCAGCCTGTGTCTCTGCCTCTCTCTCTCTCTCTTTCTCATTCTCTCGGTCTCTCATGAGTAAATAAAATCTTAAAAAAAAAGAAAAATTAAATATTTTTCCAGCTATGCTTCGCATGTATCTTATGCACAGACACAGAGATTATTAGTTAAGGAGGCACTCAGCTCCCATGTCTGGAGAGCACGCCTCCATCCCTGTGGCCCAGTGGCTGGTTCGGGGATGTACCTGCTAAAGCCCTCAGCAAAGAGAAATCTACGCCATGGAGGTTGCTGGAAGGATAGACTATAAACCCGGAGTTCTGGAGGCCACCTTGCCTCCAGAAGCATCAGCCAGGCAGGGGCAAAGACAAGCCTGGGAGGCCGGTCCCCCCTGGTCCCCACGGGTTTTCAGCTGCAGGATGCCGCTGGGCCTGAAGTTCATCTGACAGCCAAGGAGGCCATTCTCTGGGGACTACCCACCCCCTCACTCTGCCAAGGTCCTGTGGACAGTCTCACATGCCACAGGTCAGCTTTGCAAAGACCCTCAAAGACAGACATTGGGAAAGGGGAGAGAGGAATGTGAACAGCAATGTGATAAGATCTAAAGAATAAAGAATAAAGTTTAACATCACAACTGTACGAGGTCAAATCCAAGCCCGATCTTTATTAACCCACAGAGTAGGGTGGATGGGAGTATGGGCCCCTGCTTGCTCAGGCTCCTGGCCCTAGGGCACATCCCTGAGGATGTGCAGAAGCAGATGGGGCCCCTGGGGGGCTCGGTGGCTGAGCCTCTGCCTTAGGCCCAGGCCGTGACCCCGGGTCCTGGGATGGAGTCTCGCATGGGGCTCCCTGCGTGGAGCCTGCTTCTCCCTCTGCCTGTGTCTCTGCCTCTCTCTCTGGGTCTCTCATGAATAAATAAATAAAATCTTTAAAAAAAAAACAAAAAAGCACAAATATTACATTGTGATTTTACTTCGTGCAAACGACAGGCTTCATTCCCCCAGGATGATGTCCATTTTCATCTCGTTCTAATTCTCAGGCTGCGGGGGCTCAGTGAATGCCAGCCGAACCCAGTGAACTTTGATGGTGCCCTGTGAGGCAAGGGTTCAGCGCGGAGCACGCAGGCGGCCGCTTCCCGTGTCCTCACCGCACCTTGTCGCTCGTCCTGTGGATGCCAGCTGTCCGGCCTGTGCGCAGTGTCGTGTCACTGCGGGGTCGAGGCTTCTCCCTGAATGAGTGAGGTCAGGTTCCTCTTCACGCATTTGTCGTTCATCTGGATGTCTTGTTTGGAAAAATGTCTATTTGGCTCCGTTGCCCTTTTTTTTTTCTTTTTTCTTTCTTTTTTTTTCCCATTGCCCATTTTTTAATGAAGGTGAGATTTTTACATTTTCCGTCCTACAATGTTCAAATGATCCTGACCTGCAGCCGTGCTGGGGCGAAATGCCGGGGACTGAGCTTTCCCCAGGAAACTGTTTCATTCAACTCAAATTGAGCTATTCGATTAAAAGAACGATTCTTCTTTTATTCAAATAGCAACTTTATTCCTTTCCGTGAGGGTCTTGGAAGCAGAACCGCTTGGGCCATGGCCTTGGGCCCCTGACACAAGGCCCAGCCTCTCCTGACGTACACCGTGATTCACAGTCCCGTCCAGGCCCCGGCTCGGCCAGTCCCTCGGATTACGGTCCCTCCAGTCCCCAAGGTTGCTCCCTCCACATGCACACACCTGCCAAACCCCAGGGCTGCACCACTTCCACAGGACCTGGGGTCTGGAGCCCCACGCGGGGTCCCCCGACGGCCGGGCCTCTGAAGTTCAGAGTCGGGACACGGATGTGAAGGCTCGTACGGCCACCTCCGTCTGCTGGAGCTGGTCCCATGACAGCCTCCGAGGTGCAGGCTGACGACAGTCACCCCCTGGGAGCCAGGCCCGGGCATCTGTGGGCAATCGGGATTTGACTTGTGTGCCTGCTGAGCGCAGACTCCGTGGCGGCCTTGTGTCCACGAGCCTGTTCCTGCCGCATGTTCCCACAGCCGCAGGTGTCACCAGCACCAGCACCATCTTCCCCAGCCCGAGGGGACCAGTCCTGTGGCTGCAAAGTGGCAGGTTTGGGTCTCAGGTGAGGGCCTGGATCTCACGCTGAACCTGACGGCGACCATGCACGGCCCAGGGGTGGGAGCAAGCACCCCGTGAGACAGCAGCACCACCTGCATCCTACCCTCTCCAGATGGCTCTGCGCGTCTCTGCACCCCCAGCTCCCCACCCTCCAGGGGAGCGCCCGGGGGCTCCCCTTCGTCCATCTGTCCCACAGGAACAAGAGGGAGATGATCACCTCGGGAGGCAGCCCAACAGATGGGAGCCCGTTCCCACAGTAACCCGAGGTCACTGGGAAACCGCCTGGTGACATTGTCAAGGCAGACCATTCCTTCCAGTGGGTGGTGACCCTCACGTTAATGCCGAGAAACGAGCGGCCTCGTATCGTCCGCGCACCACAGAGCAAACTCTAGTGACCATGGACGTCCCAAGGACAACAGAAACCAAAGTTGTCGCCACCCTGCTGCCCACCAGGGTTTATGCTCTCCTTCCATCAAAGGGGAAATGGCCTGAAAGCAATGCCACCAGTGCTGTTTTCCCGGCCGTGTCAGCATTACCAGCTGGGCCCCCAGGTCACCAGTTGGGACCTGTCACTGTCCACCACCCACACCTGTGGCTCTTGGGGGTCTGCTTCCTGCCCAGGGACCACACAGAGCCATGGGAGGCCCCGGGAGGGAAAGAACCTCCTGAGGCTCAAGGCAGATGACACTCAGCCCACGAGGCCACCGGGGCAGGAGCCGGGCCGTGTACGAGACAGCCGCTTGAGACGGCCTTGCCTCCTGAGGCCCCAGATCTAACGCATGCAAGGCATTTCACTCTGTCACCTTACTTTCCTCCAAGACGATCATGTGAGTACAAGAGAAGCCACGCGGAGCCTGTGTCCCCCAAGCCAGCTGCCACCAGAAGGCACGGACATCCCCGGAGTGTTTGGCTGCCCTAAGAAAACCCTGCCAAGGGGCTGGCTGGGCAGGCTTGTCACCCCACCCCAAGGCCACCGACCGGCACACGGCACCCCCTCAACACCTCATGCTTGCCTGCCCCAGGGGCCTGCAAACCTGTGCACCCAGGGGCCTCGGTGTGCGGAGGAGCAGCCGGGTCAGCACGACACCACATCCCTGAGCAAACCTTGAGGTAACAGACGGTCAGGTTCAGAAGGCCGCACATGGAAATCGCTGCGTCTGCCAAATCTGGCCTCACCTGAAGGACTGCGCTTCGAAGTTACGGCCCCCAGGAGGGCTACAAAAGAAAATTGCCAACACTGAAAATAAAAATATTAAGAAGCGGTAATAAATCTCTCAAAGAAAGTGGGTCATTGAGAGTTATTGTAGCTCTAAGAAATGGTGCTCTCAGAGGTGACCTCGGTGTCGCTGAACCCAAGAGCCATCTGCAGCCCTCCTCCCGGGCAGGTGGCTCGGGGTCCTGGGCCCCGGCTCTCCTGGGCCTTCTCCACTAGCAGGCCTGAGGCTGACCCCACTTGCACCCCTTAGAGGCCGCCCTGCACGCCCATGTCTTTGCAGCCCGTCCCCATGGCTCGGCCTCCGAGCGACACCCCAACACTGCCTGGGAGGCTCCTTGTGCACCGTGCGGTGGGTGGGCCAACCCCACCTGGTGGCCCCGGGCCCACCAGCTGTGCTCGTTTGTGGTCCTGCTTGGCATTGGCTGTGCCTCCCAGGACAGACATCCCCACCCCATACAATCCTTGGCGCACACATCTGCCAAACACAGCTTGAACCCTGAGCGTCTTTCCTCCTCTTCTTCCAGGCAAATGTGAAAGGTGTTTCAGAAGGTCACAGGGCCCAGCTGAGTCGGGATGTGACCCTTTCCACTCAGGGCAGGGGGTCGAGCTCACAGGAGAGCGCCAGTGTGGACACAGAAGAGGCTGGAGGGTGAAGTCACATCAGCTCTGGGCACTGTGACACCAGGGCAGGTCACTGAGCCCCCGGAGGAAAGGGCTAGAAAGGGCCACAGGGCACAGAGACCCACCCAAATAGGCCGCGTTCGGAGGAGATGGGAAGGGCTGCAAGCCAGGCATAAGGAGGCATCTGCACCCTGACAGCGCCTCCAGCCCCACCGTCACCCAGGGCGGCCCCACCCCGGGCCGGTCAGGACTGTCCCCAGAAGGCAGCCAGGTTGACCAAGCCCCCATCCTCACCCCTCTGCCCCAGAACAACTCAGACTAGAACAAAATTGGTCAGGTCACAGAAATTTGGCTTCTTATTCGTCCAACCTTAAAGAGGAAGCAAAACAAAGGCATGACCCCTTGGACAGTAAATTGTCTCCGTGTCCGGAGAACTACGCGCTGAAGGACTGTCCTCCGGGCCTTCACAGCGGACAGAGAATGTGTGCACATCTCGGAGAAAGGGTCATCCTGTGAAGCTCGTGCGAAGTGGCCCAAAGGTCTGGGCGACTCTGTCTGGGGTGGACGCACAGAGAACGAAGGCCAGCGCCGAGGCCCGTCCCAGGAGGGACTGAGAAGCCGGCACCAGGGTGCATGTCCTATGGGCAGGAAAGGATTCGAAGTCCCCTGTCCCAGAATATAAATCGATGTCCTGCGTCCTCCACCTGGAAGGTGGCACCAAGCCACCCCACCTCGGCCAGCTTTCACTGTGGGCGAGGTTGGAAGGAACCCCAGCTGGGCCAGTCTCGTGGCACCCGCGTCTCTCTCCTGCCCACCCCTTCCACCAAGGCCGGATAGTCCATGTGGTGACACCTGAGACCAGGAGGAAGTTCTCCTAACCTGGGGCTACTCTTCATACACCAGTGTTTATGCTTCTAGATTCTGGATACTGTTAGTGGCAAACAGCAGGAACATGATTTGCAGGCTTTTCCATAAACTTTAACATCTGAAATAAATCAGAATTTGGTCTGTTTATAAATGCATACATACCATACTGTTCTTTGCTGTATTAATTAATGTATTTTTATTTCTGGTCTTTCCTGTTCCCCCATGGCCTGTCCCCCCAGAGAGCCACCAAGGATTTCTACCTTCACTGACCCAGGAAAGCCCAGCCTTCTAGAATGAGAGAGAGTGGGGATGCCGGTGGGGCAGGGAGCCCAGGACACAGGCCCTGGCTGATGGCCGGGAGGTGGGAGCGAGTGTGGAAGCCTGACCAGAGGGCGGGCAGCGCTGGGGCGGAGCCAAGTGCCTGTGGGAGCACCTGTGACAGCCAGCCTGCTGCACCTGCTGCTGTCAGAAAAGGTGAGCTGCGGTCATGCACATGTGGACCAACTGCGGCTGTGCTCAGCCCCCGAAGCCTCCAACAGGACGTGGCAGGTGCTACTGCCAGGGAGGGCAGGTCCCCCAAGGGTGTGGGTGGTGCCACGCGGACTGTAGTTGGGGAGGGGGACTTGAGTGGTGAGTTCATTCCACATGGATGCTACTCCCCATGTGCTCCTTGGAGATCGCCATGTGGACCCCCCAGGACATCCGCTCTGCGTAGAAGGATGAAGGCCCCACGTAGGCGAATCCGGCTGTGGTGGTCCCGGCCCAGGGCCCAGTCTGCAGGGCCTTCCCAGGGGCATCCATGCGGCCACTGCTTGTAACCGTCTCCGTGTCCTGCTGCCTGTGGCAGGTGCGCATGTGGAAGGGGACTGCGATGAGACATGGCTGAGGGTGGGGATGAAGATCTGTGCCCTCGGCTATTAGCTGTCCTGGAAACACAAGAGATGATCTGGTTCAGAAGGACAGCTCTTGGGGTGCCTGGGGGGCTCAGGGGGTGAGGTATCTGCCTTCAGCTCAGGTCATGATCTCAGGGTCCTAGAATCGAGCCCACATGGGGCTCCCTGCTCCATGGGGAGTCTGCTCCTCCCTCTCCCTCTGCCCCCCACCTTGTACTCCTTCTCTCTCAAATAAATTAATTAAAAATTTAAAAGGACAGCACCCAGGGAATCCACAGCGTCGCATTTTACAGGCGTATCCCCTGCAGTCTCCATGAAGAGATGCTACTAGGCACTCATATAGGGTTTCCAAGACAGCAATAAGCCCCCCACAATGCTTTGAATTCAAACAGGCCAACATATTAAGAAAAATTCTCAGTTCAGTGGATGGCGGAGGGCAGAAACGGGCAGGCGGGCAGCAGAGCCACCGCCAAGTTTCCAAGGCTGGGTCTGAGCTGCAGGTCTTGGAGAAACATGATTCCTAAGAAGAGAGAGGCTCGCAGAAGCCAGAAATACTAGAACATTCCCAGGACATGTGAAGGGTGTCCGAGTACTCTGCAGATGCAGGATAACTAAGGGCTTCGTTTCAGGTCGCACATCACAGCCCGTCTGCGCACAATGAACCCGTCTTGACCATCTTGGTGGGAGGCTCACTGCTCCTCATGCCCCAGCCCTCGCGGCAGCGTGGAATGTGGGCAGGCTGGCGTTCACCTTCTTGGGAAATCGAGCAATTTGAACTTCCTGAGTTTCCCATTTGGTTTTACGAGTCACAATCATTTCCACTAAAGGTTGAAGACCCTGATGGTGTAACCGCGTGTTCAGCTGAATCGAATTGTAATAACCAGTGGTTCTGGCCGGTGTCCAGCGGGGTGTCGCACGCACGGGGGCCCGGGTCACCTCTCCCACAGACGCGGACGCCAGTGGTGACCCCGTGACCTAGGCAGACGGATCCCTTCCAAGGTGCCTCGCTGGCTCCCAGTCCTGAGTGGGCAGTGATCCTTGATTTCCTGGGAACTCTCAGAGACCCGAAAAGTCTGCACGGACAGAGGGGAATGACTACCTGGAACACAGGTACCAGGGACACACGCTTGTCCATCTAAAAACAGATTTGCTCTTTCCCAGGACAGGGGCCTCGTGCGCAGGCCTGTCATGTATGCCGAGAGGGGGACACCGCACCCCAGCACCACGGACGAGCCGCCTGAACTGCGGCAGCTTCCCCTCCTCTCGCCCGCATGTCACCGCATCAAAGGCCACTTCTCCAGGATACCTTCACCCTGACAAACCGCATCTGCAGCAACCTTATCTCTGAATCGGGCCCCTCCTGGGTCTGGCAGAAACACACCCAGCAGCAGTACCCGGCACAGGGCAGCAGGTGTGGCCTCGGGCAGTGTCCCTGGGAGGCCAGTGGCTATGCCCCGGGACTTTCAGGTAGGCATCAAGGTGCGGGGTAGGGGGTGAGGAAGGTCCTATCACGGAGTGGGGGGTGGGGAAGGTCCCATAAGGGGAAGGGGAGGGTGAGGAAGGTCCCATCACAGGCAGAGGCACCAGAGACGGGCCCAGTCCCCCCATAGAGCCTGGGGGCCACTCCCTAAGAGGATGTAAGGCAACCAATTAAGCTAAAATGGGGTTTCCTGGAGGAGCCTCCCCCCGGGAGCGAGTGCACCTTTGGGGGGCAGGCAGAGAGCAGGGGAGGGTCCCGCGCAGCCGGACGTGCCCCAGGGGATGCCCAGGGCGAGGGCCTTGGAAGCCCTCCTGGGGTTGGGCAGGAGCCCCCAAGGGACCCAGAAGTGAGGTCGCAGCGATACCCGCTCTGGCTGCATCGGCGGGAAGGGCCTGAGTCACTCACTCGACTGGCGCTGCCCCCGGAGCACAAGGAAGCCGGCGACCGACCGGTCAGGCCTCCGGGGACTGTCTGCACTCCGGAGGCTTCGAGGAAAACTTTCTCCGCCCTGCGGAAGGGCCTCGCCCTCCCATGTTTCCTGGAAAGTGAGCAAGACTTTCCTGAGCTGGTCCGTTTGGCTGAGAACGTTCCTGCGGACCATTCCCTTTAACCACGAGACTGGATTCCGTCCAACAGAAGCTCCTGGAGGCAAGGAAAGTCCTCGCTTCGAGGACGCGGCCCCACGTGGCCCCACGCACGGTGCAAGGTGAGCACGGGCCCCAGCGGAGGGCTGTGAGCTGGGCGCAGGGTGACAGCCCCGGGGACGCTCGCCTCCAGAGCGCGCGGGGTGAGGCGGAGAGCAGACGACCAGGAGGCCCGGAGCCCCGACCTCAGGCGGAGCAACACCCCAACGGTGGCCGGCGAGGGCTCCCTGGGGGCATCTCCTGCTGCTCCTCTGCCCTGATCACACCCTCCAGCCCCGGGGAGGACAGCGCCTCCTGCCCTGCAGGTGTCACTCCTGCCACCCAGACCAGGAGGGCCTGACTCATCTGCCTTCTACCCTTGCTGGCACACACTGAACCCCCTCCTTTGTCAAAGGAACTCCAACTTTATTTGGGGCGCCCATGGGCCCCTATGCAGATGCCCTCTCCCAGACTCCCTGAAAACTGGGAGTGGCCATAAAGAGCCCAGACTCTGAGACCCTGGGGAATGTCTGCTGATCTCCTAAGAAAAAAGGCAGGCCCAGCTGTGTGCACAAATGACCCACTTCCTGGGATGTGGCTCATGTAGACACCCACCGTACCCCCGGAACCGGGATCTCAGGCTGCAGACAGCCTGGCACATGCCAGCAGCAGGGCCATGAGCTATGAACCTCTCCCAGACTTCCCAGACTTCCCACACTGTGCCCCCTGGGCCGGCCCCAACCCCTCATCCCTGCACCTTGTGCCCCAGGACTGGCCCCTGACCTCCACTCCCTGCATCGTGTGCCCCCTGGACCGGCCCCTGATCCCCGTCCCCTGCACCGTGTGTCCCTGGGCCGACCCTGATCCCTGTCCCCTGCACCGTGTGCCCCTGGGCCAGCCCTGACCCCTGTCCCCATCCCCTGCATCATGTGCCCCCTGGACTGGCCCCTGATCCCCGTCCCCTGCACCGTGTGCCCCTGGGCCGGCCCTGATCCCCGTCCCCTGCACCGTGTGCCCCCTGGGCTGGCCCTGACCCCCGAGCCTGCACTGTGTGCCCCCTGGACTGGCCCTGACCCCTGAGCCTGCACTGTGTGCCCCCTCGGCTGGCCCCTGACCCCCATCCCCTACACCGTGTGCCCCCTGGACTGGCTTCTGATCCCCATCCCCTTCACCGTGTGCCCCTGGACCAGCCCCTGACCCCCATCCCCTCACCATGTGTCCCTGGACTGGCCCCTGAGTTCTGCCCCCTCATCCTGTGCCCTTGGACCAGCCCCTGATCCCCTTCCCCTGCACCGTGTGCCACTGGACCAGCCCCTGACATCCATCACCTGCATCGTGTGCCCCTGGACTGGCCCCTGACCCCCACCCCCTACACTATGTGCCCCTGGATGGGTTCCCAACCCCAGCCCTGCACTGAGCACCCCTTACAGCTGCCATATGCCTCCAGGCCAGCACTAAACACCACCACCCTCAGTGGCACCCTGAAAATAAAACTTTCTCTCTGTTTACTGGCATCCCAAGCTCCATGTTCTAGGATATTTTTAAAGCTTGAAGAACAAGGACGCTTTTGCTCTCACGCGAACAATTTGGCCCGTTACCTCCTGTTTGCCTGATGCTGACAGGTCTGTCTCCAGAGAGACTCAGGTCAGACCTCCCATTTGAGCCGCACCCCCGCCCGGACTACCACCGCCTGTAGTCCCTGCTAGTCCACGGCTCAGAGACCAGAGGGATGAGAGCTGGGGTGTGAGACCCTGAGATGCCAGCTGGGGGAACACGGTCCCTTCTGTCTTGGCGGAGGCCTCCCGGGTTATCTACAGAACAGGCTCAGCCTGCACGTGGGGTTCACTGGGAGCCCAGGATAAAGACCCATGTCGCTCCCTCAGCTCTGCTGGCACCCACCTCCCAACAGGCCTGAGAAGTGTTTGCGGAATGAATGCATGAGCTTGCCCAGACTTTCACACAGAAGGCCGTCTGCTGTCCTGTGCACGCCGGCCGTGGAGCCCGGGCTCTGTGTCCGGACCCGCCATCCGCCAAGCAGAGGGCTCTCCGCCCTGGGGACACATCACGAAGCAGCAGGTGCGGAGTTCTGGGGAGGACAGCTCAGCTGCCACAACAGGCAGCCTCATTAACGCCCTGAGGCTCCTTGAGGATAAGGAGGACCCTCCAACAGCACAGGGCTTAGGGGCACCAACCCCCTGTGGTCGAAAATTCACATTTCACATTTGGCTCCCCAGAAGTTGGCGGCAGGGCCCCTGAGGAGCCGATGCCCAGGGCTGGCTGTCTACAGGGACTCTCTGAGGGGAGGGGGATTTCTGCCCAGAGTCACCGTGCAGCCCTCCAGCTGGGGGTCCCATAGCCGGGCTTTTGTCCCAGGCCCCGCCACCCCCTGGCCTTGCACACCCAGCCCTGCCCCTGCGGGAAGGAGGGGTCAAGGGTGGGCTGGAGGGCCGCCTGCCCCCTGGAGAGACCACCTACTCACTGTACGCCCCGAGTGCAGGCCTTGCAGTTCGCTTGGCAGACTCAGAAGCGCCGCCGCCGCTCATCTCCTTGTGGAGGGGCATCCAAGTCACCTGGCTAAGGGCTGGCACGGGCATTGGCTCACCCCCGGCCCCTTCCGTGGAGTGGCGCTCAGCCGCGCCACGCGAGGCCTGGGGGAGGTGGCCAGAGGGACCCAGGGCGTCCAGGGTCTGCTCCCGTCTATGGCGCACTTGGAGGGGCCGCTGCGGGCCCAAGCGTGTCTGCACATGCTCCGAGAGCCCTGGACAAATGCCAGGCCTGCCACACCGCCAGCCATAGCTCTGCCCACCGTGCCCTGGGCCCGCACCTGACACGCTGTCCATCGGGAAGCCCCCGGCTCCAGGAGGAAGATGGCACTGCTGGCAGGGGTCGGGGGGGCGGCGTGTCCAGTGTGACTCAACACACACCGCCTGCAGCCCAGGGACTTCCCGAGGTCAGGAAAGGCAGGGCGCCTGAGAATACACGTTTCCTGACGGCGCACAGACAGCCCCACAGCCACTTTCCCTCCTGCCACGTGGAGGCCACCTCTGAGACCCCAGCCCAGAAGACACCAAAGTGAGCCAGGTGAGGAATCACCCCTAGTGTAAGGGTGACCCTCAGCTGTGGGTGTGACCCTTGGGTGTGGGTGTGACCTCAGGTGTAGGGGTGTGACACTCAGATGTGGGGGTGACCCCAGGTGTGGGGGTATGACCCTCAGGTGTGGGGGTGTGACCCTCAGGTGTGGGGGTGACCTCAGGTGTAGGGGTGTGACCCTCAGGTGTGGGGTGTGACCCTCAGGTGTGGATATGGCCCTCAGGTATATGAGGGTGACCCTCAGGTGTGGGGGTGACCCTCAGGTATGTGGATGTGGCCTCAGGTGTGTGGGGGTGACCCTCAGGTGTGTGAGGGTGACCCTCAAGTGTAGGAGTGTGACCCTCAGGTGTGGGGGTGACCCTCAGGTATGTGGATGTGGCCCTCAGGTGTGTAGGGGTGACCCTCAAGTGTGTGAAGGTGACCCTCAGGTGTGGGGGTGATCCTCAGGTGTGGATATGGCCCTCAGGTATATGAGGGTGACCCTCAGGTGTGGAGGTGACCCTCAGGTATGTGGATGTGGCTTCAGGTGTGTGGGGGTGACCCTCCGGTGTAGGAGTGTGACCCTCAGGTGTGTGGATGTGGCCCTCAGGTGTGTAGGGGTGACCCTCAGGTGTGGGGGTGACCCTCAGGTGTGGGGGAGACCTGAGTGTGAAGGGAAGATGTGCCCTTCTGGGCTCACTGGGCAGAATGTCCTGGTGGAATAGCGGGAGGCAGACAAGGCTCCTGGCAGGAGCCCCGCCCCGCCGCCTTGGGGACCCTAACGCGTCGCTGTCACATGCTTCCCACCATTCTCTGTTCACAGGAAAGAAAAGCAGCCACCGCTCCCATCGGACTGGGCGGCACCAGTCTGGTCCAGAGGCAGAGCCGCGGTGCCCACATGGTGCCCACACCTGAGCATGGCCCGCATCCCGTGACAGCCCGCGCTCACAGCACCCACGGTGTTACGATGCCCGGAGAGCCGGGACAGTCCCTCCCCTCCACGGGGGAGGAAGCACGGCCACCGGCTCGTGCAGCGGAGCCTGGAGCCCGCACCAAGCCATCGGGGAACCAAGGTCCTGAGAAGCAGAATGTCTGAGAACAGCTTGTCCTCAGCAGCTGATTCAGACCATGCTTCTCCCACCCACAGGCAGGACGCCCGAAACACAGTGCACTTGAAGATGTGGCCTTGGCAAAGCCCAGGCCTTTCCCAGACTCCGTTTCCATCTCCCCATCTATGGCTTCTGTGCGGGGTTGAACCAACCAGGGCTCCCCAAAACGCCTACCCCACCCCAAGTGTCTGGGGTCTGACCGCCATGGAAAAGCAGCAGGTCGCCCAGCAAGCGGATCCTAGGTGGGCTGATCTCAGACAGTCTAGGAGGTCAGCTTGAGGTGGGAAGCTGCAGGGCGCCAGGGGGCCAGAGGGCAGCCCGCCACGCCCGGGCTCTGTCCTGAGGTCACGGGCACAGCCTCCCTGGAGACAGAGGTCCCCCATCGGAAGCACAGGCATCTGCCCTGCAACTGGCAACAACCGGGAACATTCTGCTGTGGGCTACATACCAGAAATGCAGGGGTTGGAAGTAGCCATCCTGGAAGGCTTTCCATGAGGTGATTTGTCTCTCTCGGGAAGGAGTCCAGCCCTGAACAGTAGGGTTCCAGGAGCGAAGCCTGGGCCACCTGGGCCCAGCCTTCCTAGCTCTGAAGCTAGGGGGCCCCGCCCGCCCGGGAGCAAGAGACCACATGTGGGGAACCAGCCCAGCATGCTGCCCCCAAGCGCGTGTGGAGCAACCACTTTGCTGGGGGAACACTAGTTCCTGGAAACACAAAGATCATGTGCACTTGCCTGCCTCCCAGGAGCTCGTAACCCAGCGTGTCCTGGCTTGGCCCTTGACAGCCGAGTGACAGGGGCCTAGACCAAGGGCCCAGACGAGGGTTTCTCTGCAGTAAGAAATGGGCCTGTTAATGCGGTTCCCCAACCCGAAGGTCGTCACGCCCATCCCGAGGGGAAGGTCCAGTGGGAAGTGGACACCGTGCTCTGCAAGATGAGGGGAAGGACGAAACCAAGTCCAGGGAAGGGTGGGCCGCAGTCTTGGCCAGCACTCAGGAGCAGCTACCCCCAGGGTCAGGCCCACTGGGTGGGTGCATCTGCGGGACCCCTTGTCCCCCAGCCCCCAGGAAACCATGCCTTGTGCTTCTGCCATGAGTTTCTGCCCCATGTCTAGCTGTCTGAAACTCATTATCATGAATTGCTGTGGAATTTTGGTTTACACACCTGTGTGAAGACTCCCCTTGATTCTGTGCATATGGTGATTTTCATTCTTTTTTTTTTTTTTTAATGTGAAACCAACCTTGCATTCCTGGGATCAAACCCGCCAGGTTAAGACGTGTTAAGGATCTAAGATGTAGACCCTTGCTCTACATAGCTGGATGCTATCTGTGACGTATCGTCAACAACTTTTGCATCTATATTTACAAGGGATATTGATCTATGGCTTTCTTTTCTTGTAATTCGCTTGTTATGTATCTGAGCTCCACTGTTCCTATAAAATGAGTTAGAAAGCATTCCCTACTCCTTGATTTTATTAGTTTAAAACTGCTGTTAAAGCTCCCTTAAGGGATCCCTGGGTGGTGCAGCGGTTTGGCACCTGCCTTTGGCCCAGGGTGCGATCCTGGAGACCCGAGATCGAATCCCACATCGGGCTCCCAGTGCATGGAGCCTGCTTCTCCCTCTGCCTATGTCTCTGCCTCTTCTCTCTCTCTCTCTATGTGACTATCATAAATAAATAAAAATTTTTTAAAAAGCTCCCTTAAGTATTTTTTAAGATTTTTTATTTATGTATTAGAGAGAAAGACAGAGAGAGAGAGAGCATGAGCAGGGGGGAGGCACAGAGGGGGATGGAGAAGCAGGCTCCCCCACTGAGCAGGGAGCCCGGACACAGGCCTCCATCCCCGGACCCTGAGATCACGACCTGAGCTGAAGGCAGATGCCTCACTGACTGAGCCCCCAGATGCCCCTTCCCTTAAGTATTTGATATGATTTACCAGTGAACCCATCAGGCTCCAGAGTTTTTCTTTCTAGGAAGGTTTTTTATTAAGAATTCCATTTCAGGGCACCTGGCTGGCTCAGTGGGAAGAGCCTGCAGCTCTTGGTCTCAGGGTCATGGGTTCAAGCCCCTCGTTGGGTGTAGAAATGACTAAATAAATAAACAAACTTTAAAAAAAGAATTCCGTGTCTTACACAGCTATGGGCTACTCAGATTGACCATTAATTCTTGTGCCTGTTTTCATAAACCATGTTTTCAAAGAATTTGTTCTTGGATCTGACTTGTCAGACTTACCAGCATCAGTTTGCTTGTATCATTTCCATATTATCCTCCCAATGTCTGCAGGATCTCTTATGATGGCCCCTCTCTCCCAGATGCCAATAAATTTTGGATTCTTTCTTTCCCTTTTCATCATTCTTGCTAGGATTTTGCCAATGTTGGCAAGCTCTTCGGAGAGTCAACTCTCGGCTCTACTGATTCCAGAAGGTCATCTGCCTTCTTTTCCCTGATTTCTTGTCTGTAGTATTTCCTGCCTTTGACTTATTTGGGGGTTAATTTGCCTCTTTTCCCTAGCTTCTTCTGATGGAATCATATCAATTTAGAATTTTAATTCTTTTCTGATATGAGCACTCGAGGTTCAATTTCTACTCAACACGGCTTTGGCACGTCGCACAAACTGATGTGTTTATGTTTAGATGAGACATTTCCTAAGAATTGCCCTGGGATTTTTTTTTTCTCTGACCTGTGGATTCTTTAAAACAATTTTTCTCATTCATTTGAGGAATATAAAAAAATAGTGAAAGGGAATAAAGGGGACAGGAGAAAAAAATGAGTGGGAAATATCAGAAAGGGAGACAGAACATGAGAGACTCCTAACTCTGGGAAATGAACAAGGGGTGGTAGAAAGGGAGGTGGGTGGGGGGTGGGGGTGACTGGGTGACAGGCACTGAGGGAGGCACTTGATGGGATGAGCACTGGGTGTTATGCTATATGTTGGCAAATTGAACACCAATTTTTAAAAAAGGTAAAAAAATAAAAATAAAAATAAAACAGTTTTGCTTAATTTCCAAATAGTTTGGGGATTTTCTAGATATCTTACTGGCCTTTAATTCTATCATGGTAAGAAAACACCCTGTATGTGAATTTAATTTTACGGAGGCTTGTTTTATACTCAGATGGGTAGTCTGCACGAGGACGCCATTCGCCCTCCCGAGCGTCTGTTTAAAACAAATCTAAAGTTTTACTGATTTGTTGGCCTGAGTGGTTTGTCCCTAAGAGAAAGAGGGGCATTGAGTATCTCCAATCACAGGACTCCAAACTCTCCTCCTCAAATAACCTGAAGTATCTATGAAATTTCTATGCAAAAACCATACCCTCCCTGTTGCTTGGGAAGAAAGCATGCCAAGACTGCAAAAATGTTAACGATGCTAGAATTAAAATAAAAAATGAATTTAAAGGCTGAAAACTGCCTGTCAGTAAGAAGAGGAAAAGCAGCAAGCCCCCGGGGCCCAGCCCGCCCTCAGCCCCCAGCTCCCAGCTGGACTGAGGCTGCAGGAGGCGCGGCCATGGGGACCCGGACCCAGCAGCCCTGAAAATGCAACCTCTCAGGCCAGCAGCTCATCAGAGAAAGCAGAAGTGGAATCAGCTCTCCTCCCCGAAGCCTGAGGGAAAGGAGGAAGGTCCACTGGCATCTGGGTGAGGAAAGGAGCGGCGTGAGTGTGGGTGGCCCCGGCCCCATGCAAAGCCTCCCTTGAAGGACCGCGATCCCCAGACTGACAGGGAAGCTGAGGTCTCACTACCAACCCCGTGCAGGAGATGGACAGGGGAGCTCAAACCCACAGACCACGCTCGGGAGCATCAGGAAAGGAACAGGGGGACAGCTGGGGACCCAGCGGTTTAGCACCGCCTTCAGCCCAGGGCCTGATCCTGGAGCCCCAGGATAGAGTCTCGTGTCGGGCTCCCTGCGTGGAGCCTGCTTCTCCCTCTGCCTGGGTCTCTGCCTCTCTCTCTGTGTCTCTCATGAATAAATACATAAAATCTAAAAAAAAAAAAAAAAAAGGAAAGGAACAGAGACGCAGGAAGAAGAAGGAAACTGCACCTACACTCCAAACTGAGGTCACAGAGGCTGTGGTCATGTGGGTCTCAGGGTGCAGGCTCATGGAGGGTTGTGGTCATGTGGGTGTCGGGGTGCAGGCTCATGGAGGGCTGTGGTCATGTGGGTCTCAGGGTGCAGGCTCACGATGGCTGAGACACAGAGGGTTTCAGGGAGCAGAGGCACAGACCTCATAGTACTCTAGCAAATCCCCAGAAACACTGTCTCTCAGCCATAAGCAGGTGGACTTGGCGCCACTGGGTACACGGCTGCCGGTGAACCAGGCTGCCGTCCCTCGAAGCTGGCCAAGCGCAGAGCGGGGTGGTGCCTCCATAAGGGCTCCTGCCCCCCCTTAGGCAGAGACCCCCGCCAACAGCATCAGGCACAGAACGAGGGGGGTGACTGTGCAGGGCGGAGGGCAGGCCAGAGCCCCACTGTCCCCCGAGACCCCCGGCCCTGCGGAGGGCCAGGTTGGCATGAGCAGCCGAGCCTGCTCTCCCAGGAGCCTGGGCAAGGCTGGGCCACCTCACCGTGCGAGGCCACACTCAGTGCCACCCTGGCCCGCAGCCAGGGCCCTTGGCGCCCGAGACGCAGCAGAGGGGAGGGCGAGCCGTGCCCCCATCCAAGAAGAGGCGCTGGTGCCTCTCGTGCCCTGGTCACGCAGGGGTGGTCAGAGCAGTTGGGATCACATGATCAGGGGCTCAAGCTCGTCTCCACCACTAACAGGCTTGTGGACTCAGGGACGTCACCCAAGCACGCTGGGCTCTTAGTTTCCTTATCTGTAAAATAGCAATAAACACAGAACCTACCCTGAGGGTCACAGGGGGACCGCAGGATGCCGGCACTTGGGCACCATTCCCGGAACGCAGGAAGCACTCAGGAAGGATGTGCTATTATTATTCCAGGAAGCCAAGGTCCCACGTTTCTCCTCTGGTGGCTTTGTTGCCGGAAACCTTTTAATTTCCACCTTAAGGAGCTGCCAAGAGCCCTCCCTCCTCTGCCCCCTCCCCACCTCCCTGTCCCCCCTTCCTAACTGCTCCCATCCCCTGGGTCACCCCACTTTCTCCCAGGAGTCCTCTCATGGGGGCAGAAAGCCATCTCCCCAGCCCCCAATCCTGGGGTCCCCCAAACACATTCTGTGAATTGAAGAACTGTCAGAAAACAGGCAAGGGAAAGAGGAAAGGGAGGAATCGGGGTCCAGAATCTCCCAGATGCTTCCATCTTCCTGCCTGAGCCCTGTCCCGAGGCCGTCCCGCCTGTGAGGGACAAGGACCCGGGCTCCTACTCTATCCCAGGAGCTGGGCTCTCAGGAAGACGGTGCCTCTGCCCTCTCGGCCTGCAATTATGTTAGCCTTTTACTCTTTCAAAGAAATGTTATTGAGCACCTTCCTTCCTGAAGCTGCTGGATCAATCCACCTGTCATACATGTGGTTTTTTCCATGTCCCATGAAGGTCATGTCCCATGAAGTTACGGGCTGGAGGGGCAGGGGGCGCCAGCCGGCGATGGGGCCTCAGGACCACTGTCCCAGACTGGGCCCCCGCTGCCCTTGTACAGAAGAGCTGTGGCTCTTCCCTACGGCACAGCTGTCCCATTGTGTCGCTGAAGAAGGAGAACCAGAGAAGTTGGTGGCTTGTCCCAAGGGACCCTGTGAGACAGGAGTGAGGCAGGGCCCGCTCTGCCCTAAGCCAGAGTCTGCAAGGGCTGCCAAGACAAAGCACCACAAATCCGGAGGCTCTGGCAACATGAATTTATTCCTCATGGTCCTGGAAGCTGAAGCCCGAGATCCAGGGGTGGCGGGGCCCCTGTCCTGGGCGAGTAGATGGCCACCTTGTCCCCATCTCCTCCTCATTTCTGGGGAAGGGATGGGAAGCCATGGGGAGAAGCACACAGGTTCTGAGGAACAGGATCATTTTTGTCATTCCTCTTCAGCGTGGACATGCATTGATGTGCTCAGGCCCTTCCTGTCACATAAGAAGCCCTAGGGCCTTCTCCAGATGCTCTGGTGCAGACGGGGCTCACAGGGCAGCTGGGCAACAGGGTGCGTTCTGGATCCCCTGGAGGCCCTCCATGCCTCTGGGCCTCCCTCCGTGGGGCCCTAAGCCTACCTGCCATCCCCAGCAGTGAGACTACTGGCCTCTGCGCCTCAGGACTCCCACCCCAGGCCACAAGGATGCAGCTCAGATTCCTGCTGCGAGACAGCAGCCAGGGATGCAGACAAGCCTCAATACCTGAGAAAGGCTCCTGCCCTCCAGATGGAGCTCTTGGCTCTCGAGCTGGCACCTGCTCCAAACAGGTGGAGTGGGGGGATGGGGGGAGGGAATCCCTAGGAACCACAGAGGTGACTCGGGAACTCAAGGAACTCAAACCCTGAGAAGCTTCAAAACCCTCGCCAATTGCTGCGCTGGGGGAGGGGTGCCTAAAGCTCCCGGGTCCACCTGGCTTCTTGCTCACTATCACTGGGCACCCTGTCCAGGCCCCCTGGTCAGCGCACAGAGAAATCTGCTTGTGACAAAGGGCAAAGAACGCCATTTGCCTGCATCAGCCGTGGGCCTTCCTGGAACGTAGACGGTCCAGCTTTCTGGATGGTAGGGTCCTATGTTTGAGACATTTTATAAATGTGTCATTTAATTTTTTTTAAAAGATTTATTTATTCATTCATTCAGAGAGAGAGAGAGAGAGGCAGAGACAAAGGCAGAGGGAGAAGCAGGCTCTATGCAGGGAGCCCGACGTGGGACTCGATCCCGGGTCTCCAGGATCACACCATGGGCTGCAGGTAGCACTAAACCACTGTGCCACCGGGGCTGCCCTAAATGTGTCATTTTAAAGCCATGTCATTTTCTACTGCTACAGCCAGCTCTTCCCTGAATGATGGGAACTTGCCAATAAATGTTCTGGGTTTTTTTCCCAGAAATCTTTTCAGAGACTGGACACCAAAACAAGGCCCATCCCTGTAGTTCTGACCCAGAAATTCTGGAACAGGGTCTGCCCAGGTAGAAGGCAGGGGAGGGCAAGCCCCTGTTCAACAGGTGTAACAATCACATGGCCTCCAGGAGAATCCCGACCGCCCTCTTCCAGCTGGCCCCCCAAGGCAGGGGTCTCAGGCCACACATCTCACAAGCCTCGTGCACTCACCATCACAGAAGCCCCAGCGTGCACACACAGCCTTTCTCCTGCTCTGGTTTATCGGAGGTGTTCATACCCCATTTAAACAGTTTAATGAGGGTCATGCATTAAATCAACAGCCCTACCCTCTCCCATCGCCTCTTTCTCACTTTGACCTCTTGCAACCAATTATTCTGGTATTTCCCCAGCTTTATGAATACAACTGACATGTCACATTGTGTAAGTTGAGAGTATACAATGCAACAGTTCTGACGCATGGTGTACTTTATATGTGAATATATGTATAAAGCATAGTTGCTATGTCCACTTTATGAGGTATGTACACTACACTTTGTGAAGTAACCCATCACCGCACATGGTTACAGTTTTTTACAGTCCAAAAGTTTAAGATCTGCTCTCTTAGCAACTTTCAAATACGCAATACACAATTATTAACTACGCTGTGCATTAGATCTACGGAACTTATTCATCTTATAACTGGAAGATCCTTCCCTGTGGCCAACATCTCCCCACTTTCCTCACCCTGAGCCCCTGGAGACCACCATTCTACTTCCTGTCTCTCTGAATTCGGGTCCTCTTAGATTCCTCATATAAGTGAGATCATAAGGTACTTGTCTTTCTCTATCTGAATTATTTCACTTAGCATGATGCCCTCAAGCTCCAGCCATGGTCTTGCACATGGCAGGATGTCCTTCTTTTTACAGCTGGATTTTCTTCGTCTCCCTGAACACCATGATTTTGGGGATTTTTGGACTTCCACCATAAAGGAGGAAGATTTGGCTCTGTCTTGGCCCCTGTGACCCCAACACCCACATCCCCACCAGATCTCATCCTCCTTTGGGCCTCATAATATTTGACTGAGACCGGAGGCCAGGATCCCATCCTGAGAGCAGTGTGGAGCCAAGTGCAAACAAGGGTAGACTCCCCTTTCCTGGCCCCTTATCCCACATACACACACAGTCAGTGCAGTTCACAGATGGCCTCTATCTCTTCGAAAAGTGAGCACCTTCCTGGAGCCACGGATCCCAAGGCTCTGGTCGGGCACATCTAGACAAGGATGCCCTGGGGGTCCCTCTGCTCCTGGGGACTTCCTGTGCCCTGGCCCATGGTCCCACTGTCATGCCCACAGTGGGACTCGGGTACTCAGGTGCCTGTGTCCCTGATGACAGCCCTGGAGGTGGAGCCCTGCCAGGAAACATGCTGTGGGTCTGGGGTTTCTGTCAAGCAGGCTAGAAGTCTGTGTGAGAAGTCCCTGCCAGCCT
The DNA here is from genome assembly GCF_011100685.1 of Canis lupus familiaris. Classification (NCBI taxonomy): domain Eukaryota; kingdom Metazoa; phylum Chordata; class Mammalia; order Carnivora; family Canidae; genus Canis; species Canis lupus. The sequence continues at coordinate 13,791,532 of NC_049237.1, forward strand.
CTCACTAATCTCCTTCCTGGGACATGGGGCCAGCTGTGCCCTCCCAGTCCACTTCTCATGCCTCTGCCTAGAGTGGCCTTCCCATCTCGAATGGCAAACTCCCCACCAGACCTCAAGGGCAGACTAGCACTTTCCCTATGAAGACTTCTTCCCCTTCTCGAGGACCCACCTCTGCTGTCAGCACCCACTTGGCCCCATTTGACTTGAGGCATAGCAGAGTCTCCCACGCTGTGGGTTGATTCAGTCTGGGGTCTATGTCCTTGGATGCATACAAGTTTCAAATGTTGATGCAGTCAAGTTTGTTTCTGTTTCTTTCCTTTTGTTGCCTGTTCTTTTGGTGTCATATCCCAGGAATCATCTCAAATCACATATCATGAAGCTTTTCCTGCATTTTTTTCTCCTAAGATCTCCACCTTTAGCTCTTACCTGTAGGACTTTGATCCACTTTGAGTTACTTTGTGTATATGGTGTGAGGTAGGGGCCAACTTCACTCTTTTGACTGTGGAGCCTTAGTTTCCCCAGGACTGTCATTGAAATCATGTTGTTTTACAGATCCACACGCCTAGAGTGGCCTCGAGAGCAAAGTGGCAAGACAAGTGAGGAAAAGACACCAGCGGTCCCCACCCTTTCCAGGAGAAAGGGCCCCTTCCTCTGTTCCTCTGGTCAGAGAGACTGTGGGAGCCGGCCTCCAGGATGGTGCCTAATTATCCCACATCACCCACATGCACAGCCCCATGTCATCCCCTACTTCACCTTACACCCAGGTTGGCCTGTATAGCTAGCAGAACGTGGCGGAAGTCATTTCTTTGAGGCCAGGACCCTGGCCTTAAAGACACTGCAGTTTGGGGCATCTGTGTGGCTCTGTCAGCTGAGTGTCTGCCTTCAGCTCAGGTCATGATCTCAGGGTCCTGGGATCGAGTCCTGCATCAGGCTCCCTTTGCCCCTCCCCCTGCTCGTGTGCTCACTCTCTCCTTCTCTCAAAAAAATAAATAAAATCTTAATAAATAAAAAAAAAAGCACTGCCGTTTGCATGCTGGGTATGCTGTTGTGCTCTCTTGCTCTTGTATCACTAGCTCCAGAGGAAGCCAGCCGCCCCGAAGAGGTGCATGTGGCGAGGAGCCGAAGCCTCTTGAGTACCACATGAGCGCTCCCCAGCTGGGGCTTCAGATGATGCAGGACCACCCAGCTGAGCCACTCCCAGGTCCCTGACTCAGAAACCCTGCAAGATAACCAGCGTGTGCTTCCCTCTGCCCGGTGGCCACCCAGCAATGGATGACTCACGTGGAGCTTACTTCCCCAGGGTCAAGGCCTGCCCGGCAGCACGACTCTGCAAACAAGGCTGGCAGAGCTGGAAGCAATAGACGAGAAAGAAAGATGAGGGATGCCCCCCTCCCATGGGTGGGGGGGGCTTCCACTGATGCTCTGTCTCCAAAAAGAGGAGCTCCTCCTGGAGGGTAGCCATCCATTTGGCAGAGCCCTTGGGCCCAACTCAGCCTCAATCCACAGCTAGAGGCAGTGGAGGAAGAAGGAAGCACAGACTCCGCCATGGGCCTGCATTCACTCTTTGGAGCCGTTGAGGCCCAACGGTCTGTGCAAGGCCTACTGCTGTTATCAGTGAGAGATGTCGCTTGGTGGGCTCACAGAAGCCACTCCGAATTCCGCAGCTTGTGCTGTGGTAGGAGTGAAACCCAATCCACTGTCCAGCATTCCCAGTTGAAGGACACGTATATCCTTCCCGACCTGCTGCTGCTCGAGCAAAGCTACAAGACATCCTCCTGGGTCTCTGACACTGGAGTTCAGCACCTGTCCAGGACTGCCCTCGGGCGGAGGGAATGCCTCCTCCTTCCACGGAGACCTCCAAGTCGCCCACCAAAAAGATGCATTCGTTTACTGTCACACCAGGACCCTGTCAACACACCCTACCAACACTTGACATTATCCATCTTTGTCATTTTCACGATAAATACTAATATCTCATTGTTTTAATTTCATATCTCTGAGACTTAGCTCCCTTCTTGTCCTTATGGGCTGTTTACATATCTGTTTGTAGTTCCTTTACTATTAATTGCCCATTTAAAAACCGGGTTGTCTTTTATCAACTCATTTATAGAAGCTCTTTATATACGTATATATACTAGATCTCAGTAGTTGTCCTATTTGGTTTATTTCTGGATATTTTAAAGTTCATGGCTATTGTGTATAGGGTATTTCTTCTATTAATTTATGTGTGAATATAGTTGTTTTATAAGTATTGACTTTGTATGCAGATTTTGCTTCAGGCCACCACCAAATCTCATTGGTTCTAATTATTTTTATTGATTTTCATGGATTTTCTAGGTAGACCATCATGTATCTACAAGTAATGGCAGTTTTGACCTTTCCTGTTCATTAAATGTCCCTTCTTTTTTATAGTCTTACTACAATGACTAGGATCCCCTCCCTAAGACTGAGTACCCGCCTCTAATGTGAGCATCTCTGTTTCGCTCCTGACAGTAGGAAGGATGTGTCTGAGGTCTCACCACTAGGACACACATGCCTGGGGGCTACCCGCCTGTGCTCCCCCCTTGTCCCCGTCCCACTCTGCTTAGATGGCACACATGCGGGGCTGTTCATTCCCTCTCCTCTGGAAGCTGAGAAGTGATACGCTTCATTCCCAGCCTCTCTTGCAGCTAGAGGTGCTCCCATGAGACAAATCTGGCTATGAGTCTCAGGGAAAAGCCCCGGAAGATGTGGATTTCCTGAATAAAAGATGCAATCCCAAAAAGAATATGCCTTTGCCCTCCCCCTACCCCTTGCTTCACTCCCGGATGCAGGCCGAATGCTTTGAGATGTGCAGCTGGGCAGGCTCCAGGAAGGAGGTAGTAATGCAGCCTCCTTCATGACATCCTCGGATCACGGCCCCAGACATAGCCCGTGCTCTTTTGTGGGATGGTCAGACGTTGAATGCACTGCAGAGGACACAGGAGAGACTCAGGAAACAAAGGTCATTGTACCTTTGGGGGCCCAGAGACAGGAAGCACAACACACCACATGGGTGGGGGGAGCACCAGGGTGGTCACATGACAGAAGCAGGAGTGAAGGGAGAGCCCAGACCAGAGTCTCTACTGGGTTTTCCACAGTAAAGGCAGGTCAGGGCAAGGTGAATGGCTTAAAATTGGCTACTTTGAATCATTCTAGCAGGTTCTAAACCACATGGGTGTCCCTAGCTGCTGGTACCTGGCCTGGGATGATGAAGACAGGGGTACTGCCTCCTTTGTCCAGATAGAGTCTGGCTCTGGATTGGCCTGTTTGCAGAACAAAGACATGCGTCCACTGGGCCCTCCTGCTCCAGGAACCAACTAAACTAGGAGAGTCAGTCATAGACTGACTCTCCTAGTTTAGTTGGAGACCCATTATGGTCTCATAATATATATATGACAAAAATAAAAATAAAATATAAATATAATATATATGTGTATATATAATACGACAAAAAATTGTTTAAGCCATTTCTTGTTGGTCATACTCGGGCTGTCACCTTCAGCAGGGTGAATCCTAGCAGGTCAAGGTGACCCTGGCCATGTACCATTACTTAGAGAACTTCCTATCTTTGTCTGTGATCCAGGACAGTTTATACATCACGTAGGATCGTGATAAAAACTACTCATAAGGGGAAGCCCGGGTGGCTCAGCAGTTTAGCGCCGCCTTCAGCCCGGGGTGTGATCCTGGAGACCCGGGATCGAGTCCCACGTCAGGCTCCCTGCATGGAGCCTGCTTCTCCCTCTGCCTCTCTCTCTCTCTCTCTCTGCTTCTCATGAACAAATAAAATCTTTAAAAAAATAAAACAATTATGATTTCTATTTTTCTTGCCTCTTGAACCCAAAATTATACAGAAAGGTGATTTTGTAATTTCCAAGTAAAAAGATTTTCTTTTCCCTCTCACTCCTTCCAACCCAAGAATGTAGCCAAAATCATTTCAACTTTTATCAGTTCCCCATGGGTATTTGAAAAAAATGAATATTTCCATTTGGAAAGGACAGATAGGTAGATGAGTAGATGATCAATAGATGGCAAGCATTAAATGTATATTATATCAAGCCTGTTCGTTTTTATACATCTCCACTTTTGATGTGTGTGTTTACTTGATCTTCTGATTTCTGAAAGCTTTGGCAGGTGGATGAGACTTCCGGACCACAGGGGACTGACTCCCGACCCAGCTGCCCCAGACACCCCCCTCGACATGCTCTCCCCAATTCACACCCAGGCTGGTCACACTCCCCATGACAGAGTAATCTGCAGCCACCTCCATTTCCCAGACTCACGGACAGGGACCCTCGAGGGCAAAGATGGTGTCTTTACAGACCCCACCCCTCATGGCACCCACCACCTAGCTAATTAGGGCTGGGTAACTGAGAGAGTATGTGTGCTTCCCAGATACCTTCTTTTTTTATTTTTTTAAGATTTTATTTATTCATGAGAGACATTTCATTTATTCATGAGAGACACAGAGAGAGGCAGAGACACAGGCAGAGGGAGAAGCAGGCTCCATGCAAGGAGCCCAATGTGGTACTCGATCCCAAGTCTCCAGGATCATGCCCTGGGCCGAAGGCAGCACTAAACCACTGAGCCACCCAGGCTGCCCCCAGATACCTTCTTGATCATCACTAATATCTATTTGGTGTTGATTCCTTGAGTGAGAGCTCAGTTCTCCAATGGTAGACTTAAAACAGTGCTCCTACAGGAATGCAAATCCATGAAAGGAAGAGACTCCTGTGAATGCACCATAGTGTGAGCACAGCCATAGAGCACACCTGCAAAAGCAATGATGTCATTGTTTTATCTTGCCCTGACTGTCCCCCAGCACGAATCGGGGCCAGTGAGAGACCCTTTCATACTTGCTGAGGTCGAAATATTTGTGTTCCCCCCAAACTCACGTGTTGAATTCCTAAGGCCCGATGGGATGACATTCACAGGTGGAGTCTTCATGAGTAAGATCAGCAACCTTACCAGAGACCCTAGAGTGCTCCCACCCGCCTCCCACCGGGAGGGGACACAGCGCGGGCATCTGGGAGCTGGAAGTGGGCCCTCAGCAGACACCTCAGAAATCTGTCAGCCAGATCTTGGACTTTCCAGCCCCTGGAACTATGAGAAATAGATTTCTGTTGTTTACAAGCCACCCAGCCTGTGGAATGTTCCTGCAGCCACCTAAATGGTCTAAAACAATATCCTTCTAAACAACCAAAACACTTAGAAACAAAAACATACAGAGCACAAAAGCTGAAGCCAAAGGAAGCAGTTTCTGAGACCCTGGTCTACCTTTGTGCCTGGTTACATCTGTTCACCATGTAGGGATGAGTGACCCGAGGCAACCCCAGGGAGGGCAGATGGCTGAGTGAGGCTGATTGTGGGGATGGACACAGAGCCCAGGCCAGCACAGCCCCCAAGTGCAAGCAGCTTCACGTGGATATAAGTTTACAAACAACACGCCTGGAGACCCAGAGGAGCAGCCTGGGCTGCCCGGGTTGACACAAGCACGCGGTCACCACCTTGTCCCCGAGTCTCAGCTCCGTCCACCCACAGCAGGCAGGCCACATTCTCTCCTGCGGTCATGCTCCACAAACACGGGACTGCAAGGATCCTCCGGGCTGCTCTGTGACCTGTTGTCTCCGCAGAGCTGAGTAGAGGACATTCACACCCCACCTCCAGCCAGAGACGATTTTCAGAGCGTGACAGATGAGGTCTACCCAAGGGAGAGACCCAGCCACAGAGACCCAGCCCCAAAGGCAGGTAGGCTCTGGTTGGCCAGATGACTGGAGATCCTTGGGTGGGACCATCTCATCCCTGGAGAAGGCCCATTCTGCTAGGACTCCTTGCAGGGGGAAAGGTCATCAAGAGTGGGCTTCTGAAGGGTATGGGACCTCCTGCCAGGTCTCTCTGGCCTCCCCTCCAAGCCCAGCCCCACCGCTGGTCCCAGCAAAGATGTGCTGGAGCCAACAAGCCTCGTCAAAAGACCACCCTGGAACTGGAAGAGAGACAGCAACCAGAGACAGGCTCCACCTGCTGCTCCGGGGCCTCCAAGACCAGCGTCTGACCACCCCCCACCCCCCCACCAGGAAACCCAGCAGGCAGGGGTCTTGGGAAGCCCCAGGTGGTCCTGAAATGCACACGGGACAGGCTGGTCCCTCCACCCACCCACAATCCCCTGGCTCGAAGCCCTCAGAACTCTGACATTCTGGGGTGGGGTTCTAGGGGGTCCCCCAGTCACTCCCTATCTGCAAAACGGGCATGAGGACTTGTGAGCCCCAAGAGACGGACCTCTCTGAATACCCTGAAATAAAACAGGAACCCCCAGGGCAGGATGACTCTTTATCGGAGAAAGCACACACAGCACAGATGGAGCTCAGCCAGCACGCGGGCTCACAGGACCCCAGCGCCGAGGGGCCTGACTCCCAGGGGCCTGGGGAGGAGGCCTGCGCTGGGCGCCCCAGGCCACGGCTGTGGGCAGACAGGGGGTCTCGGGCGGTGCACGGGCTCCCCGCCAGAGGGTCAGACAGCGCCGCGGGCCCTGCAAACACCGCGCACACACTCCATCCAGGCCCCGCTCAGGGGCGAGTGGGCGGGCCAGGCCCCAGGCCGGGAGCGCCGGGGCAGCGCAGGGCGGGTGGGACCAGGCCGGGGGTGGGGTCAGGGCAGGAGGCCGGGCCGGACGCCCAGCCTGGCCAGTGGGCACAGCAGCAGCAATTTGGGCTCCGGCCTTGGTGCGTTTTGCCCCGCGGCCCAAGGAGGACGAGCCCGAGCAGCACGAGCACAGTGGGCTGCGTCCCGGGGCGGGGTGGGGAGGAGGGGAGCCCTGCCCACGGTGGCCAGAGAGGGCGGCTCCCCGGGACCCCCACCCCGCGCCGGCCTGGCCTTCCCTCTGCCGGGCCTCACAGCAGCTGGTCTGGGCGCTTGCTGCGCCACACCACCAGGCCGGCCATGGCCACGGTCAGCAGGACCGGCACGGCGATGAGCGGGATGAGCACCTCATCCGGGGGGTCCTCCCAGTGCGTCCTGTCCACCGTGCAGTTGGCGAAGAACTGCCTGTGGACGCCGGTGATGAAGCCCTGCGCCAGGGGGTTGGGCCAGTAGCAGCCCACCACGTTGGTCTCCACTTCCGTGCAGTTGGTGAAGCTCTCGTAGTACCTGCAAAGGCGGACGGCGTGACAGGCGCCCCTCCTGCTGCCCCCGAGGGCAAGGAATGGGGGCCCAGTCCTAGGCCCCCTCATACCGGGGACCCTATGGCACCCCACTCCCGGCCTCCTGGCCCAGAGGCTCCTGGGCAAGGTGATCATCCCCACACACACCAAGGCTTCCCCCCTGGGTCTCAGCCGCCTCCCCCACGGCACAAGTGCTCTCTACTCCACCTGGCAGGATGCCTGCCACACATCCCCTGTGCCCCACGCCCCCACGTCAGTGACATGACCTCATCTAGCCCAACCCTCCCACCTCCCACCTCAAGGAAGAGCAAACCCAGCAAGGGAGCCCCCAGCCTGGACCCAGCCCCCAGGACCCCCAGGACTTCCCAGACCTGCCCAGAGGACACATCAGGCCTGACCCCTTTCTCCAAGGCAGAGGGGTGCACGACCTGCAAGCCCTTCATGATCTAAGATGCTCTGTGGGCCCCAGGGGAGAGGTCTCTCCAAGGCCAGGGGCCAGCTGCCTCATTTGCCAGGTCAGGCTCGACCCCCCTCCCCCACAGGCCTCCCTATCCATGTCATCAAACCTCTGAAGGACACTCAGCAAGCCACCCATGAGGTGCCACCTCTGTCCAGCAGGAGGGCACTGGGCAGGTCTACCGGCCGACCAAGGTGCAGCTATGGTGACCCAGAGTTAGCCGGACAGCCACTTCACCCTGAGCACAGCCAGTCACCTCTGGAGGCGGGAGCCTGCACTGGAACCACCACCCGAGATGCTCTGGAGGGAGGGCTGGGCAGACACCTGCCAGGGGCACCAGCTCTGCCCATGCCCATGCCTTCCCACACCTGGCTGAGTGCTGTACCCAGGATAGGAACAGGGGGGCCAGGAGTCCCGGCTTCGGCTCCCCGCGGGACTGAAAGCTGGGGTGAGGCAGGCCTGAGGCTCTGTGCCCACATCCTCCTTTCACCCTGTCCTGGGGAACGTGGCCTAGCCTGAGACATCAGGAAGGAACTGCTTCCTCCACAAACACTGTCTCTGCCCAACAAGGGATAGGAGACGAGGAGGAGTGGACTCACTTGGCCAGGTCTCCGGGTACCCAGCCCTCCTGGCAGCACCCGGCTGTGTCCTAGTCCAGATGCTGGAATGCAGGTCACACACCTGGGCCCCCCAGGTAATGCCTCCAAGGAGGAGCCCTCATAGCAGAAGAGAGCCAGAAATAGAAGGGATGGCCTGAATCATGTCCAGAGCCTGGGACCTGCCCAGGTCACGTCCCCAGGAAGCCCATCATCCCCAGACCCGCCCCACACACACTGGGGCTCAGCCGCCTGCTGCCCAGATCTCCAGCCTGGCCTTTGCTCAGGGCAGCCCTCGTGCCCAGAGTCTGACCAGAGCCCTATGCGCTGACTCCCTTGCCCCCGGGAAGGCCACTGCCACCCTCCCCAGACTGGAGACGAGCCCGAGGCCGGATGAGGTGCTGTTTGCATGACCTCAGGGCACCAGGGTCCCATCACGGTTTGTACCCTCCCAGCATCCCCTGGTCACCCGGGGCCTCCCTTTGGTGCGGCTCCCAGAGGACCCTCCCTCCACCTACTGGGGTGCTGCGTACATAGTAAAGAAGATGCAGCTGTAGCCCTGATGGCAACCATGGGTCCCCAGCCCCCCGCCAGATGCCCTCACCCACCAGGCAGGCACTTTCCCAACTAGGCTCCCTACTCCATCTCTTGCTTTCCCTTCGAGATTGGCTGCATGCCGTGCTGCTCATGGGCGATACAGCACGGCAGCTGAAAACCTTGCTAGCAGCCACCCCTTCACGGGATGGAGGGGGTCTCCCTCCTCAGCAGGCTGGCTCTGAGGTGAAGTCAAGGGTGGTGACCTCGGGCACAGGTCACCGCGGGGACAGGCCACCCTGAGGCTCGCTGCCACTGCCGCCCCGCCGCCTGAGGCCCACCCAGGGTTGCCTCTCCCGCTCTGCCTCTGCATCCTCAGGTGTGCTCACTATCTCGGGGGGCGGGGGCAGCCACCCCTGCCTCCTAGGAAAGGGTGCCCGGGAAACACGAGGTGAGCGCTCCACATGTCTGACAGTGTTTCCATGATGACGGATTGGGGGGAAGCATTCTAGAATTCTGAAGCGCCAGGCCCCCGCCTCCGGGTCTCCAGGGCTGTGTGGAGAGCCTGAGGCCCCAATTCTTCACCTGTGTGTCTAGCCCGTGTTAGCCTCTCTGCACACGTGCCTCGGCCCCTTCCTGGCCCACACCATTGGGCCAGGTGCCAGGGACCCCTCCCTTGCCCTCTTTCTCCCACTCCCCCCTCAGGGTCTGCGAACCTGAGCCCTCACCGGGAAAGGGCCCTGAGTTTCTCCCTGTGTCCCTTGCCTGCCTCCTAGAACTCCTGCTCCGGGATGCCTGGCCTGCTAGCTGACCCCTGGCTGCCTCCGGCTCCCAGCTCTGTCCTTCTGCTTCTGAGGAGATCTCCTCCCACGGTCATCTTCTGCTCCGTGTTCCTGTCCAGGGGCGCACTCTGTGTCTACAGCACCTCCTCTCACTCCTCTCCATGCCGTGCACTGATATGGCCCTGGGATCTCCCAGTGCTGCAAGGGGCCTCGAGGTGCTGGACTCTGCCCTGCTCTTCCCAGCAGAGTCCTTTATCAGAGTCCCAGTCCCTCCCGGACGCTCACGGCTGGCGGGGGCCTGGGCCTGAGGAGAGGGGCTGCCTGGAGCCTCCAGGGCTCTGCTGGGCCGTCCGAGGGGAGCCCCGGCGGCCCCACACCTCGGGAAGGACAGCTCACCCCAGGGGTCACCTTCCAAGTCCGGTGGAAGGGACAGGCGGGTGCCAGCCGCTGTCCCCAGATCCCCTGCTCTCCATCCCCAACAGCTGTTCCAGGGGCTTCCGTGCCCAGGGCCCCAGCAGACAGTGGTTCTGGGAGGGAGGTCCATACCCCCAATCCCTGCGTGGACCTGGTACAGTGGTTGTGGGGGAACTGTTCCTGGATGAAACAGAATGAAATTTCTGCATCTGCTGGAAATGTGCAGGGGCAGGCACGCTCTGGGCAGGGGACGGCATGAGGGGGTAAGCGGGGGCAGGCGTGGGCAGGGGTGGGCAGGGGAGGGTAGGCAGGGGCACGGGTGGGCAGGGGAGGGCAGATAGTGGTGGGGGGGCAGGGGAGGGCAGGCAGTGGGGGGGCAGAGCAGCGGCACTCACACAATGAACTCCGACAGGTTGCACCACTTCCAGACGTCCACCTTGTGCATCATGTCGGCGAAGGCCTTCCCGCACCGGGGCAGCTTCTCCAACATGCGTGTCTCGTTGCAGCCACCCACTCGGGGACACCCACCTGGAGAGGGGACAGCCACGGGCATCACACTGCTGGGAACGTGGTTTGCAAAGTGACCCTGGAGCCCTCCTGCTGACACCACCCACCCACCACAGGCGAAAGAGGGGTCCCTCGTGCTGGCCTCCCCCCGTATGGCCCAGGGAGGTAAAGCCCCTACCAAGAGGGGGCCCACATGGGTGGCGCCTAGATGGGACCCAGAGGGCCGCAGCCTCCTGACAGGGAGTGGGAGAAAGAGGGCAAGGGAGGGCAGCAGGCAGGGGATGCGTGTCCCGGGAGGGCGGGGAGGCAAGAACAGAATGGCTCTGGTGGAGGGTGGGGTGGGGAGTGGGTCCCACCAATCAGGGATGGGGAGAGGCCCCACTGCTCCTCCAGGGTCCAGGGTCCCCCGAGCACATCCCCAGAAGGATCCTGCGTGTCTGGGCCCTCTAGGAGCACAAGGCCCCCATGGGGTTGCACCCGCATCCCAGGAGGCCCAGGGCTGACCTGACACAGGGACTCACATTCCAGAGGCAGAAGCCAGACCATCAGTCACTCCCCAGGTCTGGTACGGGTCCCCCCAAGGTTCCCAGCACCCCGCTCCCCACTCCACCTCCACCCCTGGCACCCCCATGTCTCCACCCCCACCCTCCCCAGCTCATTTCCCTACTGAGCAGCCCCCACCTTCAGGACCAGCCCACTGTTCCACCCTAGACACCCCTTATAAGCTTCCTTCCTGTGGCCCCTGCTTTGGCTCCCAGCACACCATCGAAAGTCCTGCTATGTGTGCGCACGTGTATGTACATGTGTGCATGTGTGTGCATACAGCCCTGCCGTGTATGTCCTGGTGTGCGTGTGTGTGTGTGTGTGTGTGTATGCGTAGATGTGTGTATATCTCTGTGTGTGTCCTGGCAGGAAAAACCACAGGGAAGGACACAGGAGAGAGGCCCACACCCAGAACTGGGCAGACCTGGGCTCACACTGAGCATCACTAGGCAGCAGCTGACCCCAGTTTCCCAATTGGCAAACTGAGGGAAACAGGCCATGTCTCACAGGGGGGCTGTACGGTCAGGCATTAGGCATGTGCCCAGAGGCTCCCGATGCTCTTATTGTAGGTGTTTGATAAACACCCACTGCTCCCTCACTCCTCTAACCACAAGCACCTCACTGGTATTCCAAAAAGACTTTTCAAGAGAATGGATGGATGGATGAATCAATGAATGAATGATTAATTCCTAAGGGCAGCAGAACAGATTTCACCGTCTGAGCACAAGTAAATGCATCAAAAGGAAATGGTGGGTTTGGATCCACTCAGATCCTGCTCTGCAGGCCAGGTCATCGCCAGGGGAGGCCATAGGGTGCCCTGTGTGGAAACCCGTGCCAGGCTCAGGGAGGGGCTTGCGCCATACAGAAGGTGACCTCATGACCATGAAGTGCCTCTGGGAACAGAAGGGGAGGCAAGAGAGAAGAGGGCAATGCAGTAAAAACTCTAAAAAAATAATTAAGTCCAAAAGAAGACAGAAAAAAAAAAAAAGAAGAGAAAAAGTTCTGATGGCACAAAAATAGATGTAAACCAAACCATGTCAACAGTCAGATTGAGGGGCACCTGGAGGGTTCAGTGGTGGGACATGCGACTCCTGATCTTGGGTTTGTGAGTTCGAGACCCATATTGGCGTAGAGATCACTCAAAAATAAAAGCTTTAAAAAAATAGATTGAGAGTCAATGGCCTAAACACCCTAATTAAGAAGCAAAGTTGTTAGATGAGATCAAAGAATAAGCCCCAACTATAGGCTGTACACAAGAATCCTACTTTAAACAAAGAGTCAATTATTTTCAAAGAAAAGGGTGGAAAAAGACATACCATCCTACCACTAATCCAAAGAAAGGTGGAGTGCCAATGTGAGTGCTGAACAAAGTATATTTCAGAGCCAAGAATATTATCAGCGATAAGGAGGATCTTTTATAATGATAAATGGTTCAGTTCACCGGGAAAACATAGCAATGCCAAACATGTATGCACCTAATAACAGAGCATCAAAACATAGGAGGCAAAAATGGATAGGACTGCAAGGAACAAAATGACAAATCCACAATTATAGCTGAGAATTAAATACTCTTCTCTCAATAATTTGCAGAACAAACGAATAGAGAAAAAATAAGTGAGATTACAGAACAGTGAACAGTGAAGGAGTGCCAAGTACAGACAGAAAGCCATGAAGCCAGACTTCACTTTGCCTATGGGTGGGCACCCACAGTTACTAGGAGTGAAGGGGAGGGAGTGGGGTTGGAAAGGTGGACCCAGAGCCAGACTGGTGCAGGCCCCCCAGGGCAGTTTTCAACCCTGGAACTCTCCCCTGAACCCAATCTCAGAGCTTGCACTCACAGAGTCGAGGCAAACAGCTGACAGTCCTTCCAGAGGAGCTTGCCATCTCAATACCCGACCAATGTACACAACGTGCCCTGTCCTAAGTAAGGTCCTACTCGTGGAGGCTCTTAAAGACAGGATCATCACACAGGGGAAGTCACCCACCTGCTCAGTCACGCAGTGGAGGGCAAGCCCCAAGCTACCTGCCTGCAGAGCTGACCCCCCCTCGCCTGTCACGCTGGCCTGGGATGACACCCTCATGCCAATCCCATCCTTGGTTTGCCTGAGGAGCAGCATCATGCCTCCTGCCCCGCATCCCCCTCGTTTAAATCCCCCTCGTTTAAATGCCCAGAGGAAAAGTGACTTTCCCACAGCCAAATGCAGTGTCAGCGTGGTCCAGGGTATGCCATGGGCTGGCCTCGCTCCACTGCCCTGCCCAGATGCACCTGCCCAGCCGCTGGCAGGAAGGCAGCCCTGGGTCCCAGGCCACATGGGCATGGTGTTGGTGATTTGGGAGTTCGGGCCCTCGGGGGCCACGTGGAGGGGGATGATGATGAAGCCAGCCCGTGTTCCTTTCTCCCATCACTGCCCTATTCCAAAGGCACCTTCCTCTGCAGCTCCCCAGTGGGCTTCCCACCAGAGGTGCTTTGCTTCTTAATTAGGGTGTTTAGACCATTGACTCAATCTATTTTTTGCCACCAGCATTCTGCACACCTAACCCTTGGGCCCATCCCTGAGCCTGGCCGTTCCCTGATGGGATCATCACAGCATCCCATCTGAGTCTCCTAAGCTCCATCCACCTCCCACATGTGCATAAGCCACATATGTCCCAGACTGTCACCTCCTCCTGGCTGCTGCCACACCTCCCAGCAAAAACCCACCTTTACCTAGACCACCTACCTGATCCGACAGCTGGACTGGACCCTGACACCTGGACCTGCACCTCTGGACCCCCTGGGCCCCCTGGACCTAGACCCCTTGGACCTGGGTCCCCTAGGGCTGCATCTCCTGGACCTGGACCCCAGAAGCCCCTAGACCTGGAAGTCCTGAACCCCAGCATACCCTAACCATCTGCTGTTGGATCACTAAGACCCAGCCCAGCGCTTCCTTCCTCTTGTTCTCCTCCCTCTGTCCTGGGACCCTTGCTCTTCTCTCCTCTCTGCCTCCTTCTTCCTGGACTAGAGTCTCCACCCAGCAGTGCAGCAGGAGCTGGCCAGGGCTGGCTGAAAGTATGCCACTGAGCACCATGGGGGGTGCTGTGAGGATGCTAGGGCAGTGCCACCTCTGTCTGCACAAAGCAGGCACCAGAAGTGTCCCAGGGCAGGGGGAGGGGGCACGTTCTAGCATCATCTCTGATGCGCACCCTGCTCAAAGGGCTCCCAGCAAACCCAACAACCCAGCCAGTGTCAGAACAGCAGGTAGAGACACAGATTCCTGACAGCTCAGAGAAAGTGGGCGGCTGCCACAAGCTACCAGCTGCATCAGAAAAGATCTCGGGAATTAAACTGAAATACAAAACTAGTTGGTTCCATCAGGGCAACAAAGAAAATGTGGTACTGTGTTCCTTTTGTCTAGGAGACTTCCAGAGACTCCAGAAGATGATAACCCGCCAAACCGATGCATTTCCTGGAGAAAGGCCTTTTACAGCAGGGCATTTGCAAGTGGATTGCGGGAGCCTCTCGTCCTCCTCAGATGGAGACGGGGTGCAACCACACCAGCCACCACGCTCTGAGCAACACGCACAGCCAGCAAGGCCAGAGTTTCTAGAAGGTTCTGCCCCTGCCCCTGATGGGGCAGTCTCCCCTGTAGTCCCCTCCCCACCCGGGGCCTCACTTACTTATCTATAAAAGCAGCCGTGAAAAAAAAAAATTAAAAAAATAAATAAATAAAAGCAGCTGTGAGGTCAGAAGACCTGCAAGACACCCGTCAGCCAACCACATCTGGGTAGCCACCATGTCACTGGTGTACATGCTATCATGCCACCGCACCCGGGCCCGAGTGAGGGCAACAGGAGCTAGTGCGGCATCAGGACGTCATTACCCTTACCACTGGCAAAAAGAGGACAGTGTCACGTTCACACATGGCACTGGCGCTGCCTGGGGTGCCACCAGCCCCTGGAGCCACACACAGGTGCCAGGCACTGGCGGGCGCCTTCCCACGCGTCCCTGTGTCTGAGTCAAAGCCTTGGGGGCTGGCACAGTGGTTAGCGGGACTAAGATGATGGAATCCAACTAAAGGTAACGATGACCCTTCACATGTTGCCATTCCTACATCTACGTTGCAGTGGGGGAAACTGAGTCCAGAACCAGTAAGTAAGTGCCTTACCCTGTCCTGGGGTTGAGCATTTGCAAGAGGGAGCCCCCAGAGTTTGCACTCAGGCCAAAGGGTGCAGTCAGGGAGCTGGCCAGACACGAGCCCCAGCTGGGGGGATTCTGCTGAACCTCACCATCCCAGGGCCCTGCATGGTGGCTGCTGCCTCTGAACGGGGGTCTGGAATTGCCCGAGACAGCTGAAGTCACCTTCCTGGCCTGGCCCTCCACAGCCCATCCTCGAGGGGCCTCTGCCAGCAGGAAGAACCAGTCCCCCAGCTGGCCCTGCTTCCTGGACAGCCAGGCCCCCACTTTGCTCAGGTGTCGGCAGCAGCCCTGGGACCCTCGCTCCAGATGCAGCCACCTCCAGAGCTCGGCCCCACCTCTGACAAATGGAGTGTGACCAAGAGCAGGTTTTGCCTTTCCCTGCATCCTACCTGGTCAGCAGCCACCTCCCAACACCCCCCCCCCTCTGGCAGGACCAGCCCTGGGCTGGGTGTGCAGAGAGGCTGGCCCCGTGCCTCCCCAGCGGGGCCCCCCTCCCCCCAAGTTCCATGGCAGGGAGACTGTGGAGCCACCGAAGGAGGACCAGATGTTGTGAATGCAGAAGACGTTGGTGCGGGGTCTGCCCTACTGGAGGCAGGTCCAGTGAGCCCCTACTGGCCTCGGAATGAAGTAAAGGGCTCCCTTTCCCCGAGGAGCCAAAATCTCCATCCCAGGGGCCTTGAGTTTGAAGCTTACTGAAATCCCACCTCATTGTGCTCATGTCCAGAAGCCACCAGAAAAAAATCCGCCTAATTCTAGGCTCTAACCCTGGAGGGTGAGATGAAGCCACACTGCCCCCCCAGACATCTCCGGGGGAAGGGCGGCCCAGAGATGGGGAACCCGAGGGGCAATCCAGCCCTTTCCCACCTTGGAACCTGTTCCAAATCAGCAAAGCTGATGATTTCAAACAAGCTCAACTTTGTGTCTTACAGCCAGGGACACAGGTCAGCTAGGGCAAGGCTGACATCCCAAAGGACCAGGGGACAGCGGCCCCCTGAGAGGTCCTGAGCGCCCAGCCCACCCCGGGGGACCAGCGCTCCCACCTCAGCTCAGCACGCCTCCCAGGCAAGCCCTCCCCAAGCACACACACAGCCTCTTTGGATCATCTCTAGGAAAATTTTTTCCAAACAAGCTTTTCTTTCCATCCATCCCCAATCCGTAAATAATGTATCCTCCCGGGAGCCCCGATTTCTCGTTGGAGAGGGGATCTGGGAGGGAAGCCTCGGGGGGTTGCCCCCTTCCCGGTCCTGGGAGCCGGGGGCACGCGCGCACACACGCATCACAAACGCTGTGGACCAGTGCAGGTGCAAAGGACTCGTCCTGCGCAGTCTGGACGCCTCTCCCCGAAGCCCTGAGCGTGCGGTCCACGCCGAGGCCCCGGGAGCTCACTCACCATCCGGCGGCCAAGTGGCACCGGGACCTGCGCCGCCCCCGCTCCTCGGGCCACCCCAGCCCGCCGCCGGCGGAGCCCGCGCGACAGCCCGCGCCTCCCTGCCCAGCCCCGGCCCGTCGGCCTGGGCTCCTCGGGGGACCGTGGACGGGAGCCCCCCGGGAGGCTGCGGCCGGCGCCCGGGTCACACCTCGCGGCTCCGGAGCCGGGCGCGCCGGGCGGGCGGGGACCCGCGCAGGGCAGGAGGCGCGGCCCGGGCGGGTGCAGCCCGGTGGCCCCGAGGTCCCGGACCGGAGCGGGCCCCGCGGCCCCTTACCGCAGAGCAGCAGCAGCAGCAGCAGCAGCCTTAGCTGCGGGCGCCGCCGCGCGCGCGTCTCCATGGCTGGATGGTTGCGGCTCGCGGTCGGCTCGGTCCCCGCTGGGTGCGCGGGGGGCGCCCGGGGACGCGGCCGAGGGTGGGGCCGCCGAGAGCCCGCCCCCAGCCTGCGCCCTCCCCCTCGGGGACGCGCCCTCCCACTGAGGACACTCCCGCTTCCAGCGCGCGCGCCCCGCTAGGACGAGCCCTCCCGGGACGCGCGCTACCTCCCCCGGGACGCGCCCCCCCCAGCCGGGCGCACGCCCCCCACCGCGGGTGCGAGCCCCGGGCTGCTGTTCCGGGGTGCCGCCGGCGGGGCGGGGGCGAACGGGGGGGGGGCTGCTACGGAGTGGGCCGGAGTGCGGGCGTCTCTGGAGGGGCGGGGAGTGCGGGGGTGGCACCAGCCGGAGGGGGGGGTGCTGGGGGAGAGAGTTCTGTGTGCTGGTGCACGGAGAGGCCCCCAGAGTGAAGCGGCGGACCCCGAGTCTTTCCTGGCCCTGCGCCTCCCCCATACTCTTCTGGGGGCTCCCCTGTGCCTTTGCAGCCCCCTGCATCAGCAACGGTGGGGGCCTGGGCCCTGCCCTGTGACCTCTGGGAAGCTGCAAAGGACAAAATCAGGGCCAGGAGAGTGACTGGTAGCTTGGAAGACCTGGCCACAAGGAGTGCTGGGGCCCTGGAGTGAGGGAGGCAGAGACTTGGACAGATGACTTCTGTGGGTTTGGTCACCTCTGACACTGTCAGCTCCTAGCACAGATCCTGGTCCCAGTGGACACCCGGCCACGCCACTCTCCTGAGCCCCTTGGAGTGCAGGACCCCCTGCCCTCCAGTGTCTGCAGTCTAACCCTGGGAGCCGAGCCACAGGTGGGGCTCCCTCAGGGACTGCTCCCTGCTGGGGCCCATCCCAGACCAGAGGGACAGAGCAAATGTGCATGGGGGGAAGAACAGCTCATGGCTCGCCCCGAAGTCCAGGTGGTGGTGGCGGTGACGCACCACTGCTGGCTGCACGGGCTGATCTGACCCTTCCTGCATTAGTTACAGGATCGAAGCTTTCTGTGCCTTTTCTGGAAGAAACCAAAATGATTTCAACGGAGACTTAAAGCTAATTAAAATTGATCAGCCTTCCTGCCTGCCTTCCACCAGAGGTGGTGGGGAGGGCAGGCACAGGAGCAACCCAAGCTGTAAGCTCGCACAGGGGGGCCTTGGGCACAGCTCAGCCACATGCAGCTGCCCTCCCTCAACTGCCCTGCACCAACCCAGGCAGAGCAAGAGCATGGGGCAGGTGCCCGGCAGCATCCCAGGAGACTGCAGACCCACCCAGGCCAGACCTCCAAGACCCCCACGTTTCCACCCCCTGGTGGGCTCTAGCGGCAGGATGGGTCATCAGAAGGACAGGTCAGAGAGCACCCAGAAGCCTGCTTAGCCTAGAGGCTGTGGCTCTGGGGGACTAGAACTCGGGAATGAATAGCCAGGACCAGGCCAGGCTGCAGTGATGACAGCGCGAGGGCCTGCACACTCCACCTGGGACCCATTCTGAGGTCTCACTCTGAGGTCCTGCCCACCCAGGGCTCAGGAGTGCCTCGGACCTGCACAGACCGCTCCTTGTCCCCGCTAGAGGGAGACCCTGCGCGTTCACTGTACACACACACACACACACACACACACACACACACATGCACTTCCCTGCCCCTCCTCCCCCCCTGCACACTTCCCCTGCGCACACCCCCTGCGCACTGCCCCATAGGGTTCCCACAGCTAGTGAGGAGGGGTTAGGAGAGACTCCTGCCCTTTCTACCTCGTCCTGACCCCCTCCTGTCCTGGCACCCACTGGGCATATGGACCCTGTGCACAGCTACCTCCCCAGCCACAAGCTCACTCCTCTCCTCTCCAGAGGGGCAGGTCAACAGTCCCTGGAGATCCAGGCTGGCATTACTGTTTGCTGTGACCCCTGGATCGTGGCAGAGGGGACATTCTAGGAACTCCAAGGCTGGGACATAAGCGGTTGGCAGCCGTCACTCCACGCTCTGCAGAGCTGCTTCATCCTGGACCGGGAACAGCCCCATGAGCAACCCTGGGATGAGAGCCCACCACGTTCCAGCCACGCGGACAGGCTGAGTGGGTTCCTGGGCCATCTCAACCCCCCCACACCCTGGAGCAGGACAGCCTCCCAGTGGAGCCAGTCACGCAGCGCAGTGAGCATTGTGGTGTCTGCTGTGTAAGGGGTGCTGGGCCGGGCACCCAGAAGGGGCACCCTGGGGGAAGGCTGAGCTTGAGAGGGGAAGGGGAGGGGAGGGTACACCCTAGACAGGGGGTGCGGATGCCGCATGGTAGATGCACAAGCAGTGAGAGGGACTGCACTCCCTCCAGTGACAGAAGCCCCCACCTCACGAGACAGCCCACGCCTAGAGCCCGGCCGATCGGGATCCCCGGGGGGTCTCGGGGGCCAGCTGCAGGCCTCAGGCCCAGGGCGGAAAGGACACATCAGGCCCGGGGCAGGGGCTGCCCTGACATCTGGGTCCTTCCCTGAGCTCACTGGCTGAGACCCCAGAAGAGCCAGTGGCTCTTCCCCCAGCGCAGTCTTCCCCCACCCAGCCCTGAGAGGACCTGCACCTGTCCCCCCGCCCGCCCGGCTTTTGTGTCCTCTGGCCTGGCTTTCCACTTCTCTCCTGCCCCTTCACGTGGCTCTTGCTAGCTGCCAGTCCCCTCTGGCTCCCCCTGGCCCCCTGGCTAGGAGTGCCCCTCCCCGTCCTCCTGCTGCCTGGTGCCCTCCTCTCCTATACCTGGGACTCCACCCTGGCCCCATCCAGGGCACTGCTGGACCCAGCAGGCAGTGGGCATTGGAGGGGGGCATGGCTCTGGCACTTGCCCATCCCTGCTCCAGAACGCGCCTTCCCTGCACCCGGCCAGCCCTCCCCAGCCCCCTGGCTCTCCTGCTCCCCCGCCCCCAGGAGTCCAGAACCTGAATGCAGCCCAGCCTCCAGATGGAGAATGTCCTGCTTGGGTGAGCTGCCCAGCTGCCCTCAGCTCAGCCCCCACACCCTTAAGAACAGGTCCAATCAGCTTCCCTAGGAATTCACCCCAAGCTCCCAAAGCTTCCTCTGGAACAGACATGCTCACCCCTCCTCCAGGAGGCTCAAGCAAATCTCTCCCACGTCTTGGTGGCTGCTCCTCCATCGGACGCCCCCAGGCCTGGAGGCGTGCCATGCACATCAGCAGCTCTGCTCCCGGGTTTGGAACAAGAGCCATGGAAGACTTAGGTGCGGCCAGGCTCCTCGCAGGTCCCGGGGAAGCTGCAGACCATAACTGCCCTGGCTCATCCCCAGGTTGGGGTGACGACCAGGGCCGAGGGGACCAGTCAGTGCCCAGGGGGACGGAGGTTGGGGAGGAGGTGGGGAGGACCTGGACAGCTGGACGAGAGCAGCACTCACTCCTAGTGCCCCATGTGTCTCCCCAGCCCTGTGGCCCCCAGCAGGTGCCTGTGGCATCAAAGAAGCCCAGCCCTCTGGTCCCACCTTTTGCAGCAGGCCTGCAGGCTCCTGTCCCCTCCTTGCTCCCCCCTTGGCCAAGGGCCACCAGACAGAAGACTGAGCATGTGGTCTCATCAAGGAGCAGTCCCTCCAGGCTCCTGGGACCAGTGACAGGCCCTCCAGGAAAGAGATAGGCACAGCCGAGTGGGAGTCCCCTGCAAGGCTCCCCGTGGCCACAGGCCCTGTGTGGCCAGCCAACCCCACGGGTGACCCGAGTGGCCTCGCTCCTGAACGAGTACCATCCCACCGTGTGTGCAGCGGTGTGAGAGGGCTGAGGTGGGGCAGGCCCTGAGTCTCGGAGGTGCCCGCCCAGCGGGGCGAGAGGGCACAGGAGTGGGCAGGTGGCTGCACGCTTGGCTCCCCCTGCCGACGGATTCTGGCCACTGCAGCTCCATGCCAGGGGGCCGCAGGGAGGTCTCCCAGGCCCAGGGTTGGAGAAGGGGACCCCCAGCCCCTTCCCAGCTGCTCCGGATCCAGGACTCAAGTCTCCGTGTCTTATTATTATTACTATCATTATTATTATAAACTGCACACAGCGTAAAGCCCCAGTCCTCACCAGCTCTAAGGACACAGTTTGGGGCATCAGGCTCGTTCACTTTGGAGGTGGCCCTAGGACTGTCCCCATTACACACCAGCTCCCTCCTCCTCCACCCCGCGCTGCCTCCCACCAGCTCCTCTCCGCACCCCCCCCAGCACTGGAACCCCACGCTGTGTGTCCCTCCGTGTGGCTCATCCGCTCAGCATCACCTGTTCCAGGTCCCTCCACATGGGAGCAGGTGTCAGGGTCCTTCCTCCTCCAGGCCGGGGGTCTCCCGCCGTGTGGATGGGCCACATTCCATCTACTTGCTTGTCGTCATCCACGTCCTTTCTAAGTGAACAAAGCAGGTTCGCCTTCATTTGATTTCAATTTTATAAAATCGATCAGAAAGCATTTTGAGGGCAGCCCGGGGTCTCAGCGGTTTAGCGCGGCCTGCAGCTGGGGGTATGATCCTGGAGACCCGGGGTCGAGTCCCGTGTCGGGCTCCCTGCGTGGAGCCTGCTTCTCCTTCCGCCTGTGTCTCTGCCTCTCTCTGTGTCTCTCATGAATAAATAAATAAAATCTTTAAAATTTTAAAAAAAAAAGCATTTTGGAGTGAATACACTATAATGTTATTCCTGGTCATTTCTGGATCTGGGGGATTTGGAAGTATTTTTAATTTATGGTCCTTTCTGTTTTCTCATTTTCCCACAGTGCCACGAGTGGCCCATGGCAAGTTTTGTGTCGTGTGTGTGTGTGTGTGTGTGTGTACGAGTGTGTTGTGTCGTTCTTGGTCTGTGGGTTGTGCACAGCTATTCCCTATACAGACATGCAGACCCTCGCTCCAGACATCTCTTGGGACAGGTGAAGGGACAACCTAGTGCGCTGCTGGAAGCCCTGCCCCTGGAAGAGTGCCGCAGCCCTCCTGGGGGGCCTGGGGCAGGGGTGCGGCCATCGAGCTCCAAAAAGTGGCCTTGTACCTGCGGTCCCCAACCAGCCGATGGAGGAGCTTCTGAGAGGCCACAGGCATGGGAGGCTGGAGGAGGGAGCAACCCAAGCAGAGTGGGCCATCCACTCATGCCACCTGCCTATAGTTTCCAGGTTTGCTCAAGCCTGAGTGCGTGCGTGTGTGTGTGCATGTGTGTAAATGTCTGTGTAAGTGTGTACACACGCCGAGAGGTCTGATGATAAACCGCTACTGGGGCAGCCCCGGTGGCACAGCGGTTTGGCGCTGCCTGCAACCTTGGGTGTGATCCTGGAGACCCGGGATCGAGTCCCACATCGGGCTTCCTGTATGAAGCCTGCTTTTCCCTCTGCCTGTGTCTCTGCCTCTCTCTGTCTCTACGAATAAATAAAATCTTTAAAAAATAAAAAATAAAAATAAATAAATAAACCGCTACTGCATACGTCAACCTCACCGACTTGGTGAATAAGTAAGGTGCACTTCAGGATGGGGTCCCCTGGTCACTTCCTGTGCCCTGACCAGGGGCCATGTCCACTAGGTTCCAGGACCAGGTGGGCCCCGTTTCTCACAAGAACAGGACTGGTGGAGACCAAGGGTGTGCTCCACAACTTGGAAGGTCTGGGCTGCGCCCCCCGCTGCACAGCACCCCTGGCCCTGCAGGTATGTGGAGCACCGCAGGATCTGCAGGGTCAAGGCACGAGTGCATGCTCAGGTGCAAGGACCTGACTGCAGTGGAGACTTCCAGAAACCCGGGCACAGATCCAGGGGTAGGACGGCTCTGCAAAAGCAGAAGGCAGCCGTAGGGCCCCGCTCCTTGGCTCTGGCAGTCACCTGGGGGGCCTCACTGTGAGCTTCATTTTCCGCTCTCTGGGTGTCGGGGTGCAGTACCAGGTGCAGGGGATGTAGGGGGTAACGGGCACATCTCGAGGACCCGCCATCACCACGGCAGCGACCGGCTCATTGCCCTGGCACCTTGCAGGTGTGCACACAGCAGCCCCGGGTGGGCACTCAGACCTTGAAGGAAGGAGTGACCCCGTCAGGAGCGGGATGAGGGCAAGAGCAGCTCCTTCTCCCTGCAGGTTCCCTCCAGTACCCCTGCCAGGGCCCTAAGGACAGACTCTGCGCCAGGTTTGCAAACTCCTCAAACCCCTTGCTGCAGGCTGCTGTTTATCTGAATAACTGCAGCGCAACAAACTTAGAAACCAGCTCATTTGCGCACCTCCCACACCGCAGAGGCTTGAGGGGAGGTGTGCCCAGAAAACCAGGGCGCACCCCACTTTCCGTGCAGAGGTGGTGGTGGCCCAGTGGGCTAGTGCAAGTGAACTGGGACAGTCCAGAGACAGTGCAGAGACAGCGCTCAGACAGAGATAGCACAGAGATGGCACAGAGACAACCAGAGATAGCTGGAAACAGCCCAGAGACAGCCAGAGAAAGCAGAGATACCCCAGAGATAGCACACAGACAGCCTGAGACAGCAGAGAGACAGCTAGAAAGACAACCCAGAGACCATGCAGAGACAGCCCGAACACTTCCCAGAGAGAGTCAGAGATAGCCTAGAAACAGCCTAGAGATACCTCCTAGAAATAACCCAGAGACACCCCAGAGATAGCAGACAACCCAGAGACACCCCCAGAAATACGAGATGCCTGTTGGAACCAGGCCCTTGGCCTCACTGGTGTGTGGAACAGCTGGGAATTCAGGGTGGTAACATAGCTGGGTGAGCCCTCACTGGGAGCTTAAGGCTGAGGGAAGAAGACAGGGTGTCCCCAGCCAGTCTAAAGACCTCCCTCAGGGAGCACAGGCGACATCCTTGTTTTTTGTTTGTTTTCCCCCATTTATAGAAGAAATACACATCATTTCAGGGACAAACAGAAATGAAGTGAAGCAAAAGGAAACAGACACCATCCCCTGCAAATTTATTTTAGAAAAACAAGAATCTCATTTGGCTGTGCAAACTGCTTTTTAATGTTTTAAACCAGATTCATGTAAAATTAAATAATGGAAGATGCCAAAAAAATGTTACTTGTTAATGATCATTTTACTTGGTAATTGTAAAACCCTTTTTAAAAGTGAAAGTAATGCTTGATGATTGCAACACAAAATAAGGAGATTCCGGGGATGAAAATCCTCCACAAGGCAACAAAGTGTAAAGTGGATGGGGGCGGGCAAGGAGAGGAGGGGGGAGCAGGAGGCGAGGCAGAGGGAGGGGAGGTAGATATGCCCCTCAGGAACCTTGGCAGTGGGGTGTCCATGGCCAGGAGCTCCCAGCAGGTGACAAGCAGGCCCCGTGTCCCACGGCCCCCGCGCTCCCGCGCTAGCCTGAGGCCCACGCGTCTCTGACTGAACCCGCGCTACCCTCCAGGCACAGGCAGGCTTCGGACTGCCATCTGGTTTCCCACGTGGCCCTGTCTCCACGGCTCTGTCTCCGGGGAAACCGTGCTACCGTTCTGGTGTTAGATGACATGGGGTCCTGGGCAGATTATTCTGATGGAACGTTGATCTGTTGCCATAGGAGTTATTACATGTCTTGGCCAATAAACATCCTTCTCTGGGAAATGAAGTCACTGTTACATGTTCGCAAAAGAACATTTCTTGGCCAAGACGTAGGAACCTGACACTGGGATGCTGCAGGATCCCTACCGTAGCCCCATGCAGGAAACCCTGGAAAACACACTTGCTGGTGCACCCACCCGCCCCTAGAGCCCCCTTCCTAGCCGCTCAACGTTTCTACAGGAACTTCCAGCAACCAAGATGCCCAACGTCTGTACAGCATCAGCATGCCACCACCCACGGAGAGGCTCCACAGAGAGGCTCCACGTTACCCCGCGAGCCTCACCGGGGATCGTCACCAAGGCAGGGCAGGCTGATTGCAACAAGCAACCAATATGAAAAGATTTAATAAGGTAATTACTGTATTGGAAGTTGGACACCTGGCTTCGGACTCTGACTCCTGTGTCTTCCACTAAACATCTCCACGCGGCAGAGGGGACGATGGCAGCGCGATGCTCCTCACAGTGGGCATGGGCCACCTGGTGGCTGTGCATCCTAAATCGACAGGGGGTGGTTAAGGGCTGGGGACTCAGCGGTGTGAGATCCAGAAGAGGAGGTGCTTCAGGAGTACAGAGGGCCTGCGTGTAGAGCAACCCAGGAAGCTGGCTGCGCAGAGCTGACCACCGGGCAGTGAGGACAGAGAGAAGCCAGGTGAGTGGCCCTGGCAAGGAGACACACCCCCCTCCACCGCTGGGGGCTCCTGGCCCAGTGCCAATAAATATGGCGCATTTCCTAAGAAGTCAAGTCAGCTTCCGATCCCCAGCCCGGAAAGGGAGTAGGAAGGAGCTCCTGCCAGCAGCATGACCTGCTGAGGTTGGCCCCCAGACCCCCAGGGTGACTGACCAGGTCTTCTGGAACCCCAGCACACAGACACCAATGGCTGTGCAGAACCACCCTATCTCTGGTGAGATACGCGAGGCTGAGAGCCGTGTTTGGGGAGCATGTCCCCTTTTGAAAGCCCATTAAGCCCCAGAAACAAAAGGCAGGAGTACTCATCCTACACTGAAGAATAAAGGCTGGATGACATCGCAAAGGTAGCCAGACAAGATGTCCCTCATTTGTGTCCTCCTCGACAAAGGCAGTGTGGCATCCGGCCACAGACAACGTGGGGGTACAGCCAGGACACTGTGACACCCGCCGTGGTCCAAGACCGATGAAGGCTGGTTGGAGAAGGCAGGCACCCAGCTGCTGATCCAGGGACCCAGGCCGGGCCGTGAAGCAGGACACCACCCCCCACCGAGGACTCAGCCGGTCTGTCAGCAACACCAAATGCCAAGGGACCCAGAAGGAGTCTCAGCCACCTGTGCCTCTGCCCAGGCACCCCAGGCCCTCTGTGTGCCATGTGCACTCGCACACGCACACACACAGCATGGCCTCCAGCCTGGGCACATTCCCAGACCCCCAGCAGTGGCAAGAGAGAGCCAGCGGGCCTTCCCAGAAAGCCAGAGCAAATCCACAGGTCAAGGAAAGGCCCAGATGAGGGTGAGCGCCCTTGGAAGCACAGGGAAGGCTGTGGGCATGTGGCCCCACTGGGCAGGAGACAGAAAGGGCTAAAGAATTTTGCCACAGGAGGGAGCAGGGAGCGAGGAGGAAGTGTGTGCATGGGTCTGAGAGAACCTGAGAATCCCAGCAGGTATTTATTTATCTTTGAGAGTCAGTCAGTGAGACCACAGGTCATGACTGCCCTTTGGGTGTGAAGATGGTAGCACAAAAGTTCCAGGAACATGAAAAATCAAGGCAACAGGACACCATGAAGAAAAACCACAATTTTCCTGACTTGCAATTTGCCCAGTAAATTCAGAATATAGGCACTCGGTCCAGAGCACTGCAATAAAGTGAGTATCACAATAAAGCAGGTCAAATGAGTTGTTTGGTTTCCCAGTGCATAGAACAGTTATGCTTATACCACACTGTGGTCTATTAGTGTGCAACAAATACCAGTGGTTCTTAAAAAATAATGTACATACTTTCACTTTAAAATAGTGTATTTCTGGGGCACCTGGGTGGCTCAGTGAGTTAAGCATCTGATTTGTGATGTCAGCTCATGTCGCCATCCCAGAGCCATGAGATCGAGCCCACGTCCATTTCCAAGCTCAGCACTGAGTCTGCTTTAGCTTCTCTCTCCCCCTCTCCTCCAACCCCTCTCCCCACTCACTCATTCTGTCTCTCGCAAATAAATATATAAATCTTAAAAAAAAAGAAAAGAAAAAAAGAATTAACACCAATCTTTCTCAAACTATTCCTAAAAATTGAAGAGGTGGGGACACTCCCAAACTCATTTTATGAGAAGAGACTTACCCTGATACCAAAGCCAGGCAAGGACACTACAAGGGAAGAAAATCCTGCAGACCAATATCCCTGATGAATATGGATTCATCAAAATCTCAACTAAAATTCAACAAAAATTCTCAACTAAATATTTGTAAACCAAATTCAACCACAAGTAAAGGAACCATACATACACCATGATTAAGTGAGCTTTATCTCTAGGATGCAAGAATGACTCAACATTCACAAATCAATGCAATACACACCTTAATAGAATGATGTAAATACTATACAGTTATCTCAATAGATACAGAGAAAGTATTTGGCAAAGCACAGCATCCTAGCACTCATAAAAGCACTCAATGAAAATGGATGTGGAATGAACATGCCTCAACATAATAAAGGCCAGATAAGACAAGCCCACCAGTAACCTCATACTCAACAGTGAAAGATTGAAAGCTTTTCCTCTAAGATCAGGGACAAGACAATGACAGCCACTCTCTATCCCACATAGTACTGGAAGTCCTAGCCAGAGCAATTAGGCAAGAAAAAAAAAATTAAAATAAAAGGTATCCAAATCAGAAAGGAAGAAGTAAAATTGTTTGCAGATGATGTAATTGCCCTATTTATAGAAAATTCTAAACATCCTCCCCAAAAAAACTACTGGAAAAAATCAATCAATTCAGTGAAATCGTAAGATACACAATCAACATACAGAAATTAGTTGTGTTTTCACTTGCTAACAATAAAATATCTGAAAAGTTGAGGCACCTGGGGGGGCTCAGTCGGTGAAGTGTCTGCCTTCAGCTTAGATCATGATCTCAGGGTACTGAGATCAAGCACCACATTGAGTTCCCTGGTCAGCGGGGAGTCTGCTTCTCCCTCTCCCTCTGCCCCTCCCCCACTCTCTCTGTCAAATAAATAAGAAAATCTTTATTTATTTATTTTTTTTAAGAAAATCTTTAAAGTAAAATATCTGGGCAGCCTGGGTGGCTCAGCGGTTTAGCACCTCTCTGTGTCTCTCATGAATAAATAAATAAAATCTTTTTAAAAAATAAAAAGTAAAATATCTGAAAAGTAGGTAAAACAAGCCCATTCACAATAGCATCAAAAACAATAAATCACTCAAGAATAAATTCACCCAGGAGATGAAAAATTTGCACCCTAAAAACTATTGCACTTCAATGAAAAATTAAAGAAGACAGAAGCCAATGGAAAGGTGTACCATGTTTATGCATTGGAAGAATCAATACCATTAAAATGTCCGTATTACCCAAAGCTGTGGACAGATTCAGTGTGATGCCCATCAAAATTTGAGTGGCATTTTTCATGGAAGTAGCAAAAACAATTCTAAAATTCATTTGGAACCACAAAAAAAAAAAAAAAAAAAAAACAAAAAACAAATAGCCAAAGCAATCCTGAGAGAGAGCGAAGCCGGAGGCATCAGGCTGTTTCAGAGCTGTGGTGACCCGACGGTGTGGCACGATAGACACATAAGCCCATGGGACAGAACAGGGAGCTCTGAAATACAGCCCCGCGTGTGAGGTCGGCCGCCATGGAGACGGGGCTGGTGACACTCCCGGGGAAAAGACGTTCCCTTCAATACACTGTGCCAGGAACACCGGAGGAGCCCCACACCGACCCCTCTCTTACCCCAGTCACAAAAATCTACTGAAAATGAGCTAGAAATTCGAGCGTGAGACCTGAAGCTGTAAAGCTCCCTGCAAGAGAACACATGGGAAAAGCCCCTTGGTAGGCGTTGGGGCACTTTTTTAGAGATGACCCCAAAGCACAAGCAACCAAAGTGAAAATGAGCAAGTGGTTCTGCAGGGAACAAGAGGCTCCGCCCAGCAAAGGAGACCAGAGTGGCAACTCTCGGCCTGGGAACGTGAGGATTGGGGCGGCCCCGCCGTCTACCGCTGTGTCCTCTGCGCCTCTGCCACCAGCATCTGGAAGGTCCTGATGCAGCCTGCTGCAAAGCCCGCCGCAAAGTCCATGGGCAGGCTTCATTCGAGAATTTCAGGCCTCTCTTCTCCCCTGAGGATCAAGACTAACCTCAGGATTTTCACCAGGACTGTGTCAATTCTGGAAATCAATTTGGGAACAAGGAACATCCGTGATGGTTGAATCTTTAGATCTATGAACGTAATATGTATCTCCACGTTTTAGGTCTCAAATGTCTTTCCTTGATGTTCTATTTTTGCTGGGTTTTGTTGTTGTTGTTTTAAGATTTTATTTATTTGAGAGTGAGAGAGCGTGTGCCTGACCTAGGGGAGCAGGGACAGGGAGAGAAAGAGGGAGAAGCAGGCTCCCGCTGAGCAGGGAGCCCGATGCAGGACTCGATCCCAGGACCCCAAGATATGACCTGAGCTGAAGGGAGATGCTTTACCCACTGAGCAACAAGTCCCCCCCTTGTTGGGTTTTTTTCATTACATTTTCTACTTTTTAGTTTTGTTTTTTTTTGTTGTTTTTTTTTTAATTTTTATTTATTTATGATAGTTACACACACACACAGAGAGAGAGAGAGGCGCAGAGACACAGGCAGAGGGAGAAGCAGGCTCCATGCACCGGGAGCCCGACGTGGGATTCGATCCCGGGTCTCCAGGATCGCGCCCTGGGCCAAAGGCAGGCGCTAAACCGCTGCGCCACCCAGGGATCCCTACTTTTTAGTTTTGATCTGGAGAGATTCCATGGGCCCTTTATCAGGCTGTCCCCTGTGGTCCAACTGGGGTTAATTTCTCTATAAGGTGTGAGGCTTAAGTCAAAGTTTATTCTAAAAAAGAAAAAAAGTGTGCTTTCTCCTGTGGACGTCACTTGACCCATCAGCCGAAAGGATCACTCTTCCTTCCCACAGAGTTGGACTTGCATCTCTTGTCCAATGATCAGTAAGCTGTGTCTGTGGGGGCTGCAAACAGACCCCACATCCCGGTGTCCGGCCCGTGGCCCGACCCGCACATCCTGGCACGGCCGTGACATCCTGCATCAGACAGACCGCTTCCTCTGTCTATTCTTCCCCCAAACCCGTTTAGCTACTCAGGTCCCCTTTTTACTTTCCCATGTAAAGTTTTAGAATGACCTTGTGTACAGCTACCAGAAATCTTCCTGGGGTTTTGACAGGGATCCTGTTGTAGATGTTCTCCAGCCAAGGAAATTCCCGCCCATTCCTAACGTTCTGCGAGCTTTTACCTCGATTCTCCTGGTTTATGCTGTTAATACAGTAGTTTACGCGGATTGGTTTTCAAATATCGAACCAGCCTTGCACCCGCGGAGCATCCCCACTGGCTCATGGTGTATATTCTTTGTACCTACGACTGGGTTCCCTGCGCTGAGGACACCTGCGTGTACACGCCTGTATGCACATGTGTGCGTGCTCTGCTGTCTCTGTCAGGCTGGGGCGCATTCAGTGTAAATCTGCTCGTATAAAATGAGTTGGAAAGGGTTCTGTCCTATTCTGTTTTCTAGAATTAATTGTGCAGAATTGGTCTTGAATGCTTGGGACAAGTCACCCATGAAACCCTCTGGTCATGCCCTGGGCCTGGAGGTCTCTGTTCCGGGAATGTTCAGCGTGAGCTCAGTTCCTTAACTGCTTCCTCCTGGGCGAGTGCAGCCCAGGCCATTGAGAAGCTGGTCCCTTCCGCCCGCCCCGTGTTGTCCTGTTGTGCAGATGTGAAGGGGAGCAGCCAGCAGGGTTCCCTCACCTCCCCCCACCCCGGCCATATCCCCGCTTTGTCCCCTCTCTTTTCCTTTGTCAATCTCGCTAGTTTTGTCGATTTTCTGGATCTTCCCAAAGAACCAGAATCTGAGGACGCGGGGGGAGGGAGCTGGGGGTGGGGGGGCTCAGCAGTTAAGCATCTGCCTTTGGCCCAGGGCATGACCCCAGGGTCCTGGGATAGAGTCCCGCATCGGGCTCCCCGCAGGGACCCTGCTTCTCCCTCTGCCTGTGTCTCTGCCTCTCTGTGTGTCTCTCACAAAAAAATAAATAAGATCTTTAAAAAAAAAATGAAAAAAAAAAAAAAAAAAAAGAACCAGAATCTGTGGGCAGTTTTGCTTCATACATTTTTCTCTGTGTTTCTGTTCTGGATTTATTGATTTTTTTTAAATTTATTTATTTATTTGAGGGAGAGAGAGAGAGCACAAGCAGTGGGGTTGGGGGGCAAGGGTCAGAGGGAGAGGGAGAAGCAGACGCCCCGCTGAGCAGGGAGCCTGATGCAGGACTCGATCCCAGGACCCTGAGATCATGACCTGAGCAGAGGCAGACACTTCACTGGCTGAGCCACCCAGGTGCCCCTGGAATTACTGATTTCTCTCTTTATCTTTTATTGCTCCCGGCCTTTAGCTGCTTGGGTTGTCACTGCTCTTTGTCACTCCTTCCTTCGGGGATGGAGGAGCTCAGAGTGTTGAGGTGACACTCGCAGTGTCTCCCCCACCAGCCTTGCCCCAGCCGTGCCCCACAGGGGGGAACGTGCCAATGGAACTGGTCATCCAGTTGGGGGGCTCCACATCCCCTGGGGCTTCACTTGGACCCATGGGTTATTTAGAAGTGTGTGGTTTAGTTGCCAAGACTTTGGGGGGTTTTCCTATTATTTGTCTGTTACCAATTTCTACTTTAATTCCACTATGCTCACAGAAAACCACCCATGGCTCCCCCTGTTCTGAGGACCAGGATGTAGCCACCCTGGTCTGTGGGCGCGTGAAGGGAACATGGACTTTGCTGTCAGTGGGCAGGGAGTCCTGTCGACATCAGAGGGTTGGGCTTGGTGACACTGGCGCCAAGCTTTCCCACATTCTTGCTAACATCCATGAAGTCATTTGAAGTCATTCTGCCAACTGTCAAGAGAGGTGGACTGATGTCTCCCGCTTCCATAAGCACTTGTCCACATCCCTCAGACCCGCAGGGAGGAGTGGCCATGTCCACACGGGCCCGTGGGAGGCCTTGCACACCGAGCCCGCTGTCCACCTCGCGCCTCGAGGGCCTCGGCCACAGGCCAGCTTTGAAGGACACCCCGGGCAGCCCTGCTCCGGGGCCCAGGCCCTGCCTTCTGGGGCTTTCCCACTGTCCACCTCAGCCCCCCTGCCCCGTGAAGGAGGCACACAGGAGCGCAGCCCAGACACAGCCCGTGGAGCCCCACACTCTGCCCACCACTCTTTCTGGAGCCCCAGGGAACTCAGACGGATGGCCCATGCAGTCGTTTGTGGTCCTCCTCCATGCCCGAGGGTCACACTTCTTTTTGTTTGTTTGTTTGGGGTTTTGTTTTTTGTGGGGTTTTTTTGGTTTTTTGGTTTTTTTTGAGGGTACACACTTCTTGCAGGAGAATTCGCACACAGCTCCGTGGTAACAAGCAAGGACAGCGCACTGTGATTTCTTGTTTGGAAACTAAATATTCCTCTACGGGGAGCATCTGTGGGAGTACAACTCTGCCCACAGCAGGATCTGGGGGGTCCTAAGACTGCCTCTGCAAGACGGTTTCTGGGGTTGTAGAGGTCCTGACCCAGATGTCCTAAAGAGGAGTCACTGGGGCCAGCCGTGAGCTGCATGGTGCTGCCCCCACGGGTGGTGCCGTGTTTGGACCAGCGCGCTGTCGACACCAAATCTGACCGTACAGCTGCTCTATCATCGTGCCTCCTAACTCATCAGTGGATGCCCTTCCCACCGACACCCCAGGGTCTTACTCCAGGTGGCAGATAGAGCAGCAGGATTGGGGGCTCAGGGGCCAGGTTTGGCAGCATCAGAGCAGCGACTGCACCCGGACCCGGACTGAGGGTGGGGACGAGGGTTCAGCCCTCCTCAGCAGGACTGAGCTCCCACGGCCCTTCACGGATTCCTGGATTCCCACATTACACAAATACAATCATAAGTGTCCATTTGCTGACACCCTGCAGGCTGGGGTCCCAGGTGAACCTGGGCTAGATGGATCTCCTGGCCCCAGCTGGCCGTCCAAGCAGAGGTCTGCAGGGGTAGGGCGCTAGGGAGGTGCTGGGCCGACACACCTGGAGTTACTGTCCTGTCACAGTCCCTCGACCCCAGGTGGGCGGCTCGTCGGCTCCCAGTATGCTGGTGTAGACCCCCGGACCCGCCTTCATGTACTGTTAAGCCTCAAGCCAGGCACCAGCCAGGGGCCGCCCAGTCTGTGGTCCGGCCAGGCCCTGAAGGAGACCCGGGTGTCCCCAGCACATGGACAGAGTCCAGATGCTTCCTAGGAGGCTGCTGCGGAGGAAGAGAACTCACCAGACATGCTGGAAAGTCCCAGGACTCTGGACAGCCCAAGGCAAAGGGGCTGCACACTATGGTAGATACACAAGCACAGATATAAATGGTGCACACGTGGGCACATACGTGTGTGCACAGAAATGGATAGCTACGTGTGTGTGTAAATGTGCTGCATATGGATCAATGTGCTGATACAAGTGTATAGATCACACAGGTCGCCCCAGCTCTCCTTGGCCCCCTCCAGCCCCCCAGGCCCACAGCCCCCACCTGCTCTGTGCCCCCTCCACCGGGAAGCCCTCCCTCCTGTCTGCCTCTGGGCCTCTGCCCACCTGGGCGATGGGGTGCCCTCGCTGTGGACATGCACCGTGCGCCTTGCCCAGTGGGCCTTCCCATGCTCCCCACCAGAGCTAGATTTTAACAGAAAGTCTTCCATTCTCTTACTGTTGGCAAGGAAAGTAAGATTTTTAAATGCCATGGGAGGGGATGAGATGCAAGATTGTGGAGGGAGGAGGAAGGCACGAATGTTGCATGCCTTCTATTGGAGCCCCCCAAAAAATCAGTGTCTGCTGGAGAGGAAGCACAAGTGAGCTCCCCTGCCCCTCACCCCCACTCCAGGCCCTGGGAGCCAGGGTCATGATGAGGACAGGACCCCCACCCAGGGGTCGTGATACCTGGTGATGTGGACTGAGCTCAAAACTCCCATTCAGGGGCCCTGACGATCCCCACAGACAGGGGCATGGCCACCCTGACCTGTCTTGACCTTGAGAACTGGAGGAAACCCCAGGCCAGCTGACCCCGCAGGACCAGTGGGGATGCTGCGTGCTTAGCCCTATAAGTCCATGATGCACCTGGTGATCACAGTGGGGCCTCATTTTCCCCACCTGTCCTGGCTTTCAGAAGCTGCTGGGAAGCAGGAAGGCCTGTATGTCTCAGCAGATGGGCTGAGGTTTGCAGGTGTGACCAGCGAGTACCCCCAGGCCCTGCCCTGGGGCTGGAGAGCTCAGGGTTACATCCTTCCTGGAAACCTCTGTTTTCTCCACCTGCCCTCAGAGCCATGAAGGTAGATGTGCATCTGCCCCCACACTTCTCTGGCCGCACCCTTTGCTCATGCTCCTCCCCACCCCCCGCCCCATGGGCTGTGAGTCCCCTCCGGCCATGGCTCGCCACCCCAGGTAGTTAGAGCAGACCCCTGCGCCCCTGGAAGAGACCCAGGCTGCGGAGAAGTCTCCCCCCTTTGCAAGTGAGGAAATGTTTACAATGGTGGTAGCCTGCTGCTGAATGCCCACTGCTCCAGCACTGGAGTGTGGAGCTTTCTGGAAGCATGGAGGGTCCGGGAGAGCTCAGCCTACGGGTATAGGGCTCAGCTCAGCCCCAGTGACCCAGATCGGCGGGGGGCGGGGGGCAGCCTACTACGTAGCAATGTGCGATGGGTGGATGGTGGACGGACAACGATGGATGAAGACAAAGCACGGTGACACTGGCTCCGGGGACAACTAGGTGAAGTCCGAGCCAGCCGGCGACAAGATAGCTCCAGGATGCCCGGCGGGCCTGAGTTTTCTTTTCTTCTCCCTGCCTTTCTGAATTGTCTGGGCTTCCTACAATGCACGTGTTATTTTTCTAGAAGCTGTCTTCTAAATAATCTGAACTGCATCACAGAGAGCTTTCCAGGTCCAGCGGCACCTTGGCTGTCCGCAGGGGCCTCCTGCCGTCCTGCGGGCCTCTGACTCCCCAACAGACAGGCTCCCTCCAGCGGGGACCAGGGCACCCCCCAGCCTCAGCTCCAGGCAGCAGCAGCCCGGAGTCACCACCCACAGCCCATCAAGAAGCCTGGAGGGGAGGGGAGGGGTGGAGGAGGAAGGAGGGATGGGGAGAGAGGTGGTGGGGGAGCCTGAGCCCAGCCCCCCTGCCTCAAGCTCCAAGTGAACCGGGCAGGAGGGAGGTATACCAGCCCCCCACCCCCATGCTGGTGCTCCGCATGGTCAGGAAGGAGAGGACCAGGCAGGATGGCCCCCCAGACCTTCCAGCTGCAGGCTGCGCAGACCAAGGGCCACGTCCCCAGGGAGCCAGTGGCAGGCGTGGTCAGCCTGGCCTCGGACCAGCATCTAAGCAAGTGAGACCCTGAGCCCCCTACTGTTGGTGTAGGCGGGACAGAAAGGCCCAGGGGACCCCCCAAGAGTGACTGGGACCTCCATACCACGAGGGTCTCCCCCTAGGCCTGTGCGCTGCCTCCTTCTCGGGCTGGGCTTCAGCGGGGAAACAGTCTGAACTGCCAGCACAGAAGAGTCACTGTCGTTGGCCAGGTTCTCTGCGCTGGCCGACCTCAGAGGGCCTGGGCACCCCAGAACTCTGCTAGGGGGGCGTGAGGTGGCTCGGAGCCCATGGGTACGGATGGGAAGACGGTCTGGGCTGAAATGTATGGAAATGTGGGGAGCACAGGCTGAGGGCTGCAGGGGGGAGGAAAGCGGCCTAGAGCCCTTCATTGGCCCAGTCCACAGCCCCACAGCCCCCCAGCCCCCCAGGGCGTTTTCCTCACCCAGGCCCTCAGGCGGGAAGGATGAAGGAAGCTCCCTCGGGCCCCAAGAGGGCAGCCCAGCCAGGCTGGCCTGACACAGACAGAGTCCTTCTGGGAAGAGGCCTTCCTGGTGGCCGCTGTGCCCTGCACAGAAACTGCCGGGAAGTCCTCTGCCCGCGGGGCCATGGCTCTAACACGTTCCAGAGAAGCCACAAGAGCCACAGCCTGTCCTTCCGATTGCCCCCTCCCCCACCTGGATCCTCCCCCCACTTCCGGAGCTCTGAGTGCAGGATGAGGGGGAGGCAGGGCACAGGGAGGACGCTGTGCTCTCCTGGGTCCCATTTTTCCCTTCTCTGCTCTTCATTATTTTGTTTAATCTTTTTTTTTTTTTTTAAGATTTTATTTATTCATGAGAGAGAGAGAGAGACAAGCAGGGGGAGAAGCAGGCTCCATGAAGGGAGCCTGACGCGGGACTCGATCCAGGGTCTCTGGATTCATGCCCTGAGCCGAAGGCAGGTGCTAAACCCCTGAGCCACCCAGGGATCCCCTAATCTTTCTCTTTTTTAAGTGCTATCAGGGACATACTGGTTCCAGGTGTGCAAGGTAACAACCAGCTGTTTGCAAACCCTAGGACACCATCAGCACGACCATGTTAACATCCCCCACCCAGCGCTGAGATGAGTTCCTCTTCAAGTGATGATGACAACTTAGGATCTGCGAGCTCCTCGACCTTCTTCTTCGCAGACACATCACGGTTTTGTTTAGTTGAGGGCAATGGCCTGGCCGCCCATCCTACCCCCACGGCCCTCCGGGCCACACCACCACGAGGCAGAAAAATGGCACACCACATCAGGGACATTTTAAAGTTTTAAGACTCTTCCCTGATGCAGCTCGCCTGCCTAAGGCGGAAGCCCCTAGGCCAGCTGGGACAGCGCCAGCCCCTGCCCCACATCCACCCTCCCACTGCTGCCTTTAAAGGCCCTTGGAGCCCCGCAGGCCACCATCTGCCACCTGCCTGCCACCCGCCACCATGCGCTGTCTTGCTGGCCTCGCTCTGGCCCTGCTGGCTCTGGGGGCCACCCTGGCCCTGGCCCCAGCCCCGGCCCCCGCCCTTACCTTGCCAGGTAGGCCTGAGCTGCTGCCCCTGGGAGGCGCCGAGGAGGGCCCCGGACACACCACTGGCCCTGACGTTTCAGTGACAGGACCAGAGGAGGCTGGTCCTCGGGGATCCCCGACTGCCCAGGAGCAGGGCCCTGCCCAGAGACTGCCATGGGCTGCAGGGCCCAGGCCACTGTCCCTGATGGCAGGACAGCTCCTGGAGCACGGTAGGCCTGTCCTTGGCCCCCTGGGTCTTGACACCACCTGCTGCCATGGACCTGTGCCTGACGCACCCTTTTGTCCCCAAGTCATGCTCCGCGTATTGTCTTCCCTTCAAGAAAGGGCGTGAGTTCGGGACCAGACTCCCCACGGCTGTCACCCCAGCCTGCTTTTCCCTGAGCCCGTCCTATGTCCAGGGCAGGCCGTGTGCCCGGAGGTCAGCTCCTCGGAGGAGGACACCTGCGTTGTCTCCTGCAACTCTGATGACAACTGTCCCCAAGGCACCAAATGCTGCCCCAGGAGCCCCTGCAGCCGCTCCTGTGTGGTCCCCTTCATCGGTAACACCACGCCCCTGTGCCCCCCGCCCCCAAGGTCTGTCTAGGGGAGGGAGGAACTGGCTCTGTCAGGGTCAACCCTGAGTGCTCACGCCACCCCCCTCCAAGTGACCCACTGCCAGCCCCCTAAACTTGACCTGTCAGTGAGCACACTCCCCCGCCAGCCTTGCCCAGGCCCCTCTACCCGGTGCCTGTGGTCCCCTCCCCAGTAGCACGGTGGCCTGGGGCCACCTGACAGCCCATCCCTCCCCAGTGCCTGTGCAAAAAGCCGGCCACTGCCCCCGCGTGCAGATCCCGCTGACCCCCGAGCCCTGCCTGGAGAGCAGTGAGTGCTCCAGGGATGATCAGTGTGTGGGCCACAGGAAGTGCTGTCTCAGTGTGTGTGCCATGCGGTGTCAGGACCCTGAGGCAGGTGAGCGCCCCGCACCCTCCCCGGGCCACCACCGCAGCTCCTGACCACGGATGGAGCAGAAGGTCTGTGCTGCTGGGGCAGAGGGTGGGTGTCGGGCCAGCAAGGGAGGCGGAGGCCCAGAGACTTGCCCAGCAGGACAGGATGTGTCCAACCCGGCCTGAGCAGGACCTTGGCCTTGCCATGGAACTTTGGGAGGCATCGGGGTTCCTGAATGTGGGAGGAGGTCTGGGAAATGTGGTTCCTGGCCGTCTGTGTCCTCGCCAGCCCGTGGGCACCGTGAGGGCCGGGGAGGGATGGGGAGGGATGGGTATGGGGCGTCCCCCCTGCCACCTTGGTTGGCTTGCCTCTGAGGCCTCCATGTCCCTGCAGAGGAACCACTTCAGTGACAGGCTTCCCCAGGAGCCCCGGGCTGCCAGGAGTGACCGGCCTGAGTCTGCTTGGCAAGAACCTTCTCTCTTGAATCCAGAGAACATAAGATGATTCCTGCCTGCTGCTAATAAAAACCTGAGCTTCACTCTGTCTGTCCATCTGTCCTGGGCACCTGCTGGGAGGGACAAAGCACACAGGCCTCTGGGAGCTCCCGGGTCTCTGGCCCCCCGGGGGCCGGTCCCTGTGACAGGTGCTGCTGGTGCGGGGACAGGAGTGGAGCAGGGTCTGCAGGGAGGACTGGGCTCCCAAGTCGCCTCGGCCTCTCTCCACAGCAGGCGTGTAACCCCATCCGTGCAGTGGTGTGCAGAGGGAAGGCATGGTTACAGGAGTGTCAGTGCCCACACCACCCTGGGGACCTCCAGGGAAGGTGGAGCAGATACCCAGTGGGGACCCCACCGCTCACGGCAGTTCTGACACTAACCCCCCTGCGGCTCCCACCCTACTGCCTTGACTGCAAGCACCTGCTGGCAGTTCGGGAGGCCACCTGCACCCCGATTCACGTAGCTACAGATGCAGGGGTTCCCACAAACCACACCAACTCAGTGAATTGTCAGGACGACCCAAAGAACTCTGAAAGCCCAATAGTTATGATTACAGTCTATCGTGAAGAACCCAGACCAGCAACAGCCAAATAAAGACCACACGGTGGAGGTGGGTGCGGGGACGTGGGGGGCTCTGTACCTGCTGGGCTGGGGTGCACCACCTGTAGGCACATCCGTGTGTCACGGGCCCACCCCTGCCCCCCAGGGGCGCCCAAGCTCTGGTGTCCAGGGGCCTTCCCGCAGCCTTCAGCCCTCGTTCAGCAAGTCGGCCCCCGGCCCTCTTGCCACAGGCTGGCTCCTTGGGCCACCAGCCCGTTCTGTGTGTCTAGGACTCCTGCCCCAGTGTCACCTCGTTAGCAAAAACTCAGGTATGGGAAGCAGAGTCCTTGTAAATAACACAGGATGCTTGCAGCACCCCGGAAACTGCAAAGTTTCAAAATGCTGCTCCAGGCAGAGGGCAAGGACCAGAGCTCCTTGCAGTGCCCCAGTGTGCGGCTGGCACGTGTGGGCGCTTGGCTGGCCTGGCCACGGCTTGTGGGGCCGGCGGACACATCAGGAGCTAGGGAGACAGGATGGATCGCCCCAAATGAAAAGGGCTACGCCCAGTGGCTGAATCTTGTTTCTGGACCATTGTCCAGCAAGAGGAACCAGATTCCTTGGAGACACTGTTGCAGGAACACAGGACAAGGCTGCGTGGGCCACCTTGTGTCAGAAAGCGGAGCCGGCCTGTAGCCATCACCAGCCCGCTGGAGCACCGCCAGGGTACAGGGAGAACAGGAAGCTCCTCTTCCCGGAAAACGCTAGTCCACATGGGGGGCTGGGGGGGACACTAGGACCAGAAACCCACGGCCCACCCTCCACAGCTCCGAAGTCATCCTCATCCCAGGCAGGTGTCACCAGACGCCCGGGAGCCCCTGGGAGAGACACATGGTCTCGAAGCATCCCCCTTACATGACCATTTTTCACCAAGGGGAGCTCCCTCCACAGCAGAGAGCTGGTCCCCACCCCAAGCAAGGGACTGAACCTGGCACCACACATCCTAGGCCCCCGTGGCTCTGCGAGCCCCAGTGCCACTCGAGGGGATCCCAACACTCACATGTGGTGGCCCTGCCAGAGATGTGCACCGCGAGGATTCAAAGGTGCCATGAGACAGCGCAGTTGCCCCTCAGTTATGGCGGGGGGGGGGGGCCTGAACCCCGCAGCCCACCCCGCCTTGAGCTCAGAGTGAACCAGGCGGACGGAGACACACCGGCCCCCACCTACATGCTGGGGGACCCTCCCCTGCGAACGCCCACCCCCTCCATCCCTGTATGGCCACGCGTCCAGCTTGTCAGCTTGACACCCTAACATCTGCCCTACGTGCTTACCCACCCGCACCCCTGTCCTCCTCACTCCTGCTCAGGAGCAGCCCTCCTGCCCGAGGTAAGGGGGAGCAACCTTCCAATGCAAATCACTGCAGAGCCCATGGCCCAACCCCTCCTCCGTGGGAGTCCTATGCTCCAGCCCACTCTCCCCTGCCCTCCTCACCCACAGGGACCAGAGGAGGAGGAGCAGCCCCGGCACAGCGGGGCCTACGGAGGCAGCCACACCACCTGTCCTCTGCCTGCTGGCCCTTGCCCGGTCCTCCCCACGGAAACCACATAAAGGCTGGTGCCCACAGCGACCCTCCCCCTGCCTCCTGGCCAGGCACTTCCCCGTGTGGCCCTCCTCCCAGGAACTGTGACAGTCTACCATCTGCTCTCCTGGCCATGGATTTCCTACTATGTGGTATTTTAGAACAGTGGCTTGCAGGGGGCCATGGGGAGAGGGGGGATCCAGCACCTTCCAGGCCCTCCCACCCCGGAGCTCCCAGGCCCCGCTGGCTCCAGCCAGGAGAGGCGACCAGAAGGGCCCTCG
Source organism: Canis lupus familiaris (assembly GCF_011100685.1). Lineage (NCBI taxonomy): Eukaryota > Metazoa > Chordata > Mammalia > Carnivora > Canidae > Canis > Canis lupus. The sequence continues at coordinate 13,831,933 of NC_049237.1, forward strand.
CACCCATACTGTCCCCAGCACTTGCCCACCACACCAGGAGGGCTCTGCAGGACTTCTCGGTGGATGGTGTAGTGGTAGGAGGATGGGCAAGGCAGAAGGGTGGACTGGGTGAAGAACAGAGGAGGGAGAGGGAGGGGGGAGGAGGGATGCAGGAGGATGGATGACTGAGAGACAAAGGACTGAAGGAGGAGGAAGGAAAGGCAGTGGAGGGAGGAGGGAGGAAGAGGAAGGAGGGGCGATGAAGGAGCAGGAACAATGTAGGAGGTGGAGGCAGGAGGGACAGAGGGAGGGGAGGTTGGATGTGTCGATCCATGGGGTTTGGGGACCTGGCTTCGGTCAGGATTAAGGGGTCGGAGGGCAGAGGCACTGGGGCTTCGGGACTATAGGAGCCCTGGGTGCTCATTCTCCACACACCCTTGGGCAGTCCCATCCTCCACTCTGGCCGTTTCCCACACGTGAGGGGTGAGGGTGCAAGGGTGCAGTGAGGGTGCATGGGACAGGGTCACACGCCTGGCTGAGCCAACAGACCTTCCAGTGTGGTTCCTCCCCCTCCCCTCCCATCCCCCCCATCCTCTTAGGAAGTTTGGGGAGGCCCTGAGGGAGGATCTTTCCCTAAGAAAGTGGAGTCCTCAGGCCCACCTTTCTGTGATTCTACAGAGGACTCAGCACAGCACCTTGGTAGGAGGAGACCCCAAACCCTGCACGCAGAAGAGGCATTGGGGGGAGGGGGATGAACTCTGGAGGCAGCCAGGTGTACCCTTCCAGGCCTGTCCCCAAGAAGCCTCAGAGGAGGCACTGGATTCCCCAGCGACAGGTGTGCGGCCTGTCCACCAAGGTAGCTCACCAGGGGTTCCCCACCCCACCCCCTGGGCCGGTCTGGGGGACACCTCTGCCCAGCCCCAGCCAAAACCCAGCCTTGCAGAGGGAAGGCAGGTGCCATTGCCACACCTCACTGTCCAGGGGAGCCCAGGAAGGCCCAGCGCCTGGTGGAGCCCTCACCTCCCCCACCACCCGCCACCCTGCTGTCACACTGTCATCGCCAGCTCATCTGCTCCAGATTGCAGCAGGAAGAGTCCCTGGCAGGCCTGCACGCTGCTCTGGGCCTGTCACTCCATCTGTCACAAGCACACAGGACAGGACGGGCTGAGATCTCCCCAGCATCCCCCCGCCCCCCTCCCTGCCACCCAAAGGAGACCAGCCCCTCACCCAATCTTCCTGCCAGACTGGTGCTCTTCACCTCCAGGGCGGCAGGCGGTCCTTCCGCAGTGTCCTGCTGTCAGAGGGCACCGAGCTGGGGCCACCCCCCCCCACCAAGGCCACTCTGCCCTCAGGTCACCATCAGGCCCCCCATCATCAGGGGGCAAGGGAGCTGCAGGCTAGCCTCGCCGGGAGGGGCACAGGGACCAGGGTGGCATGGGGGCACGGAGGGGGAGCCAAGGGGCTCACAGCAGGGCCTGGAGGGGGAAGCAGGGACAAAGCGCCCCATCCTCCCCAGGCCCAGCTGGGTCCTCTGAAGGCAGAGGGGGTTCCAAGCCCAGCACTCAGAACACTGAGCACCTGGCAAATCAGATCTTTCCCCCAAGCCACCAAGTGGAGCCTGATGCTTCCCATCCCGACAAGGCTCCTGCCCCCGTCAGCTCAGAGCACAGGGCCATCTACACAGACCTGAGTGACCGTGGGGGCCCCAGACGTAGCCCCTGGGCCCGGACACTGCTCCCTGGCAGCAGCGGCGGTGATGGCGAGGTGGGAGGCCCTCTGTCTGGGTGGCCGAGGCCACCACCTCAATGGAGATGCGCCTGCTGGGTCACGTTTGCTGGAAGCATGAGCTCCTGACTCCGGGAAGTAAGAGAGGCTTTGAGGGACCCCACGGGGCCCTGGGCGGGCCACCTCCCGCTCCTGGTCACGGCCAGAAGGGCCCCAGACGAGCCACCCTTGCAACCTCCAGCTGCAAGAGCATCAGAACCAGGGCCCAGGAGAGGTCTGCGGGCTCAAACCTGAGGCCCTGGGCTCCCCACGCCCAGGCTCCCAAAACGTTGGCAGCTCTGGAAACGCCTCGGCGTCTGGCCAGCCCCAGAGTAAAGACTAAACAGACGGCAACGGCAGGCGCCTTAAACACGGCCCAACAGCAGGCGAGGCCCTTTCTTGGGCCCACCGGCCTCTGACGCACTAGCTGGGCCACAGAGCTCCCAGAGTACGTGGCCGCTGCCCCACTGCAGACCCCGGTGGCTCTTCGTGGTCTCAGGGACAAGAGCTCCAATCCCAGAACACTTCCAGCACCCAAAGCGGCCCCATCCCCACGATCCCAGCCCAGGAACCACCGTCTCCTTCCGTGTGCACCTCTGCGCCTCCAGGACGAGGCACCCGGGTGAAATCACGCGGGGAGGGCACGGTCACCGAGCGTACTGGCTAGTATCCCACTTGGGACACGCCACATCGTGCGCTTGCTCGCCCACCATTGCTGGCGCACATCTAGTTTGGGGCTTTTTCGGGTAACACCTCTGCGAACACCTGTGTGCAGGTGTTGGCACAGACATGTTTCCCGTGTTCTTAGGTGTGCCCCCGAGTCCCCCAGCGACTGTTCCGTGAAACCGCCACGGCTTCCAAAAAAGCCAGCCCGTGTCACGGCTGACTGCGAAGCCTTAGCCTCCCAAGCTCCCCACGCCCTCACCAACGCTCTTCATCTTCTGGGGTCTGTGCTGGTTGTTTCCACCACAGCCACACTGAGTGAGTGCAAAGGGGCACCTCGTGGTGGCTTTGGTTGGCATTTTCCTGATGACTGGTGGCACCGAGCTCCTTTCATGTGCTCATCAGACATTTATGTAAATTCTTTGGAGACATCTACTCAAATTCTTGGGCCAGTTTTTAGGGGCGCCTGGGTGGCTGAGGCAGCTCAGCATCTGCCTTCAGCTCAGGTCATGATGCGGGGGTCGTGGGATGGAGCCCATTAGCGGGGAGCCTGCTTCTCCTTCCCTGTCTGCCTCTCCCCACCCCCCCACCCCCATGTACGCTCGCTCTCACTTGTGCTCTCAAATAAATAAAACCTTAAAATTCTGTGACCGGTTTTCAGGGGCACCTGGGTGGCTCGGCTGGCAAAGGTGAAGCGTCTGCCTTCGGCTCAAGTCAGGCTCTCAGGGGCCTGGGATAGAGCCCTGGGTTGGGCGCCCTGCTTAGCGGGGGGTCTGTTTCTCCCTCTGCCTTTGCCCCCCCACCTGTGTGTGCGTGCCTTCTCTCAAATAAAATCTTTTTTTAAAAAATTCTTTGACTGGTTTTTACGTGGGCAACCGCCATTCACCGTGGAGGTGTAAGCGTTCCTGGACTTTACACGTTTGTTTTGAGCTGCATCCTCACGTGTGTGTTGCCGCTCGTTACTTTCTAATAGCCTCCATGGTCTAGAGTGACCTCAGGCTCGCAGCAACACCGAGTGAGAAGCCTGGTAAGACCTACATCTCGTCCCAACGCACATGCCAGCCCTCCCCCTGCCATCGACAGCCCCCACCAAAGGGCACACCCGTTAGCGTCGAGGAAGCCACACGGAATCATCACCAAAGCCCGCGCATTCGACTCCTCCGTTCTAGAGACAACAGAACCCCCGCCGGACGCACGCACGACGTCGGCCGGGCACGGTCCGCAGCGCAGCCGCCCCGCACAGCGCCGACAGCGCTCGGCCTCCAGCCGCGGGGCCGGATCCCCGTCCGTCTCCCCGTCCGTCTCCCCGTCCGTCTCCCCGCGCACCAGGGCCGCTCCGCCCCAGTCTCCCACGCCGCTTCTTCCCATCAACCAGCTTGTGCCCTCAGCAAAGATGGCATCTGGCCAGAAAGGGGCAGCCAGTGGCTGCCGGCTGCGTGCCCTCAGCAAAGATGGCTCCCGGCCGGAAAGGAGCTCCAGGGACTTCCGGACCGGCGGACCGCGGCGCGGCTCGCTTCCGGCGGCGCTCCGAATGACGTAAGAGCGCGCCGAGCGGCGTGGCCCTGGGACGCTGCGGGGGCACATGGAGGTCAGCGGCGGTGCTGGCGGCCGCGGTGTAGGTCTGATGGCGCGGGGGGGCGGCTGGGCGGCGGTTGTAAGGCCCCCAAGGGCGCGGGAGGACGCGGGGGAGTTGAGAGTCCCGGGGCGAGGGGAGGCCGGTCCGCGCGCACGCCCTCGTCCGCCGCCATCCCGCGGGCGCGGGTGCAGGTACTCGGTTTGTACCCGGAGGCCGAGCCTCGGGGCGCGAGTACGCCGATACCCCGCGTCTCCCAGCGTCCGCTCTTCTGCGGTTAGGACGGGCGTCTGGCGCGGAGGGAGCCGAGGGAGCCCCGGAGGCCCGGGGCTGGAGCGCGCCGCCGTGGCGGGAGGAGGCCGTCGGGGCCTGTGCGACCTGCCCGTGGCGTGCGCGGCCCCGTCCGCGGGGTTTGTGATAGGCCGGGGAAGAGGGCGATGCCCCGGGTCGCGGCAGGGGGGGTAGGGGGGAAGGGTGGGAGGGGAGGAGAGTTCCCGGGGGCCGGGAGGGGGCGCGGTGATGTGGGGAGGGGAGGGGAGGGGTGATGGGGCCTGGAGGGGAGCGCCGTGGTGATGTGGGGAGGGGGCGGGGTGATGGGGACCCCCTCCCCGCCCTTGGGAGCCTGCTGCTCGCCTGGAGCCCCGGCTTCGGGCTGGGCCCCGGGGTCACTGTTGAACCGCTGGCCCAGCCACCCCCTCGGGTGATGCCAAGCACAGTGCGCGGACTCTCCGCAGCCCAGGCTCTAATGCGGATGAGTTCTGGGCCTCGGTCACCTGCGCGGAACCAAAAGCCTGAAAGGTGGTTCTTCAGGAAACAGATGTACAGCGCCGGCAGGAAGCAGAGGCTGCGGCCTCTGGAGAGGGGCTGAGCTGCGGTCCGTGTGTCTTGCTCTGTGTCTGGGAGTCCGCAGCTGTGCCCGCCTCACCTCTTCCTCTCCTTTGTGTCTTCAGGGCTGTGGAACTGCCGGCTAGGAGTCTCAGCTGCCTGCCCCCCGGGCCGAGATGGCAGTTCGCCTGGTGAAGCGATGCACCTGCCTCCTGAGGGGGGCCATGCTCGAGGCCCCTGCCCTGGCTCCGGGCTGCGGACTCCGACTTAGCAGGGTCGCCCCCAGGGTTCTGACGTCCTCAGCTACCTCGCCCAGTTCCCACTTCCCAGGTCCCTTATCGGGGCTTGTGGAGAAGGAACGGGCATTCGCCGCCAACTCAGAGCACCAAGATGTGGACCAGCTCATCGAGAAGGCTACTCGGCCTGAGGAGCTGCTGGAGCTCTTTCGTGGTGGTCACTGCTTGCACGAGAACCATGCAGCCCTCATCCTCATCCAGCTCTCTCGCCTGCTGGCCAACAAGCCAGAAGACAAGAAGGCATTGCTTCTGCAGGATGCCCACTTCCAGCAGCTGCTTCAGCTGGTCAATAGCCAGGTGGGTTTCTAGAATGTACTCTGAGGGTTCAACGAGCAGGAAAAGGTGGCCCTAGAGTCCAGAGTAGCCGGTCAGTTTCCAGGTACAGCCAGGAGCTCCACCACCCTGCCAGGTAAGTCCTCCACATCCTCTAGGTTTTCATTTTGGGGGTTTTTTGGTGTGTTTTTTGTTTAAAGATTGTATTTATTCATGAGAGACACAGAAAGAAGCAGAGACACAGGCAGAGGGAGAAGCAGGCTCCATGCAGGAGCCCGATGCAGGACTTGATCCCAGGACCCTGGGGTCACACTCTGAGCCAAAGGCAGACGCTCAACCCCTGAGCCATCCAGGTGCCTCTAGTTTTTCATTTCGTAGAGTACAAATACTTTTATGTGTCTTTTTCCTGTTAGTGCTTTATGCAGACGTTTTAGGTGAATGAGTATAAACTGTGTTGTTGTTGTTGTTTTAAGATTTTATTTATTTGTTCATGAGGGACGTGGGGGCGCGGGGGAGACACGGGCAGACGGAGAAGTAGGCTCCATGCAGGGAACTGGACATGGGACTCGATCCCAGGTCTCCAGAATCACACCCCTGGCCAAAGGCAGCGCCAAACCACTGGGCCATCAGGGCTGCCCAGTATAAGCTTTTTTTTCCCAAGCAGCAAACGCCCTTCCCTGGCGAGGCAGTCCTGACTTGTGTAGCTCCCGTCCAGGGTCTGTATGGCTAACAGTGGGCATGCTCCCATGGCTGGAAGGGATACAGGGTATTGGACGGAGGGCGCCAGGCCACTGGGCTGGGTACAGCCATCATCCAGCTAGTCAGACCCTTACACTGAGGGAACAGGGCAGGGGGAGGGCCTGAGTAGCACCTACAGGGGAGGAAGCAGAACTCCAGTTGGCTCTTTTGCCAGAGGGGGGGGTCCACACCACAGGCAGGAGGTCGAACCCCTGCTCTGGCCTTGTCTGCCCACATTCCCTCCCCAAGTCTATGCTTCTGTCCCTTGCTGAGCAAAAGGGATAGGAGATTCACAGTTCAAGGGCGGGGTTTCCAGGCTTCCACTGAAAAGCAGGGGGTGTGGCTGGCTGTTTTTTATGAGATAGGCTAACTAGGCCAAGGGAGGAAATGCTAGAACGTGTGTGTTAGGGGAAGTATCACGTCCGGGAGCTGTGTCTCAGTGAAACGTGTGCGTGCACGCTGGAGTCATGACAGAAGGTGGTCGAGTGCCACTGCCAGTGCCAGTGCTCGTGATCTCATCCTGAGCCCTTCTGGTGGTGAGGGTGTGGTCCTGACGGTTATTTATTGAGTACCAGGTACACACTAAGGAAGCAAGTATTAGGAGGTGGATGTGAACAACATGACAAATTGACGAGCCAGGATAAACCAGGAACAAATTATAACGAGTTTGGAGATTTAAGCTTCCTTTTAAAAGTTCCCCTGCTATCCAGGAGACGCACAGACATAGGCACCAGGTTTCCTGAAACAGACTCAGATTCCAGACTTGTCAGCCTCCGCAGCCCTTCGCACACCGGCTCCCCTGTTTGCACTCAGCACCAGGTGTGGTTCCAGCTCACATTTGAAGGGAACAGCTTCACAAGAAGGGGCACCATTAGAGGCTCAGTGCTCCAGACAGCCCCTCCCCACCGAGTGCCTGTGTCCTGGCTCTCCTGTGGGCCCCCTGCCATATACTGCCTCTGCAAGGGGCTGGGCTGGAGGGGCCCCATGCATCTCTGAGGCCTGGAAACACACACCCTGCTGGGAACGGCAGAGTCTTCTTGTCAGAAACAGGTACCAAGGAGGAGGGAGGGAGGTGCCAGCATGGCACTGCTGTAGATGGTGGGGCTTTAAGGAAACTGAAGTGGGGTGTGAAGCTCCCCTGGTGTTGGTGCCTGACACGGCCACGGTGGCAGCCGGTGAACAACCAGCCCCTTGTCCCAGACGCCTGGGTTAGGATGGCCAGGACTGTGTTGGACCCAGGCCTCCTTTTGCCCACACATTCAAGGGCCTCTCACGCCCTGAGGAGCACGGACTGGGTGGGGCAGGGGGGTCCCCCGTGCCTGGACATGCTGTGCTGGATGCCGGCGTTACTCTCATCAACGTCCATGAGAAACACTTTACCACAACTGTGGGACCGCTCCATTGGGGAAAAGGGGCTTAGAATTTGGGCTTCTCAGACTCAGTGGGGCAGTTGTGTGCTGTAGGAAAGTCAGTGTGTCTGTAACAGCCAGGGAGCGATACGGTCACCACAAGCAAAGGAACGAGCGGGCTCCTGCAGGCTTGCCTCCCAGTCCTGGACGCAATGGCTTGCCTGGGTTCAGGCCTGCATGTGTGAGATGGGCACTCACCAGATGTGCCCGCCATGCAGAGCAGCTGTGGCCGAGTCTGTGTGTAACCGGCCTCCTCTGTGGAATTTGCATTGGAGAAACTCGGGAATTTCGCTTCTCATGCAACCTTCTTGTTTGAAGGTGACCCAGACAGCTGCCAGAAGCCCCCTCCCCCACCCCAAAGCAGTGGGTGGGCTGTGCTGGGCAGGCAGCTTCTAGTCCAAACCCCTGACATAAGTCAGGTGGAGTCTTGCGTGTGACTTTTTTGTGTCCTTCCAACCCAGATAACCTCCGTGTGGCACGGGATCCTCGTGAAGCTGCTCCGGAGCCTCTATGCGCTGGCGCTCCCCGGGGCCTGCAAGGAGCTGCAGTCGGTGGAGCAGGAGGTCCGCTGGCGCCTGCGCAGGCTTAAGTACAGGCACCTGGTCTTCCTGGCGGAGTCTAGTGCCACCTACATGCAGGAGCGGGACTCCCAGGAGCTGCTGGCTGAGCTGCTTGTGCACCTGGAGCGGCGATGGGCAGAAATCGAGGATTGCCGCATGGTAGTGTCCATGATGGCCAAGATAGGGCACCTCTCGGAGCCACTGATGAACCGCCTGGAAGACAAGGTACTGGGGCAGGAGCCCTGGGAAGCTGCTTGCCACTCCTGGTGGGGAGAGCACAGGGCCCGAACCGTGCCTGGTCTTACTCCACAATCACCTTGTGCGCCTAACTGGGGCCGTCAGGTGGCTCAGCTCCAGGCTAGTGCTTGGTGGTGATGCCTCCCGCACCTTGCAGTCAAGTCAAATTCAGCTCCCATTCCCGTCATAGTGGGTGCTGGCCCAGATGGCTGCCACAGCAAGCCCTGCAGCTCATGGGCCCTGGGTCCTCTGCACTAGGACCTGGGGATAAGTTTGGCTGCAGACAGGGCACCCCAGAACCCAGCGGGGGTCCCTAGCTGGGAGCAGAGGCAGGGCCCACCCAGCTGGGGCCTGGGGTTACTGAGCTCAGGTCCAGTCGCTGTCCCACAGGGGCTGCACTGCATGGGACCCCTGGCCTCGGCCGTCGAGCTGACCCCTGCCGGCTGTGATTGACAGTGCCTGGAGCTGGTGGAGCAGTTTGGCCCCGACGAACTACGGAAGGTGCTGTTGACGCTAGCCACTCAGAATCGGCGGTCAGTGCCCTTGCTGCGGGCCATCTCTTACCACCTGGTCCAGAAGCCCTTCCCCCTGACGAAAGGCATCCTCCTGGACCTGGCTTACGCCTATGGTGAGCCCTTCCCACCAGGAGCACTGGGCGAAGGGGCACTATGGCCGCAGCTATGTCAAATTCGATGCCTGCCTATCCTGTGGCCGGCACTGGTCCAAAAGGCTGCCACAGCAACACTGTGACCCATGGGCCCTGATTCCCCGCACTGGGCCTCAGGGATAAATCTGATCACAGACACCAACCTCCCAGACCTTGAGGCCATACAGGGGTGGCTGGGTGGCTCCCAGGCAGCCCGCTGACCCTCACTGGGTGAACCCTGGGGTCACTGTGTCCCGAAGGCAAACTCGGCTTCCAGCAGACCCAGGTGTTCCAGCGCCTTGCATCTGACCTGCTGCCCCGTGCTCCCAGCCTGACATCCAGCGAGGTGGCCCGCTGCACCAAGTCCTTCGCCCTCCTCAAGTGGGTCAACGGGCCCCTGTTTGAGGCCTTCGTCCAGGTGAGCTGGGCAGCGCCCTGCGTCTTCTATCAGGCGCAGCAGGCCAGACACACTGCCAGACTGCAAAGGGGGGTGGCTAGAGAGGGGGGTCCCCATCCGAGGGTGATTGGGGGAGGAGCCATCTCAGGTGGTGCAGATGACATGGGTGAGGGTGGTCTCCGGCCTCAGGTGACTGTAGCAGGGACTGTTGTGGACAGCGAAGCTCCGAATTTGCTCTCTGCTCCTGAAGCAGCAAGGAAAGATGCTCACGTTTGCGTGCAACCACTTGAGGCTATGCGGACTGGCTGCAGCATTTCCAGAGTCTCCACCTCTGGGGGAAGGTCTAGATGACCTAGGTGGCTGGGAGCCCTGTGGGAGGGCCCGTTGTGTCTTACGTTTCCCTCTGCTGTGTGGCCGGTCTAGCACATCCTAGACAGAGCCCAGACTATCACTGGGCTACACCTGTGCAACATGCTCCTGGCCTTCGCGCATCTGAACTTCCACCCGGAACAAGAGGACCAGTTCTTCTGCTTGGTACAGTCTGTGTACCCCTGCTCCCCCATCCTCTTCCTGTGCCTGCCGGACCCCCGGGGGGAGCTCCAGACTGGACTTGTGCATGGGAGCCCTAGGTATAGAGGCAGAAAGGAAGACCCAGCGTGGGGGCCATGGGGACGCCAAGAGGGCCATGGGAGCCAGCTGGAGCCACACGGGACATGCGTTGTCTGGGGTCTAAGACCTGAAATCTCCACATGTGCACTGTGTGGCCCAGAGCAGCTGCAGGTCAAGGACCATCAGCCTGCTCAGTCACCACGTGGTCAGGGCTGGGTCTCCCTGGTGCTCCCTCAACTCCCTGCTGATGCTGTGAGACTTGCCAGCAGGCACAGGTGTGCAGGTCACTGCAGAGTGCCCCTGCGCAGGGGTGAGACTGCCTGTGTGTCTACCGGCCTCAACCCTAGGTCTGCTGGCTGTGGTCCCTTACCAGTGGGAGGGGCAGTGGGAAAGTCTAGCTGAAGGTCGTGCTGCCCAGGTTGCTCCTGGGTGACAAGGAGGGTTTCTGGAGCTTTCTACGAGGGGATGCGCCAAGCCTGAGCAGAGCAACTGCAGGCTCACTCCCCAGAGCTGCTTTGGGCCTTGGTGCGGCCAAGTCCTTCGGGAGCCCTGAGCATGGCTGGCCCTGGGATGTGTGCTGCCGCTGAGGGAGACCCCCATCCGTCCACCTCGCCCTGTCCTCACCCAGGTCCGTGAGAAGCTGGGCTCAATGCTGTCGGGCCTGCCCCCAGCCCTGCAGGTGGACGTGGTGTGGGCTCTGTGCGTGCTGCAGCAGGTGCAAGAGGCAGAGCTGCGGGCTGTGCTGTGCCCTGAGCTGCATACCCAGTTCCTAGGTGAGTGGTGTGTGGCATCTCCTCTTACCCTGAGGGATGCGGAGCCCTTCCCGCTGTAGCTCCAGCTGGTTGGCTGCCTGGTCCTGCATGTGTCCAGCACCTCCAGCGGGGCTGGGCAGGGGAGAGGGGACATCCCAAGCCCACCTGGCACTCACTGCTCCCCCGCCCCCTCCCCGAGGGTGGCCCACACACCCTCTTCTACCTGTGATGACATGTATTTCATGGTGCAGCTTGGGGGCAGAGCGTGCTGGTCCTCAGTTCACCCGCTCTTCTCGTTGTGTCCTCTTCCTTAGGGGGCGGGTCCCCAAAACATCAGAGCACCTTTCAGAAGCTGCTGCACATCAACGCTACTGCCCAGCTGGAGTATCCCGAGTACACGGGCCCCCTCCTTCCGGCCTCTGCTGTGGTCCCCAGGCTCTCAGCCTTAGACAGGAAGGTGACCCCTTTGCAGAAGGAGCTGCAGGACACACTGAGGGGGCTGCTGGGGAGCAAGGGCAGCTTCATGGTGCCCACGCAGTACGGCTGGGTCCTGGGTGAGGCCCTCCCCATACTCCCACCACAGCGGCCGCGGGACTGCTCCTAGTTCTGCCCCCTGCTCCCCCGAGGACAGTGCCCAACATGTGCCCCACACCTATCCCTAGACGCTGAGGTAGTGTTGGACCCAGATAGCCAGTTCCTGCCCCCGAGGGACTTCGTGGCCCCCCATCTTGCCCCACCCTCCGGGAGCCAGCCGTTGCCTCCTGGAGCCAAGAGGTAGGCAGGCCTGCAGCTTTTCTGGGCTCCCCACTCCTCCCAAGGGCCCAGGAGCCCCTGAAGCTGAAGCCCTGCGCCTCTCCCCCACCAGGCTGGCCTTCCTACGCTGGGAGTTCCCCAACTACAGCAGCCGGAGCCGAGACTTGCTGGGGCGCTTCGTGCTGGCCCGGCGCCATGTGCTGGCCGCTGGCTTCCTGGTGGTGGATGTGAGTACTGTTGGGCAGGCAGTGACCACATGGCCCCCCAGCTCCTGAGGGTGTCCCTATGAGGGTTCCCCCTTCACGCAGGAGAAAGGGCAGCTTCAAAGATCCTATTTTCCCCAAGGCCGTGGCTTCTGTTACCCGCTCTAGGCCTTGTGCACCAGATCTGCACGTCCACGTCAGCCGGTGCTAGAGCTGGGTGCTGCCCAGGACACTGCGCTCCTTCTTGCTCCCATCGGAGAGCAGACTGTCCTATATGGGCCACAGGACACAGGAGTGGCCTTAGAGGCCACATGATGGTTTTGTCATGCATCTCAGGGTGGTTTTTTGGTTTTGTTTTTAACAATGTTTAAAAATTTAAAAGTTGCTCTCAGATGCCACAGGCTCTTGGATCCCAGGCTTAGAGGTCAGGCTCCTGTAGCTCTGAGCCCTGCGGAAACCAGGATCTCTTCCCTGAACACGGTGCCACAGCTCCGTGGGCTTGGGAGGCCTGGGGTGTGGGCGCAGAACAGCAGACAGAGCAGGGGTCCCCACACCCTCCCCACAGGTCCCGTACTACGAGTGGCTGGAACTCAAGTCTGAGTGGCAGAAAGGCGCCTACCTGAAGGACAAGATAAGAAAAGCAGTGGCGGAGGAGCTGGCCAAGTGACCTGTCCTGAGCCGTGAACTGCGTTTCCCCAGGGTGGGGCCAGGTTCCCCCAGAGGCCTGGCCATGGCCACTCATGGACACACGTCCCTGTGGGGCTTGCCCAGAGAGGAGTGCTGGCCGGCAGCTCTTGCCTCTTGTGGGCAATAAACCTAGAATTTCAGTTTTCAACACCAGAAGGCATCTTGGCCTTTGTCACCGTCACCACCATCCACCCTGCTTTCCAGGCGGTCCGTCTGTCCTAGCTTCTGCCTCCACGGGGGCCCTTGTCCTGTACATGCACACACAGCCACCTGCCTCCTGCTCACACTGCGCAGATTTGGTCCTAGAGTTCCAGCTTTGGAGCCATGAGGACCTTCCTGGGGTAGGCCCATTGGGGTTTGAGCACATGAGTACATGGCTTGGGGCTCTCATCATGGTTTGGTACCCAGCACAGTTGTCCTAGAAGTTCTCTTGTGCATGGTCTCGAGTGAGTGGGGGGAAGCCAGAGACCCAAGCTGACCAGGAGGCAGTGGCTCTGGAGCAGAAGGCAAGTGTACTCATCTGTTACAGCAGGGTTGGAGTCCCCTCCTTGCCGTCTCATCCCAGCCAGGGGGCCCTGGTGTTGTGTGCCCTAAGCCTCCTGTCCTGGCCTGGCAGTAGTCCCACTAGACACTGGAAAGAACAGTCTGCTTCCCTCCTGGTCCCTTGCCAGAAATTTCATTGGTAGAATAGACAAGAGTGATTACTGGGCACTGCCATTTGCCCCCAGCAGCTCAGAAGAGTGCAAAGGCAGCCAGGGAGAAGGGCCCCTCAACCCCAGGTCCCCATCCCAGCGGTGCCACAAGCCTCCAGAGGGTCTCAGGAAGAGCTAGTTCATCTCTTGAAACCTCGCGGGCCTGGGGGTGGATGGGGAGCCATTGGACCCTTGTTTGCACAGGCTGGTGGCTGTCCCTCACCAGGTGGGAGGGGGCAGCCAAGGTGGCCTAGGCAAGATGGGGGCAGGAGGGCCTGCCACAGTGGAGCACTGTCCTGGATGAGTGCCACATGCAGAGCTGGTTCAGGAGGACTTCAGGGATGTCCCATCCACCACTTGGGACCACCGGCCTTCATGGCAGACACTCAGGTCCCTTTGTGCTTATGAGAAGGGACAGTGGTCCCTGTGTCCTCCCAGTTTCCCCGGTGCTGACCTCTTGTGGGACCAACGGGTGTCACACCAGGACACTGACAGGGAATGGAGTGCACGTTGGCACGAAGACCCCTGTGCCCTTCACACCGTGCATCCCCCTTGCTAGCTGGTGACCTTGGGTTGGATGGGTTTAGCTCCTGCAGTTAGGTCCGTTCTTGGATCAGTGCCTGGGGGGTGGCTGCCTGTCGTGGCACCATCCCACGTCCCCCTGGCACAGCGAGGGGCCCTGAGGTCCTCCACACCCTCATCCCGTGGTAGACGCTTGAGGTTCCAGGAGGCAGGGCAGGTCCCTGTGGCTGGTGCTGGGGAGCACTCTAGCCATCAAGTGGGTGTTTCCACAACCAGCAGCGGTCTTTTCACCTTCATGTGTGCTTACTGGTCACTCACATGATCTTTGGAGAAATACCTACTCCCATTCTGTGTCTCATATGCAGTTAGGTCGTCTGAGTTGTAACAGTATGTTCCAGAAACCAGTGCCTTGTTGGATAAATGATCTGCAAATGCTTACTCCCATTTTGTGGGTTGTACCTTCTTGGTGGTGTCCTTGAAGCTACAAAGTTCCTGTGATATTCACTGTATTTTCTTTTACTTGTGCTTTGGGGCTCATATCCAGAAATCATTTGGTGAATCTAGGTCATGAAAATATACCCTGTTTTCTAAGAATTTCGTAATTCTGCCCATATATTACTACTTTTAATCTATTTGGGGTTGACTTTTGAATTTGGTGTGTGCTGAGCATCAACTTCGTTCTCTTCCGTGTGACTCTCCAGTTGTCCCAGCACCGTTATTGAGAAGATTGTTTTCCCCTTGAGAAGTATGATCTCAATAGTATGATCTTGGCATCTTTGTTGAAACTCACTTGGCCACGGATGCCTGGGGTTATTTCCAGGCTCTCAGTAGCACACGGTCTCTTGATTGTTGGCTTTGTAGGACCCTTTGAAACCAGAAAGTGAGTCCTGAATTACATCAAGCTAAAAAGCTTCTGCACAGTAAGGGAAAGAGCCAGCAAAACTAAAGACCTACAGAATGACAGGAGATATTTGCAAATGACATATCCAATAAAGGGTAGGTGACCAAAATATATAAAGAACTTAATACCAAAAACACCATTTGTATTTTAAAATGGACAGAAGACACGAACAGACGTGTCTCCTAAGACATCCAGATGGCCAACGGACACAAAAAAGTTGTTGAGCATCACTTGCCATCAGAGAAACACAAATCAAAACCACAATGAGACACCAATTCACACCCATCAGAATGGCTAAACAAGACAGGAAACCACGAATGTTGGCGAGGATGTGGAGAAAGGGGGGAGGATGCAAACTGGTTCGGCCACTGGAAAACTGGAGGTTCCTCAAAGGGTTAAAAATAGAGCTACCCTACGACACAGTAATTGCACTGCTGTTTACCAAAAAACAACAGGAATTCAAAGGGATACTGCACAGAAAGGGAAACAGAACATGAGAGACTCCTAACTGGGAAACAAACTAGGGGTGGGGGAAGGGGAGGGGGGTGGGGGTGACTGGGTGACGGGCACTGAGGGGGGCACTTGATGGCATGAGCACTGGGTGTTATTCTATATGTTGGCAAATTGAACACCAATAAAAAATAAATTTACAAAAAATAAAATAAAACAAAGGGATACTGCAGCCCTGTGTGTATAGCAGCATTAATTACAATAGCTAAGCTCTGGAAGCAGTCCATCAACTGATGAGTAGATTAAATTGTGTATCATGCTGTGGAATATTCCTCAGCCATTAAAAAAATAAACCTTGCCATTTGCAACAATGTAGATGGAGCCAGAGAGTATTCTGCCAAGTGAGCTAAGATACCATAGGATTTCACTCATGGAATTTAAGAAAAATAAAGGGAAAAAGACCAAAAACTCCCAACTAAGGATGGTTAGTTATGTGAGGGGAGGGGCTAAGCACGCTGCTCTCGATGAGTGTGGGATTCTCTGGCAGGGCTGACTTGCTATGCTGTACACCTGAAACTAATACAACACTGTGTTAACTACACTGGAATTTTAAAAAGCATGAGCCCTATTTTCTTGTATGTTTTTGAGATTGTTTCAGGTCTTCTGGGGCTCTTGCAACCGCCTGTTTGGCTGTGTGGTTCACGGATACCTGCTGCCATTCAGTAGGCGGCCTTTATGTTTTGTTGATGGTTCCTTCCTATGCATTTCAAAAAATACGTATTCATGAGAGATGGAGAAAGGCAGAGACACAGGCAGAGGGAGAAGTAGGCTCCACGCAGGGAGCCCAATGCCGGACTAGATCCTAGAACTTTGGGATCACACCCTGGGCCAAAGGGGCATCCCACATTTTAGCATTTGTTGCCCCTGCCTGAGGAAACTGGTCCAAAGAAAATATTGCTGAGACCAACGTCAGAGAACTTACAGCCTGTGCTCTCCTCTGAGAGTTTTAGGGTTTGGGGTCACACATTTAGGTCTTTAATCCATTTGGAGTTTATTTTTGTCGACAGTGTCAGAAAGTGGTCCTGTCTCTTCTGCATGTGGCTGTCCAGTTTTCCCAGCACTATTCGTTGGTATTATCTTCCCCATCAGGCATTCTTACCACCTTTGTCATGGATTCATTGACCCCATAAATGTGGGTTTATTTCTGGGCTCTCTGTTCAGTTCCATTGATCTGTATGTCTGTTTCCTGCCAGTACCATATTTTTTGATTAATCTGATTCCTTATTTGCATCATAGTATAGTTTAAAATCAAGGAGTGTGATGCTTCCAAGTCTTGTTATTTCTCAGGAGTGCTTTAGCTATTCGGGATCAACACTTTATTTTTAAAGATTTTATTTATTCATGAGAGACACAGAGAGGCAGGCTCCATGCAGGGAGCCCGATGTGGGACTCAATCCCTGGACCCCAGGATCCTGAGCTGATGGCAGACACTCATCCACTGAGCCACCCAGGCGTCCCAACAATTGATTTTAGTATACTTATCTTAAATCTTGCAACTGTGCTGAACTAATTATCAGTCCTAATTATTTTTGATGCTTTTAAGATTTTGTTTTTGACTTTTGGCATTTTTATATGTCTGTTTGTGGGTCTGTCTGTATAGATCCTACCTGGGGTCCATTGAGCTTCCTGAATATATGGGAGGTTTTTCAACTTAGGAGGTTTGCAGCTGTGCCTTCTTTGAAAGTTCTCTCTCCTCCTGGTTTCCCATTATGTGTATTGGGCCAGTTAATGTGTTCCACATTTCTCAGGGACTCTGTTCATTTTTTCTCTGTTCTTAGGCTAGCATAATCTCCTATGATCTGTCTTCAAGTTCACAAATTCTCCTGCCAGTTCATATCTTCTGTTTGGTCCCTAAAGTGAATCTCATCATTTCTGTGTTTTATGAATCTTCTCTACTTGATGTGACCTTCTGATACCTTCCTTTACTGTAGTCATGCTGTCCTTTAGCTGTGAACATATTTACAATGGCTACCTCAGAGTCTTTGTGAGATGTGGCATCTAGTTCCTCTCAAAAGCAGTTTCTGTTGCCCGCTTTCTTGCCAGTATACAGGTCATACACTCCTCTGTGTGCCTGGTAATTTTTTTGTTGGAGACTAGGCATTTTTAATAAAATACTGTAACAACTCTGGGTTCTGGCCCAGTACCCCCCTCCTCTAGGGCGTGTTACTGTTATGTGCTTGTTTGCTTGGGGACTGGCTAGCCTCTTTTGGTGAGTCTGCTCCTTTCCCCTGCCGTGTTGCACCTCGGCGGGGGGTTGGGGGGGCATGGGTATGCCCACAGTCACCCTGGCCTGCTGTCTAGGCAGTGGCTTCACTGGCTCTGTGAATCTCCTCCCAAATGCCTTTGACCACAACGTCCACTGTCCTGAGGACACTCTTGGGTCAAAACTTGCCTGAGCTTTATTGCAAGGGAAGTCCACTCCTATGGGAAGAGATTGGGAGCTGTCCACTTTAGGGCCTGGCAAATTCTCAGCCAGGACTCAAAGCAAGCTTATGAGAGGCACCCCCAGCCTGGGAGCTGAGCACTCAGTGGAGGGGGACAGCAGCCTCTTCTGGAGTGGAACCATGGCTTTGGGGTGCAAGAGGGGTCGCCAGGCTGGCATGGTGTGCCAGGCCCAAGGGAAGGTCTCCCACAAGTGGGGGCTAAAGAGGAAGGGAGCCCCACCTTGATCACACTTGCCTGGAACTCAGCCTCAGCAGCAGGGGTCAGGACAGGATAAGAAATGCTAAGTGGGGGATCCCTGGGTGGCTCAGTGGTTTGGCACCTGCCTTTGGCCCAGGGCGCGATCCTGGAGTCCCGGGATCAAGTCCCGCATTGGGCTCCTGGCGTGGAGCCTGCTTCTCTCTCTCTCTCTCTCTCTCTCTCTCGTCTATCATCAATAAATAAATAAATATTTTTTTAAAAAAAGAAAGAAATGCTAAGTGACCTGGGCCCCTGTGTTCTTGGCAGTTAGATGGGTTCTGTACCTTGGGGAGAGGAGAAGGGAGGGAGGGAGCAGCTTGGCTCAAATAACACTGACTCTGCTTTCTTAACTCAGGGCCTCTGCATGGCTCAGTTGGTGAAGCATCCAACTCTTGGTTTCAGCTTAGTTTGTGACCTCAGGGTGGTGAGATCGGGCCCCACATCAGGCTTTACACTCAGTGCACAATCTGCTTGAGGTTCTCTCCCTCTGCCCCCCCCATGTGCACTTGTGCTTTCCCCCCTCTTTAAAATAAATACATCTTTACAAAAATAAAAACTTTGCACCAATTCTCTTGAATAGTGCTTTTTTTCATTTGTTTGCCCATCAGAGCATTTCCAGAAGTTTTAACAGTCATATAATTTCCACCAGTTTTGCTGGGAAGCTGGCCAGTGAAACTGCTCCCATTCTGGAAGTCTGGCAGCCCTTACTTCTTTTCTTGCCTCACCGTGGGTTAGGATCCGCAGCCCTGTGTTGAACCCAGGGGGCAACAGGTATCCATGTCTTGCCTCGGCCTCCAAGAGCAGTCTTTCACCACCACGCACTGTTGGCTTTAAGGCTTTTGCAAGTGATCTTCATCACTTTGATATTAACCTGCTGAAAAAGTTTCTACACTCTGGACGGCTGTTGGGTTATGTCAGATGTGTCTTGTGTCACTCAATATGGTCACGTAACTTCTCTTCTTTAGCTTGTTGGTATGGTGGATGACACAAGTGATTTTAAATGTTGAATGGCCCGTGCACACCTGGAAAAAAAATCCATCTGCTCAGGGGTGTCTACTTCTTTTTATACAATGTCAGATTTGATTTGCCAATATTTTACTGAGAATGTTTGTGCCTAAGTTTGTGGGAGAGGTTGAGCTGTGGTTTCTTGTTTGTTTCTGGTACTCTGCCTGGTTTTAATTTTGCTTCAGGAAATGAGTTAGGACGTGCTCCTTCATCGTGAGCTGAAGGCAGGCGCCCAACTGCTAAGCCATCCAGGCATCCCTGAACATTTATTTTTAAACATTTATTTAGGGCCATCCAGGCACCCCTAAGTAAAATATTTTTTTAAGAATAAACATTTGGGGGATCCCTGGGTGGCGCAGCGGTTTGGCGCCTGCCTTTGGCCCAGGGCGCGATCCTGGAGACCCGGGATCGAATCCCACGTCAGGCTCCCGGTGCATGGAGCCTGCTTCTCCCTCTGCCTATGTCTCTGCCTCTCTCTCTCTCTCTATGTGACTATCATAAATAAATAAAATTAAAAAAAAAAAAAAAAAAAAAAAAAAAAAAAAAAAAAAGAATAAACATTTGGGCAGCCCGGGTGGCTCAGCGGTTTAGCACCACCTTCAGTCCAGGGCGTGGTCCTGGAGACTCAGGATCAAGTCCCACATCAGGCTCCCTGCAGGGAGCCTGCTTCTCCCTCTGCCTGTGTCTCTGCCTCTCTCTCTCTCTGTCTCTCATGGATAAATAAATAAAATGTTTTTAAAAAATAAATAAATATTTTGGGCAGCCCCGATGGCTTAGAGGTTTAGCACCGCATTCAGTCCAGGACATGATCCTGGGAACATGGGATTGAGTCCCACATCAGGCTCCTTGCATGGAGCCTGTTTCTCCCTCTGCCTGTGTCTCTGCCTCTCTCTCTCTCTCTCTCTGTCTCTGTCTCTCATGAATAAATAATTAAAATCTTTAAAAAATAAAATAAACATTTTATTTATTTATTTGAGAGAGAGAGTGAGAGCACAAGCAGGGGGGAGAGGGGCAGAGGGAGAGGGAGAATCAGACTCCCCACTGAGCAGGGAGCCCGACATGGGGCTCGATCCCAGGACCCCAGGATCATGACCTGAGCTGAAGGCAGACGCTCCACCCTCTAAGCCCCCCAGGCTCCACCGCTGTGGACTCTGAACATTTTAAAGGACCCTATTTTGACTTACATATAGTGGTTTGGGGTGTCATCTTGTATGGTCTTAACGGTTGTTCTGGGTGTAGAGACACACTCATGTGAGGTCCCCCCAATCTGCTCCCAGCAGCATGTATACTTTGGGTCACATGTGCACACTGCTTCCATGTCGGTCCCTTTGCCATCGCTGCTTTTAAGAATCCTGTCGGGTGTCAGCTGGAGTTCTCGTTTGTTTCAGTGGTCACACATGCCACCAGACACTCAGGAGGAGGAGGAGTGCCCATCATTGTGCCCATCCCTCTGCCCTTCCTGTACTCTTTTCGCCCCCCCCCCCAGGCTTGTGGGGTGCTCTGCTGGTGCTGGAGCCTCCAGTGCCCCCTCCCTCAGAGCACACTTCCCATTCCTTCCTGTGTGCCTGCCTTCTCCGATGAGCCTTGCTTTCCACACTTGAAGGCCTGTCGCAGCTTCCTCCTGGCCTCTGGCTCTGGACCAGAAGCGCGCTGCGGTTCTCCTTGGCAGTCCCCATGGGTCTTGTGTTCTCTCTGGCCACTGCTGTGACTTTGTCCCCAGTGCTCACAAGTTAGAGGTCAAGTGTCCGGATGTGAATTTCCTTGGATGTATCATATTTGACCGTCCCTCAGCTCTTGCATCTGTAAGTTTCTATCTTTTGCCTATTTGGGGAGTTTCAGCCATCATGTCTGAATACTCTTCAACTGCCCTCTTTACTGCTCTTCTTCTGGGACTCCAGGTACATGAGCAGGGTCTTATGTTGTCATCCCGCACGGTCCTCAGCCTCTCTTGCCCAACGTTTTTCTTGTCGTTATTACTCAGTTGAGTACATTCTGTGGACCCATCCCAGCCTCACTTGGATGTCCTCTGTCATCTCTGGCCACTGATAAACTGCTCAGCAAGTGCTTCCTTTCAGTGATTCTATATCGTTCCGTGATCTTGGTTTGTTTCCATTTCATAACGTCTGTTTCTTTGCTGACGTTTTCCATTTGCTCCAAAAGAAACTTATTTCGCATGGCACCGCTTCCATGATGGCTGATTTAAAATCCTTATCAGGTAATTCCAGCATCTTCATCTTAGTTTTGGCATCAGTTGATTACTTTTTCTTATTCTAGTTGTGACCTTCCTGGGTCTTGGATTCTTCCTTGATCTTTCTGGCGTGACAGGTGATTTTTTGTATTGCCTCCTGAACAGTCAGTCCGGCTATTACATTCAAATTTTTTATTTCAGCAGGTCCATCCTGTCTGTGCTACTCTAGTGGCCTGTGGCTCCAGTGACAATAGTCCCTGCTGGGCCATCCTGGGCCCTAGGAGTACTTCCTGGGCTGAAACCCTGCCGTGGGCTCCTCCTAGCCAGTGCTACCACCCCTACCCTTGGGGCTTCTCAGTGGGGCAGAGGGGCAGGTGATCCCGGTGGGGAAGGAGCAGGCCTCCCCCTGACCCTCCTAGAATTGTCAGTGGGACTCCAGCCCTACATGGAGATGAATATGTCCGTCTGGTCCTCCTCCTGGGAGCAGACTGGGGTCCGGAAACGTGGTCAGGGGCCCCTTGTGTCAGCAGGCTGTTCCTGCAGCCCTGGGGACCCTCGCCGCATCACCTCACTCTTCGTGTGTGAGAGTTGTGTTGGGATTGTGTGTCTTGTGTCTACTGTCAGGAAGAGCAGACAAGCCGAGGCCACCCTGCCCAGACCAGAAGGCACACGGAAGGGCTTTTGGTTTCTGGGAGGTTGGTGCGGGCCGGGTGGTCGCGGTGCGCAGAGCAGAGGGAGCATGAAGGTCTCCGCCAGGGCAGCCGGGCTGTGGGGGGGGGCAACTTGGAAGAGCCGGAAGGCGAGAATGAAGGTGGATGCAGAGGGTCCCAGCAGGGGAGAGACGCTCCATCAGCGGCTGGGGGGTGCAGGATGCAGGGGTGGCCGCAGGAGACAGGGTTGGGGAGACGCCCCGCCCCCCGCCGCCGCCACAATGACCGCTCTGATTCCCTGCCGCCGCCCAGCTCGGGGGGGGGGGGGGGGGGGCGGGGGGCACAATGCTCATGTGTCTCGCGGAGCCGGAGCCTGGCACTGGGCGGGTGCGAGCGCGGGAGGCGGGCGGGGGAGGCTGGGGGGGCTGGGGAGGGGAGATGGGGGGGCGGCGGCCCAGGCCCAGGAAGGCGTGGCGCTCCTCTTCCTCCGCCGGGAGCCCGGGGGAGCCCGGGAGCGGGGTTGCGGGGTGCGCGGACCGTCCGCCCTGCTCCCCCGGGCTGCCTTCCCCGCGCTCCAGCCGCGCCGGCTCCCGTCTCGGTTTCCATGGAGCCGGGAGGCGGTTGCCACGGAGACCGACGTGCGACGACCGGCCAATCAGCATGGAGCTGCGGCTCCTGCTCACCCCCGGGATGGAGGCGGGGGGCGCGGGAGGCCGGGCCCCAGGACCGCGCCGCCACCTGCCCCGCCCGCGCCCCGCGCCCCGCGCCCCGCGCCCCGCGCCCCGCGCCCCGCGCCGCCCCCGCCTCCTGCGGAGCCGGCTTCGGCTTCGGGTGATGCTCCCTGGGGTCCGCCCAGCCTCCGGCCGGCCCGGCCCCTCGCGACCCGGGAGGATGCCGCGGGAAAGGCGCGGCGGCGCGACGCCGGAGGAGGGCGCAGCCGGGCGGGGAGGGGGCCCCGCACCCCCGCTGCGCTCCGCAGTGCTTGGGGCGCAGGCGCACGCTCCTCCGGGGCGCCGGGCGGGCGGGGCGGCGTGACGTCAGCCGCCGACCTCCCCCTACTCCCGGGCCGAGGGGCGGCGGCCGCGCAGGCTCCGCCGGACGGACACGCGGACGGAGCGGGCGCCGAGGGACGGGCGCACGGCCAGGCCATGCCCGGGGAGGCCGCGCGCGCTGAACCGCTGCTGCCGGAGGCGGGCGGGCCGGGCCCCCAAACAGGTGAGGCCTCGGGCTGGGCCCCTGCGATCCTGTCGGCGGCCCTGCCCCTGCCCCTGCCCCTGCCCCTGCCCCTGCCCCTGGGTCCCCGTCCCCCGCCGGCCGCTCGGCTCCGCCGTCCCCCACCCCCCACCCCCGTCTGGTCTCGGCCTGCGCTCCCAGCCATCCTGACCCCTTCCCCGCCCCACAGGCCCAGCTCTGGACTGCGGGAAGGGCGGGGGGGCTTGCGAGCATCCCGGGGGCCCGTGGCTCAGGCCCGTGGCCCGCCCTCCAGGCTCCGCGGCCCCATTGTCTGCGAGGAGCTGCGGGCCAGGCAGGCCTGAGGCTCTGGACCAGAGGCGAGGGGTTCTCAGCCTCACCCCCAGCCCCGCGGGGGACTCGCCCTTTAGATGCTGCAGCCGCCGCACGGCCAGCGACTGGGGTCTTGAAAGGAGCAACAGGGCTGGAGCTGGCGCCTGGGGTGGCCAGGGGGCCGGTCCCCGAGGGCGGGGGGCAGTGCCCGCAGCCTTGGAGATGCTAGCTCAGCAAGTGTCCGCGGAGTGGAGGCGTCTGCCCAGGTCTGGAAGGACCAGGGTGGCCCAGCAGGAGGTCAGCGGTGACTCCTGGAGGGCCAAGGGCACCAAGCTGTGCGCGCATCACCTGGCAGTGTCACTGACCAGCACAGCACTGGGCCGGGGCCCTGGCCCCCTTTGGCCTCTGGTAAAGCGGGTGGAGGCTGGGCCTGCCCGGACCCAGCATCTCAGGCTGGCTCTGCTCAGGCTGCTTGATGACCTTGGGTGCTTACAAAAACCTTTTGACCTTTGGCTTCCCTTCACCACCTCCCTTGGCCTGGCTCTGGCCTCTCCCCGCCCCAGGGCAGGCGGGCAAGGGTACCACAGGCTCAGCACCTGGAGCCTGTGTCCACCCCACCCCACCCACCACACCCACCTCCGGGCGTTGGGTGTATGCCACGCTGCAGTGGCCCGAAGGACCCCCTTCTCAAGACCCCCATGGCCTCTCTGAATCCCAGCAGGGGGCCCAAGGGGGCAGGATGCTGCCCCTTCCTAAAAGCTTCGCCTCTAATCAGATACTCAGCTTTGCAGACAGACCCCTGAGGCAGAGATCCCTGTGGGGTGACCGAGGGTGAACGTGATAGAGCAGGAACCTCCCCAAGAACAGAGTCAGGGTCTAGGCAGCCCTGGGACCCACAGCCCTGGGGCCGCTGCCACCATAAAGAGGCCTGGCCAGTCTCATGATCCTGCAGCCCCCAGGGCCCATTCCCACAGCTGCCCTCTTTCCCACAAATCCCATCACTGCCAGCACCAACCCCTGCAGCTCAGCCTCCGTGGGACCCGTGGCCTGAGGACACACCCGCGGTGGCCCTGCCTCCCCTCCTCTGCACCAGCTCGGCAGCTGGTACCTGGGGCAGAGCCGGATGGCTCCCCGAGAGGCTGGCCTCCGGTGTGGGCAGCAGGGAGAGAGCTGAGGCAGGGAGGTGAGACCCCCACGCACGGGAGGTGTGACACCTAGAGTGTTCCAGAGCCAGCGGGGTGCAAGTGCCGTTCCCCTGGGAGCTTCTGATGCAGGTCAGAGAGGTCACCAGCCGAGCCCAGCACAGACTGCGGGCAGGGGGCCAGCCAGCCAGTGTCGGTGGAGACAGGTGCTAGCCCCCCGCCTGCCGAGCCTCAGACACCACCCACCCCCCGGCCCCAGGCTGTCCCCTCCGGGTTCGGGCTCCCAGAGGTTCTTCGGCTCCCCGAGGATGTCTGCCCTCCTCATGGCCCTCTCTTTCCACAGAGTCGTCCTGTGATGTGGCCTCGGCCACCACCCCAAGAGGGGACCGGCTGGAGCACTGTGCCCTGACCCCCGGACCCAGTGCCCTGGCCCTGGAGTTTCTGCCCAGCAAGCCGGGTGCCCGGCCCCCGCCAGAGGGAGCCAGCTGGGATGCAGGGCCAAGCGGCACCCCTTCAGCCTGGGCGGTCCCTGCAGAAGGCAGCCCTAGCCTGGGCCCCCCCGAGGCCCGGCCCGCCGGGGGTCCTCCCCCAGCCACCATGGAGCCCCGGATCGTGATGGGCGAGGAGACCCTCCGGGTGCCCCTGCTGCCCAGGGCAGCCCTGCCAGAGCTCAGGGACCGGGAGGGTGGGCACCCCAGCCTGAACCCACCCCCCGCGTTGTGTTCTCAGGGTGACCCTCCTGTGCCTTGCCCTGTCCCAGACCCTGAGTCCTACTTCACGCCACCCTCCACCCCCACCGAGACCGCCTCTGCCCTGCTCCTTGGCCCCGGGTCCCGCAGGGATGCCCGGGACGCCCCGGCGGAGCCAGGGGACTCGCCACCTGCCTCGCCCTCGGGCTCTTACATCACGGCAGATGGGGACAGCTGGGCCTCGTCCCCGTCCTGCTCCCTGAGCCTGCTGGCCCCAGCCGAAGGGCTGGATGTCCCCTCGGGCTGGGGCTTCTCCCCACAGGGGTCTGTAGCAGATGAGCAGGAGCTGCCCTACACGGGGCCCCCCGGCCCCCCATCCCCGGAGTCCAGCATCTCAGCCGACAGCAGCTCTTCCTGGGGCCAGGAGGCCCATTTCTTCGAGCTGGACTTCCTGGCCAACGACCCCATGATCCCCGCCGCCCTCCTGCCCTTCCGGGGCAGCCTCATCTTCCAGGTGGAGGCCGTGGAGGTGACACCGAGGGCCCCCGAGGAGGAGGAAGAGGAGGAGCAGGAGGAGGAAGAGGCCTCTGTCCCTGGAGGGGATGCTGCTGGGGAGGGCGAGGACGACAGCACGTTTGCCTCCTCCCTGCAGTCCCTGTCCGATCTCTCCATCACCGAGGGCATGGACGAGGCCTTTGCCTTCCGGGATGACACCTCGGCGGCCTCCTCCGACCCCGACTCGGCCTCCTACGCGGGGGCAGATGACGAGAGGCTGTACAGCGAGGAGCCCCACGCACGACCCACGGCCCTGCTCCACGACAGCCCTGGCGAGCCTGCTCCCGGGATCTGCGAGGAAGAGGCCAGCCGAGCCACCGGGCGCCAGGCCCCAGGTGCCAAGGTCGCCAGGCCAGGCCAGGGCTCAGGCCGGGCATGTGCTGCGGCCGAGGCCCCTCACACCCCGCAGGAAGCCCCGGACCTCACGGGGGTGACCGCTCAGGCCTGGGGGCAGGCGCTGGGCTCCATTCTGGGTCGGGGGCCTGCTGCCGCGGGCGCAGTTCAGTCCCTGCAGGGGGATGAGCACACGGCCTTAGGCCCAGAGCCCCAGACTGCCCCAGCAGTGGGGGCCCTCCCACCAAGCCCCGACTCTCTGCAGCACCTGGAGAGACGGGCGGGCCCAGACCCTGGGTCTGAGGCCCCGCCCCTACCCCTGCAGGCCGCGGGCCTCCCCTTGGGCCAGGGACCCGCCGCTGAGGCCAAGCTCCAGACCCTGCAGACAGATGCAGGCTGCACACCATGGATGGAGCCTGTGGCCACTGCAGCCCGGCAGGAAGGACAAGTGACCTTGGGGCTGAGGCCAGCATGTGAGCAGAGGGACACAGAGCCTCAGGCCTGGGAGCAGGTCCAGCTGGATGGCCTGGAGCCAGCTGCAGACACGGGGGCACCTTGGGCCTCATGGGGAACTGTAGGCCCCTCCAAGCCTGCCACGGAGGCCCCAGAACACCCGGAGCCTACCACCAGGGCCCTAGAACACCTGGAGCTTTCCATGGCGGCCCTAGGACGCCCAGAACCTGTCATGGAGGCCCCAGAACACCCGGAGCCTGCTATCGAGGCCCTAGAACACCCAGAGCCTTCCACAGAGGCCTCAGAACACCCGGAGCCTTCCAGGGAGGCCCCAGAACACTCGGAGCCTGCCACCAAGACCCTAGAACTCCTGGAGCTTTCCATGGAGGTCCCAGGACACCCAGAACCTACCATGGAGGCCCCAGAACACCCGGAGCCTGCTATCGAGGCCCTAGAATGCCCAGAGCCTTCCATGGAGGTCCCAGAACATCCAGAACCTGCCACGGAGGCCTCAGAACACCCGGAGCCTGCCACTGAAGCCCTAGAATGCCTCGAGCTTTCCATGGAAGCCCCAGAATACCCAGAACCTGCCACGGCGACCCCAGAACACCCGGAGCCTGCCACCAACACCCTAGAACTCCTGGAACTTTCCATGGAGGCCCCAAGATACCCAGAACCTGCCACAGAGGCCCCAGAACACCCACAGCCTTCCACTGAGGCCCTAGAATGCCTAGAGCTTTCCATGGAGGTCCCAGAACGCCCAGAACCTGCCATGGAGGCCCCAGAATGCCCAGAGCCTGCCACCAAGGCCCTAGAATGCCTGGAGCCTTCTATGGAGGCCCCAGAACATCCAGAACCTGCCACGGCAGCCCCAGAACACCTGGAGCCTGCCACTGAGGCCCTAGAACGCCTGGAGCTTTCCATGGAGGCCCCAAGACACCCAGAACCTGCCACGGAGGCCCCAGAATGCCCAAAGCTTGCCACTGAGGCCCTGGAATGCCTGGAGCTTTCCATGGAGGCCCCAGGACATCCAGAACCTGCCACGGAGGTCCCAGAATGCCCAGAGCCTGCCACCGAGGCCCTAGAATGCCTGGAGCTTTCCATGGAGGCCCCAAGACACCCAGAACCTGCAACGGAGGCCCCAGAATGCCTAAAGCCTGCCACGGAGGCCCTAGAATGCCTGGAGCTTTCCATGGAGGCCCCAGGACACCCAGAACCTGCCACGGAGGCTCCAGAATGCCCAGAGCCTGCCACTGAGGTCCTAGAATGCCTGGAGCCTTCCACGGAGGCCTCAGAACATCCAGAACTTGCCAAAGAGGCCCCAGAATGCCCGGAGCCTGCCACCAAGGCCCTAGAACATACAGAGCCTTCCATGGAGGCCCTAGAATACCCAGAACCTGCCACCGAGGCCCCAGAACACCCGGAACCTGCCACTGAGGCCCTAGAACACCTGGAGCTTTCCATGGAGGTCCCAGAACACCCAGAACCTGCCACCAAGGCCCCAGAACACCCGGAGCTTACCACCGAGGCCCTAGAATGCCTGGAGCCTTCCATGGAGGCCCCAGAACATCCAGAACCTGCCACAGAGACCCCAGAATGCCCAGAGCCTGCCACCAAGGCCCCAGAATACCTGGAGCCCGCCATCAAGGCCCTAGAATGCCTGGAGCCTTCCATGGAGGCCCCAGGACACCTAGAACCTGCCACGGAGGCCCCAGAATGCCCAGAGCCTCCCACTGAGGCCCTAGAACGTCCAGAGCCTTCCATGGAGGCCCCACAACATCCAGAACCTGCTACCAAGCTCCAAGAACATCCAGAACCTGCCGTGGAGGTCCCAGAATGCCCGGAGCCTGCCACTGAGGCCCTAGAACATCCAGAGCCTTCCATGGAGGCCCCAGAACATCCAGAACCTGCTACCAAGGCCCTAGAACATCCAGAGCCTTCCATGGAGGCTCCAGGACATCCAGAATCTGCTACCAAGGCCCTAGAACATCCAGAGCCTTCCATGGAGGCCCCAGAACATCCAGAACCTGCTACCAAGGCCCTAGAACATCCAGAGCTTTCCATGGAGGCCCAAGAACATCCAGAACCTGCTACCAAGGCCCTAGAACATCCAGAGCCTTCCATGGAGGCTCCAGAACATCCAGAACCTGTTACCAAGGCCCTAGAACATCCAGAGCTTTCTATGGAGGCCCCAGAACATCCAGAACCTGCTACCAAGGCCCTAGAACATGCAGAGCCTTCCATGGAGGCCCCAGAACATCCAGAACCTGCGACGGAGGCCCCAGAATATCCAGAACCTGCCACAGAGGCCCCAGAATGCCCGGAGCCTGCCACCAAGGCCCTAGAATGCCTGGAGCCTTCCATGGAGGCCCCAGGACACTCAGAACCTGCCATAGAGGCCCCAGTATGCCTGGAGCCTTCCACCAAGACCCTAGAACGTCCAGAGCCTTCCATGGAGGCCCCAGAACATCTAGAACCTGCTATGGAGGCCCCAGAACACCCGGAGCCTGCCACCGAGGCCCTAGAACATCCAGAGCCTTCCATGGAGGCACCAGAATATCCAGAACCTGCCATGGAAGCCCCAGAACATTCGGACCCTGCCATGGAAGCTCCAGAACATCCAGAACCTGCCACAGAGGCTCCAGAATGCCTAGAGCCTGCCACAGAGGCCCCAGAACATCCAGAACCTGCCACGGAGGCCCCAGAACTGCTAGCGTCAGCCCCAGAGATCCCGGAGTGCCCAGGGGCTGCGGCGGAAGCCCGGGACTCACCGAAGGCCGCCTCTGCCCGGGAGGGAGCAGCCGAGGGTCCGGCGGCGCCCGAGCAGGGAAGCCGTCCCGGTGCCCACGTGCGCGCTGGAGCCCGAGCTGAGCCCCGCTCGGCCCCGGGGGAGGCCCCAGGGGGTGAGAGTCCAGGGGCGCGCGGCCTGGAGCCGGTCCCCCAGGGAGCCGGGAAGGCTGCGGGGCAGCGTGGCCCGGGGGCGCATCCTGCGGCTTGGCCCCGGTGTCCCGGCGCTGCGGAGGTGGGACCGAGGCCGGAGGGCGGCTGCCGCCCAGAGCCAGTGCCCAGCCCGCCCGCAGCCTCCGGGCAGGAGCCCGCGCCGGGCCCCGGCGGCGGGGAGAGGGCACGGGGGGTCTGCGGGAGCCCCGGGGTGGCAGCGCAGTTGCCAGGAAGCCCCGGCCGGGCCCTGGCCCGCGAGCCCTGCACCCCCGGGGGCCCCGCAGAGGCAGCCCTGAGCCCCGGGGTCCTCGGCGCCTCCTGCCCCTGCCAGGGCCTCAGGGAAGACTTGGAGGCCGGGGAGCCCCTGGCGGGAACCCCGCAGGCACCAGCTGCCCTCTCAGGGACCCCGGGACCTCCCGGGGCTGGGCCAAGGGGGGGCCTCCCGCCCCCTGCCGCCCTCCCTGGCCCCAGGACAGCCCCGGCGGGGGACACCCATGCCAAAGACCGGGCCTGGCGGACCGCGCCCCCCTGCCAAGTGCCTCCTGGGCCTCGGGGCCCCCCTGCCGCCGGGCAGCAGGCTGACCAGGACAGCCCAGAGGAAGGTGAGGCCAGGCGGCGAGTTGTCCGGAGCAGGGACCGCGGGCGGCAGGTGGGGGCCCGGGGTTGCGGCCGTCCTCATCCCCCCACCCGCCCGCACCCAGACTCGCCCCCCAGGGCCCCAGGATCCAGCCCACACTCGGACAGCCACGGGGAGTCGTCGGCAGAGCCAGAGGAGCACGATGCCTCGGGGGTACAGCCAGCGCAGTGCCCAGCCCAGGTGCCCGGCCCGGGGGGACGGGGGCACCCCTGGGAGGGCTCCCCGATGCCCCACCCTCGGTTCCTCAAACCCCGTCCTCCCCAGGCCCCCGCAGCCGGTGGCAGCGAAGAGACCGTGGCCAAAGCCAAGCAGAGTCGCAGTGAGAAGAAGGCCCGGAAGGTGGGGGGGTGCTGTGGGGCTGCTGGGGAGGGTGTAGGAAGGGACCCTTCACCCCCAGGGGCTGATGATGCCACCAGTGAGGCTGTTGGGCAGTGGAGGTGCTGGGGCCAGAGCCTCCATGGAGATGGTACACCGGCACCCCACTGTCCCTGGGGGCCAGTGTCCCGGGCTGGCCCAGAGCCCACAGAGGGGCCCCCAGACTTGGCGGGAGAGGCTTCAGCCCCTGCCGGGATGCTGCCACCCCTCGGGGCCGGCTCCTCCCCGCCTCGGCCTGGGACCCCCCAGTGCCCAGGGTGAGCCTGCCGTGTCCCCAGGCGATGTCCAAGCTGGGCCTGCGGCAAATCCAGGGGGTCACCAGGATCACCATCCAGAAGTCCAAGAACATCCTGTTTGTCATCGCCAAGCCCGACGTCTTCAAGAGCCCAGCCTCCGACACCTACGTGGTCTTCGGGGAGGCCAAGGTCTGGTGGGGGTGGGGGGTGGGGGGGGTGGGGGGCCGGGGGGCGACCTGACCACTGTGCCCGCCCTGCAGATCGAGGACCTGTCGCAGCAAGTGCACAGGGCTGCCGCCGAGAAGTTCAAGGTGCCCACTGAGCCATCGGCCCTGGTGCCTGAGTCTGCGCCGGGGCCGCTGCGGAGGCCAGAGGAGGAGGAGGAGGAGGAGGAGGAGGAGGAGGAGGTGAGGCTGGGGCACCGCGGGGTGGGGGGGAGGAGGGGTAGGGGCCTTCCGGGGGGCGGCAGCCCCGGAACCTGCCCGCCTGCCCCCATCCAGGTGGATGAGGCGGGCCTGGAGCTCCGGGACATCGAGCTGGTGATGGCGCAAGCCAACGTGTCGAGGGCCAGGGCCGTGCGGGCTCTGCGGGACAACCAGAGTGACATCGTCAACGCCATCATGGTGAGTGGCCGCTCTCAGCCCCGCCGCCCACCCTGTTGGGCCCCCTCTCAGCCCACACCTCTGCACCCTCCCGCAGGAGCTCACCATGTAGCCGCGACCGCCACCCACCGCCACCGACTGCCACCGACTGCCACCGACCACCGGCCCTGTCCCCGCCCCCGGCTCTGCTGCTCAATAAACGGGTGTGTCCCCTCAGCCTCCGCTCTGCTCCTGCTTCCGGGCTCGTTCGGGTCTCAGGGGACTCGCGGTGGGGCCCCTAGAGGGTCAGGGGGGCCTGTCCCCGGGCGCCGGAGGGTGCGGGCGATCCCAACCCAGGCCTGGAGCAATCCGGGTCCCTAGGGGTAGGTGTCCTCCTCCTTGTCCCCAGAGGGCAGGGCTGTCCCCACCAGTCCCCGAGTGGGGGGGCCCTCCTCCTTGTCCCCAGAGGGCAGGGCTCTGTCCCCATGTGTCCCAGAGTGGGGGGGCTCTCCTCCTGGTCCCCAGAGGGCGGGGCTCTGGCCCCCACCATGTCCCCAGAGGGTGGGATCTGTCCCGTGTCTCCAGTATGTGGGGGTTCATGTAAGGCCCCTGGAGGGTGGGGGTCCTCACCCTCCCCACCCCAGGACCTCGGTGCCCCACCTGCCCAGAGACTAGACTGTCCCCTGGCTGTGGCCCAGGGTGTGGGCCTGGGGACTGGCTTCGGGAAGGGACTCCCCAGACCCAGGGGCTCCAGGGCTCTAGCCACGGAGAGGCATTTGTTGGGGGCCCTCCTGACGCCCAGCTGTGGAGGGGCCATCCATCCCCTCCATATTCCCTCTTCTCTGAAGTCCAGAGATCCGCTGAGGGGGCGCTGGTGGGAAAGGCACCCCTGGAGGGGATGAGACGGTCCCTGCCATCCACACAGGACATGCGGGCCAGGCCCCAGGGTGCGGCCCCACTGCTACCACCCCGCTGCAGCCCGAGACCGAAGGTGGCTGGGGAGGGCCTGGCCGCCTTGGCCGTTCCAGATGTTCCCAGGGCAGGAGGGCCAGGGGTCTTGGCTCACATCCAGAGAGCCACTGCACGGGCCCTAGCCCTGCCAGCCTGGGCCCACTGCCAGCTCCCGGGGGGGCTGCGGCCAGAGCCACGTGAGGGGCTTCTCCTCCCATCCGCACCTGCCACCGGCCCCACACGGCCTCCGTCCTCCCGCCCCGGGGCCCCCACATCCACCCTGCTCAGCCCAGGGCTCCCACACATGCTGCTGGGGGTCTCCCAGGCCAGACGCACCCTCTGGTTCCCCAGGTGCCAAGAGTGCAGCAGGGGCCCAGCCCAGGGAAGGCCTAGAACAGTGCCCCTGCGCGCCCCCACCGAGCCCAGGACCCTGGGCGTGCTGGGTGGGGAGGGGGACCTGTGCTCTGGGTGGGGGTGGGGGTCCGGGTACAGTGGAGAGCACCTGTGCTGGCAGACGGAGGAAGGGGGACTCATCGAGGAGCAGGAGGCCAGGGCGCAGGAGGCCAGGCGTCCTCGGGAGGACGAGGACCCACACTCGCACCAGGGCCCAGGTCACCCGCTGCCCACCCTGCGTTTTCAAAGCAAAACCCCGATGCCGTCCTCTGCGTCTGCTGCCCGGCTCCCACCCGCAAGATCAGAAGCACGCTGGGACCAGAAATGAATCATTCACATGGCGGTAAACTTGTTTGAAGGTCTCTGAGAGTTTCGACAGCATCGTCGTGTGCAAAACCGAAAGGACCCCCGGGAGCCCTCCCGGAGGGGGCCACGGGCACCAGCGCCCCGGGGCAGGTCCTTCACAGTAGAGGGAGCGCCGGCGGGCCCTTCCCGGCGCCATCAGGCTGAGTCCCGGTCCATGCTGCAGCCCAGAGCCTCGATGTCGTTGCTGATATCTGAAATCATGCGGTCCCACTCGTCCCCCTCCGAGGGTGCGGACTGGTCGTCGGAGCTGCCTGTGGTCCTGTTCCCAGTGCAGGTGGAGGTGGAGGCAGAGCTCAGGGCCCGCCGGTACCTGCCGAAGCTGTCAGTGATGATGCCTCGGCCGTCCTTCACCCCGATGGTCTCAAGGAAGTTCTCGAAGTGCTGGCTGTCCTTCTCCGGGATGAAGGGCCGCAGACCTAAGGACACAGGGTGTGCTGGATGCCATGCTTCTGGGGGGCTGGGCCGGGGAACAGGGGGCTGGCTGCATGTCCCTCCCTTGGTCCTGGCGGAGCCCCACCCACAGGCCCTGGAGTACAGAGCAGAGGGCGCAGGCCAACCACTGGGCACCGCCCGCTTCTACGGGACAACAACACAGAAAGGAACATGGGGCGGGGCCCTCGGACCCAAGCCTTGACCACACGACGGACCCTGGCGGAGAGGCCACAGGGTCACCAAGAGTTCAAACTGGACACAGCACGGCAGGCCCTAGAGCCCCCATGAGCAGAGAGCCCTTGGGTGGCGGCTGACAAGGGTATAAACCCACCCTCGGTGGAGGTTGGGGAGCAGAGCCGGAGCCTCCAACAGCCACCGTCAGCCAGCCGAGTTCCCCAGGCTCTGCACACAGGACACACAGCCGCACCACCATCCTCAAGGGTGGGGGCAGGTGTGCGGGGTCCTTGCCACCCTGGCTACCCAGCTGCACCATGGTGCTCATTTCTCAGGGCCCAGCTCTCGGAAAAGCCGGTCTTTCCACCCAGTAATGGGGTCCACTTCTCTGCCTGGCAAACTCCTGGCCACCCACCAAAACCCTCTCAGGTGCCATCTCCTCTGGGGAGTCCCACCCTGGCCCTCATTCCGAGGTACCAGCCCCTGGCTTCCCCGCAGTCTGCCTCCCACTGGCGAGCTCTGGTCTCTGGCCAGAGCCCCCACACTGCAGCCACGCCACCTCAGACTCACCGAGCAGCAGGAACTTGCGGCTGTCCCCATACAGCTGACGCAGGTTGATGCAGAACTCGTGCACAGACGCCCCGTCGCGGTAGTCGTGCAGAAGTGCCGCGAACTGCTGGATCTCCTGGGAGGACAGCTTGGTGCGCAGCTGCAGACAGCGGAGCAGAAGGTGGGGGGTGAGCGCAGCACCATGCACCCACAGCCCAACCAGCGGCACCCTGAGTAAGGAGCCCAAGCAGGCTGTGCCCCCAGGGCTGTGCACTAGCGCAGAACCACATGAGGATCAGGGGCACGCGTTGGCTAAGCAGCAAGTCCCAGGGCCAAGCTCGGCTGTCCCCGCCCCCCACAGGGCAGGGCCGCACCGTGAGCATGTAGTCCTGCAGCAGCTCGGTGGCAGTGGCGCTCAACTCGCTCTCACTGACTGTCTTGGCGTGGGGCACCATCTGCATGCAGAAGGACGAGGGCGAGATGCCACC
The DNA here is from genome assembly GCF_011100685.1 of Canis lupus familiaris. Taxonomy (NCBI): domain Eukaryota; kingdom Metazoa; phylum Chordata; class Mammalia; order Carnivora; family Canidae; genus Canis; species Canis lupus. The sequence continues at coordinate 13,866,244 of NC_049237.1, forward strand.
GGGGTGCACACACTCGGGGAACGCGCTGCAAGGACAGGAGCCATGGGCACGGGGCTCTGCGCCTCTGCCCTGTGCCCGCGTCCGGCTCCCCACAGACACCCAGGTTTGGCCAGGGTGCCCAGTGTGGATGGCATGGCTGATGGGGGCAGGGGTGGCGGGCGGGTACTCACAAAGTGCCCAGGTCTGTCTCATATGGCTCCTTCACGTCCACCTTGGTGGAAGAGTCGTCTGTACAGGGTGGGGAGACAGGGGCACCTGGTCACACGGGGAGAGGGCACTGAGCCCAAGGGCACTGGCGGCAGGGGGGCTGCAGGCCTCCTGGGGTGGCCCATAGGCACCACCCACACATGCTCCTCCGCAGGGCTCATGGTGCGGTCTGAGTGTGATGCTCTGGTCTCTGGAGAACGCACCAAATGGAGCGCTGGGGGGACCCTCTCCCCAGCGTGGCCAAGGATGAGAAAGCACCCCTGGTGGCCGCCTGCGGTGTCCTTTAGGTGAGGCACAGGATCCCAGAGCCCCTGCAACGGCCCGGCCGCAGGTGCTGACGGCAGAAGCCACCACCACAGGCAGGTGTGACCCCCCCGCGAGCTCCACGCAGCACAGCTGCTCCCCAAGGACAGAGGCAGGACCCCCACGAGCCCAAGGCCCCCGCACCAGCAAAAAGCATGGCCCACAGCAGCTACCCAGGAACGTTGGCCAGGACCTAAGGTCCCCACAACACAGAGCAGGACAGCATCAGTGTGGCTACTGGGCTCTGAGAGAGGGGTGAGGAGGGGGTGAGGGGACTAAATGAACTCCTGTAAGTAAGGCGCCTCCCAAAAATGCTCCACAGACACAGAGTAGGTGGTGGCTTCCACACGTCCACTGCCTGGGCAGCCTCGGTCCCCGGACAAAGCCCTCATCAGAGAGCAGTGAGGTCTGGGGGCTCCTCCCCACAGCGCCCCCTAGCCCCCGGCTCTCTGATCTGAAACAGGTGAAGTGACCTTCGTTGACACGTTCCCTGGTCCCCACAGTGATGCAGGAAGCCACCAGGTGGGAGACATAGGACCTCGGGGACTGTCTGCCCACACTCACATACCGCTGTGCAGGGACAGGTGGTGGGTGGGTGTCGAGGCCCCATCGAATATGGCTCTGTCCAGGAAGTCGATGGTGGACTCCGTGTACACAATCTGGAAGACCTGCCCCAGCAGGGAGCACAGTTCTTCCGCAGCGACCTGCCGTGGGGACGAAGCTGGGTCTTCCTGGGCAGCTTTCCTGGGCAGGCTCCTCAGATGCCCAACCAGCACCAGAACCGAGGGCCCATTGCCTCCCACTGCCCCCCAGGGGAGCAGCCTATGTCTGGGAGGCTCCCTGGACCTCAGGGGCCAGGTGTGTCAGCTGCCAGCCCTCCTGTATCCGCCCACCTGGCCCCCCAACGCCTCCCAACGCCCTGCCCCGCAGTGGCCCCAGGCTGGGGGACAGCGCTCCCAGCATGGCACACAGCTTCAGGCCCGCTGTGAAGGCAGGCTCCTATCTGGGCAGCTCTGCCCCCGGATATGGGGCAGGGACTAGAGGAGCCTGCAGGGGCGGGCCAGGAGCCCAGCGTGCTCCCCAGCACTGCCCTCCCCAGCACTGCCCGCTAGAAGGTGGGCGGAGCCGAGGAGGGGCACTGATCTAAGGGAACCCGAGATGGGAGTCCCTGCTCCAGTCTTACACAGAAACCGCACCAAGGAGCTCCTGGAGGCTGACAACCCTTAGGTAGCTAAGGGGGCCTCAAGCCCTAACCCCCCACTCCCAGGGCACGGCTTGGGGTGCAGGAGACCACCCCCATCAGCACTGGGGAAAGGGTGAGGTCCCTGGAAGAGAAGGCACCAGACTCAGGGAGCGGGGAAGGGGCTTTAGCAGGGCCTGGGCAGGTGGTGGGCTGGGCCCTGCCGGTGGGAGGAGCCCAGAGGGTTGTTGGAGGGGCCTTGATGGGGTATGGGCGGGGGCCTAGCTGGGTGTGGGCGGGGCCTGCTTGGGTGTGGGCGGGGTCTGGGTCAGAAGGGTAGGAGAGGCCTGGGTGGGTATGGGCGTGGCCTGGATGGGGAGTAGGAGGGGCCTGGGTGGTGTGGTCGGCCTGAGTCAGGGCATGTGGACGGGACCTGGACTCGTGGTGGGCAGGACCTGGGCTGGGGGTGGGGGGTGCTGGGTCCCACCCTCTACTCACTTTGCTCTCAGTGGCCAGGATCACCAGGCAGCAGGCCTCCACAGGTCCCACGCCACTCTCTGACAGGGAGACTGTGGTGAGGCCTCTGGAACTTTCTGCACACAGACTCTGGCTGGGGGAGATGCCAGGGTCCTGGGCTGAGAAGTCAACAGTGCAGCAGGTCAGGGCAGGTGTGGGAGCCGGACAGCAGGCTCAGGGCAGGCGGCCTGCCTCCACCGTCACCCTCACCCTCCTTGGCCACCTGCTCCCTGAGAACCACCACCCCATGGGGCCCTCCCGCATCCCTGCCACTAACGATAAGGGTAACTTAGGCCAATATTCAGCTGCTTTTGGCCTGCACACGAGAAGGTACCACCAGGGTTCCACTCGCAGGAACCATGGGCATGAACCCCTCCTGACAGGGACCCTGAGAACCGGGGGCCCCAACAGCCAAGCCCAGGGGCGGGAGAGGGGCAGAGAGCCCGGCCCCTGTTCCTAACATCCACACACTGCCTGGTGGGACGAAGGGAGTGAGCACCCCCAACCCCGAAGCACCAGCTCGTCCACTCAGTGGGTGGGGGCATGGGCACTGAAGTGAAGCCTCCAATCCCCCTGATGCTGGGGCACCCCGGGCCAAGCCCACGTCAGCCCGGAGAACACTTGTGGCTCAGACGCAGCTGGGAGACGGGAACTCAGAACAGGTATGCCTGCAGAGACTAGGGCCTGGCATCCCCTGAGCCCCCAAACGCAGCAGTCAGACCGCAGGACCACACAGCCCATGGCCCTGAGCCACAGGCCCTGAGCCCATGAGACGTGGCAGGTCCACACGGCAACACGGGCAGCGTCAACAGCACACCAGGTCTCAGAAGAAGTACCCAGCAAGGCAGAGCACATCTCTCGATCCTGGTCAGATAGTCGGGTCTGGGGGCCTGATTTTGGACACGGAGGGCTGAATAAAATACATTACTAACACTGATTTCACCTGCTTCCGCCTTTTTTTTTTTTTTTAAAGATTTATTTATTTATTCATGAGAGACACAGACTGAGAGAGAGGCAGAGGCACAGGCAGAGGGAGAAGCAGGCTCCATGCAGGGAGCCTGATGTGGGACTCGATCCCGGGTCCCCAGGATCATGCCCTGGACCGAAGGCAGGTGCCCAACTGCTGAGCCGCCCAGGCGTCCCTTCCTCCTCCTTTTAACGTAGCCACGAGAACATTTTAAGCAGCTCCATGGCCGTTGTCGAAGAAGCAGGGTATGCAGTCCCGCCAGTTGTCCCCTGGGCCCTGCGGATCCCCGCCCCCGTCCTCCTACACCCACAGAGACCCTCCGTGAGATGTCTGCACAGTCTCCTCCGCCCTCCCAGCCAGGCCCTTCACATGAAGCCTGGGCAGCTGGACGGGACCCCAGCACATGCACCCCAGGCCACACTACCCCAGGCAGTGGCCCCCCAGACCCCAGTGGGTACTTCGGGCCTCCTGCAGGACCACCCATCCTGGGTACAGGAATGGGTGGGCACCGCGGCCACGCTGGGAGGCAGTGGCAGGGGCGCTGCCACTTGCCCGGCCGCTCTCCCACTCTGGGCTCCCCCGCCAGCCACTCAACCTCCACACTCCGTTACCCCATCAGGGAAGTGGGAGACCAGGGTCCTCATCACAGTTCAGGTGGAGGTTATGCCAAGTAATTATGTTCCAGGCCTTCTGCCAGTTTGAGCCAGTTTTGAAAATTAAAATGGTTACATCTGGGCCGCTACACGCTGTTCAATGTAAATACTGCCCATCCTCCAACAGCACCCATAGAGGGCAATGAGGGTTAAGCAGCACAGCGGGGCAGCCCCCGTGGCGCAGCGGTTTAGCGCCACCTGCAGCCCAGGGCGTGGTCCTGGAGACCCTGGATGGAGTCCCACATCGGGCTCCCTGCATGGAGCCTGCTTCTCCCTCTGCCTCTCTCTGTCTCTATGAATAAATAAAAAAAAATCTTAAAAAAAAAAAGCACAGAGGGGAGCACGGGGCCCACAGCATCCCCCCCAGATCCATGCCGCTCACGTCCTGGCTGTTCACTAGAGCCCCCAAGCTCACGGGGTCGTGCAAGGAGGCTCGCCAGGGCCCTCAGATCCCCCAAGACCTGCCGAGCTCAGGCAGAAAGGCAACTTCCCTCTGCACTGCCTGTGGTGTGTTCCTTCAATCCCCCTGCCACAGGCCCATGGCCAATGAATCCAGCCCCAGAAGCCCCACACGAGCCCAGAACAGCATAGAAACTGCAGCGCCAACCACAGAACCCCACCTCAGGGGCGCAGCCCAAGCAGAGCCGTGCTATCTTTCCTTGTGCCTCAGCGACTCAGTGGCAGGCAAAGGCCGTGGCATGCGGTGGGCCGCACACCCAGAGACCCCGGCAGACAACCCTGGGCTCCCAACACGAGGGGAGGAGTGGACCAGGTGCAGGGGGCTGGGGGCCAGTGCCTGGTTTAAGGTTCCTCCTGAGGGACGCCTGGGTGGCTCAGCGGTTGGGCACCTGTCTTTGGTTCAGGTTGTGATTCTGGGATCTCAGGATCCAGGATCGAGTCCCACATCGGGCTCCCTGCATGGAGCCTGCTCCTCCCTCTGCCTGTGTCTCTGCCTCTGTCTCTGCCTCTGTGTCTTTCATGAATAAATAAATAAATCTTTAAAAAAAAAAAAAAGGTTCCTCTTGACTCAGAACGTCTCGCAGACCAGGAGCAACGCGATGGCTTGCTTCCGTCTTTGTACCCAGCTCTTAGAAGCCTGTGGCCAAGGGCAGGGCCCAAGCAGGACGCCCAGCACAGCACCCACTGCTTATGACCCCCTGGGTCACTGATGTCCTCTGACTGGGGCTGACCTCAGGTAGGAGGGCCCTTCTTGGACACAGCAGGCAGCAGCAGCTGACCCCACACTGGACAAACTGTCTCCAGAGCTCCATTAAATTCCCAGACTCACTCGTGCAGACAAAGACACAAGCTGCTCCTGTCGAGGACCCCTCGGCCCTGCCTCCCAGATCCGTACCTGTCTTCAGGACCACCAGGTGTGAGGCGTCGTCCCGCACATAGGACACAGCGGCGATGTCATGGATGGGAACCCTGAGGATGGTGTCCTCCCCGTCTCGCCAGGCCAGCTTGACGTTATAGGCAGACAGGCTGATCACGGCGTCGTGCTCCTGGGTCAGATGTCCAGGGAGCTGGTGGGCTCTCTGGAAGGGAGCATGGTGCATCAAGAATGCCGGCCCAGCCACAGCCCCTGGGGACCCCCCCATCAAGCACAGGCCAGCACTGTCCCTACAGGATGGCCACGCTGGCTCTGGAAGCTCTGCTGCCTCTGGAGCAGCTCTTATTCAGACCTATGGTATGTGGTTTATGCATCTTGAAAATGTAAATTCTGAAAAGAGCCCAAACCACAAGGAGCAAAATCTGGAGCACAAAGTTCACGTTCAGACAGGATTGGTCTCTATGGCCCAGGAGCCAAGCACACCCATACCGTGATGGGACAGGGTCACCCTCCCCCAGCCGTGAAAGGCCCAGGATCAGAGGACCAGGAGCTGGTGTCAGGGTCAGAGGTCAGGGTCAGGGGCTAGAGCAGACTAAGGGTCAGAGGTGGGGGTCAGGAGGTGGTACAGGCCAGGGGTCAGAGGTCAGGGACAGAAGGGTGGGGTTACCTTTGCATTGTCTATGAAATGCAGGATTTCAGTCCTACTGGAGGGATTCAGGTATCCTGGGATGGACGTCAGCTGACCTAAGTACTGTAAGAAAGCGAGGAGAGAAAGCTGCGGTAAGAAAGGGAAGACGAGGACACCTCAGTGGCTCAGCAGTTGGGCATCTGCCGTTGGCTTAGGGTGTGGTCCCGGGGTCCCGGGGTTGAGTCCCGTATCGGGCTCCTTGCATGGACCCTGCTTCTCCTGTCTCTGTCTCTCTCTCTCCCTGTGTTTCTCTCCTGAATAGATAAATAAAATCTTTAAAAAAATAGAGAAAAGGGGGATCCCTGGGTGGCTCAACGGTTTGGCTCCTGCCTTTGGCCCAGGGCACAATCCTGGAGTCCCGGGATCGAGTCCCGCGTCGGGCTCCCGGCATGGAGCCTGCTTCTCCCTCCTCCTGTGTCTCTGCCTCTCTCTCTCTCTCTATGTCTATCATAAATAAATAAAGAAATCTTTAAAAAATAAAATAAAATAAAATAAAATAAAATAAAATAAAATAAATAAAATAAAATAAAATAAAGAGAAAGGGAGACGAACCCATGTAGTCACAGACACAGGAAGCACGGCCTGGCCCCCGCCTTCGGCCACCAGGCCTACAGGCCGGGCTCGAGCAGAGGCCGCGCTCCCCAGGATGTGTGCTCAGACCTCGAAGTCTGTCGGCCTGGGAGCTGCTCCCCTGCTACCTGCTGCACCACATGACAGACCAACAGACCAGCAGGACCGAGATCCATACGGCAGTGGCCCAGCCCCAAGAAGCGCTGCTGTCCCAGGGTCGGGCACCCCAACTCCAGCCAGGGGAGGCCGAGGGAGAAGTGCGTGCAGCCCCACCGTCCAGGGGCACCAGCTGCCCGCAGGACAGACACACCAACAGACAGACGGATCACAGCCCTCGGAAGTGCGGACAGGCGCGAGCACCAAGCTGGCCGCGGCCCGGGACAGCAGCACCACCCTCACGAGGAAGGGCTGCAGCACGGGCTTCCTGGGTGACGCCAGCGACACATGGAAATTGCAGCCACCCTGAGCCACGATCACAGGGGCCGCGGACGGATGTGCTGGGGCGGCCTCGAGATGGGCCGGTGGGAGCCTCCCAAACGGGAGAGCGACAGGGAAAGAGCCTGAGGAAGGCGGCATAAGAACAGGAGCTCCTCAGCTGTGCAGGAGCTGCTCTCCCGGCCTTGGGCTGGGCCTGGGGGCTGGGGGCTGGGGGCCTAGGGGCTGGGGCTCAGGGCCTGGGGCCCAGGGGCTGGGGGCCTGGGAGCTGGGGCCTGGGGGCCTAGGGGCTGGGGGGCTGGGGGCTGGGGGCTGGGGGCCAGGGGCCTGGGGGCTGGGGGCCTGCAGCTCAAGCAGCGAGCGGCCTGCCTCACTCTCGGCTCAGTCCTTCAAGCAAAGGAGAAATAAAAACTTTCTCTGACAAACAAAATTTGAGGGATTTTAAGATTTATTTATTTTATTTGAGTGACAGCAAGAGCGCATGCACTCAGTCTTGATCTTGGTGGGTGAGTTCAAGCCCCTTGTTGGGCACAGAGCTTATTAAAATTTTTTTAAATGTTTTTTCAAGTTTTATTTATTTAGGTAATCTCTACACTCCACATGGGGCTCCAACTCATGCCCTGAGACTGAGCTGCACGATCTACCAACGGAGCCACCCAGGAGCCCCAGGAAACCCTCTTTATTTTTTTAGAGGTTCTTGCAGAATTTGCAAGTCTTTTTTTTTTTTTTTAAGATTTTATTAACTTATTCATGAGACTCACAGAGAGCGAGGCAGAGACACAGGCAGAGAGAGGAGTAGGCTTCCTGTGGGGAACCCAATGCAGGACTCAATCCAGGAACTGTGGATCACGCCCTGAGCTAAAGGCAGACCTCAACCGCTGAGCCACCCAGGCATTTAGAAACCCACTTTAAAGAGGGGCCTTATATAACAAAAATACTTCTCTAAGAAGATGTAACAGTCTTTAACACATATGTACATAACAACAGAGTATCAAAATACGCAAGGCAAAAATGGGCAAAACTGCAAGGAGAAAGAAATGAAGCCACAATTACACCTGCAGACTTCAACACCCCTATCAGAAATGGACAGATCCTGCAGGTAGAAAATCAGTGAGGACACAGGTAAACTCAACACCCTCAATCAACAGGTCATAACTGACATACGTAAGCTACTATATAATTGATATCTATACACAGCTGCAGGATATGCTTTCTTCTTTTTTTCTTTTTTTTAAGATTTTATTTATTTATTCATAGAGATGCAGAGAGAAAGAGAGAGAGAGAGAGAGAGAGAGAGAGGCAGAGACACAGGCAGAGGGAGAAGCAGGCTTCATGCAGGGAGCCTGACGTGGGACTCGATCCAGGGTCTCCATGATCACGCCCTGGGCTGAAGGCGGCACTAAACCGCTGCGCCACTGGGGCTGCCCAGGATATGCTTTCTTCTTAAGCTCACATGAACATTCACCAAGAAACAGCACACACTGGGCCGTAAAACACACCTTAACAAATTTAAAAGATAAGAAACCATGCACAGTATGTTCTCAAGTCACAATGGAATTCCCTGAAAGACACAACTGTCAAAATTCATACAAAATGAATTGCTTAATCTGAATAGGCATATGTTCTATTAATGGAATTGAATCAATAATTAACAACCTTCCAAAACAGAAAGCACCAAGTCCAGTCAGGTTCACTGGTGAATTTTAACACATACTAAAGGAAGAAATGATACCAATTCTCTATAATCTCTTCCAGAAAGTAAAAACAGAGAAAACACTCTAACCCATCCTCTGAGGTGGCATGACCCTAGTGTCAAAATCAAAGATACTAGAATAACAGAAAAACTACAGATTAAGGGCGCCTGAGTGGCTCAGCGGTTGGAGTGTCTGCCTTGGGCCCAGGGCGTGATCCTGGAGTCCTGGGATCGAGTCCCACATCGGGTTCCCTGCATGGAGACTGCTTCTCCCTCTGCCTGTGTCTCTCATGAATAAATAAATAAAAATCTTCAAAAAAAAAAACTTCATTTGCTAACAACTTTTTGAATCCTGAGGAACACGATCACATCTGTGAACCATCGCTGCCGGTTCAGCACTTTGCTGAAATGATGGTGCCCAGGTGCTGTGTGTGCAGGACTGCGTGGGGACGGGCCCCACTGTATGGCCTGGGGGGATGATGTCACCATCCCCTCCCCTTCTCTCAGCGCCACCATGCCTCTGCTCAGCGACCAGTCTCTGGGGAGGATTCCACTTTCTTCATAGGAAGGGGAGCCACCATTGGAGATTTCCTTCACTATAACATATTTCTTGGTAAAACAATATTTTCAATAAAAGAAGATTGCAGCTTTCGTCCTTGTTGCAGCTCTGGATGGGACAGGGTGTGCTCCTGGACAGCACTTACTGCACTGGGCTCGTCGTCCTGCAAGGTCCTCTGGCCAACCCCAATTACCCCCATGCCCTAGCAGGCCAGCAGCAGCTGGCCCACACCCACCAAGGGGAAAGGGTACAGGGCTTGGGGCCGACCACTAATCCCAGCACATCAAAGGCACGGCTATAGAGGGGTGAATGCGACGAAGCATGAGAGAGCCTGAGGGGACGTGTGACTAGCAGTGACATCTGCTGAAGGGCCCCGCCTCACCGAGGTGGAAGACGATATGGCCAGGCTGTCTTGGGCACCACTCACCCTGCCCCGCTCCGACCACCATTAGGTACCACAGCCAGCGCAGAGGCATGCTGCCGAGCTCATGCTCTAGCTCCAAACACAGAAAGTGCTTCCAAAAATCACTGCTGACGGGACACAACAGAAGGCTGTGTTTATACCGACCCTAAGGTGGCGTCCAGACAACATCCAGCCACCCCAGCCTCACTCGGCAAGACCCGTGCAGCAGAGTGGGGTCTGATGGAAAGGCAGGAGGACTTCCACACAGGGACGGAGACACAAGGGTGGGTACCCAGTTTATCAATGCCCCAGGCCTGCAAAAGTGGCCTTTTCCTACTTGCTGGAAGACAGCCGACACCTCCTATACACACGTGCACACACACATCCTGTGTGGACACTGCTCACTCTTCTCGGGGTCCACCCCATCCGCCTGTAGCAGGTATGAGGCCATGACTGAGGACGGAACACAGATGGGGCAGGGGGTCTGCGGGGACCCCCACACACACAGACGTCCAGCTGCCAGCACCTTGACAAGAGCGAGGCCCGCATGGAACACAGCAGAGGTCGCACAGCGGCCATGGTGAACTGCGGGTGAGGCTCACAGGGGGGCCCACTGGATGGGTTCCCGCGTCAGACAGGGAACCTCACGCTCTGCTCCCCATGCTCCTCGGGAGGGCCGGGAGGACACCCCACTCTGGAGAATGAGCAGCTCTGAGAGGCGCAGCTGATGGCAGGAGAGGCTCACAGAACCGGGCGCCGCAGAGCAAGGGGACAAGAGGAGGAGCGGTGGTGGGCAGAAGTGCCAAGCCGCGGGAGTAGCAGGCATGGCCACGGAGCGGCAGTGGGGTGCGGCCTACAGGGGCCACGTTGCCGGCTCCCACAGCATGAGCCTGGGGCACCGCCTAATGTACACAGATGGGAGCGACACTGAGGGCACAGCTTGGGCACAAAGGCTCAGCTCCCTGACACGGGTTCCAGACCTAGAAAGGTGGCCGAATGAGGGGTGAAGCCCCAGGAGAAGGCACCCGCGGGGCCCAGGGAGGTGTGCTGCGGAGATGCCCAGTTGTCCCAAAGGGATTAGCCTCTCTCTTGAGCCACCGTACCCTGAGGAACGGGAATTCCCTCCCAGGTCTGGAGACGATGTCAGCACCCCGGGCCCCAGATGGTCCACGAGGTCGTGCAGGGACAGGGATGCAGGGGCCAGACCCACGTGCACACAGTGCATCCTTGGCCTCCAGACCCATGCCCCCCTTGTAAGGAGGGGGTGTACTTAGCCTCCAGAATGCAGGGGCTACCGAGGTCCAGGAGGCCACGTGGCAGCCCCTGAAATTCATTCCGCTGCTGCCCCTGGCTACGGTTCCAAAGAGAGTGTCACCACCTGTGGCAAAAGCAGAGGCGTGTGCTGCCCTCCAAGATGGACGTGGCGCCGGGATGGCAGGCTCCACCCGTGGGCAGCCCGGCTCTGCAGAACCGGCGGGCCGGGGCCAGGGCCGGGGCCGGCACAAGGGAGCCAGATGGGCTCTTTGTGAGAACAGGTGAGCTCACGGCACAAACACGTTCCTCTCCAAAGCCACCAGGAGCCGTTCCCATCCCCCTCCAAGAGGGACAGAAGCAGGGTCCCGGTCCTACCCTAAGAGCCACAGGAGCCTGGCACAGACGCACCATATGCACAGCTGATGGAAGGCAGAGGCCGGGCTGCACTCACCTGGCCAAGAACACGCCAGCGCACGGCAGACTCTGTCGCACGGGCAGACTCTGTGGCCCCGCTACGGCACTGTCTACGACAGGCCAACTGGCTCGGGGTGGCAGGCCAGCCTCGGGGAGGGCAAGGCTCTTTCCTGGTGACAACGGACGGGGTACCCTGTCCTGCCCACGGCATCTCGGCCAAGCCCAGCACGTCCTGAATGCACATACGGGTGGGGCGTGGGGTGAGGCTCACGGTTCCTCCGTGGGTGTCCAGCAGCCCCGGCACCGTCCGAGATGACTATCCGTCCCCCGTACACTGTGTTTGTGCTTCGTCAAAATCGCACTGGGCACGTCCGTGTGGGTGTGTTTCGGGCTCTCGACCCGCCCGCCGACCGTGTGGGTCCCTCTGCTGATACGTCACAAGAGCAGAGGCCTGGCTCCTCCTCTTCCCAGGCTGTCTCAGCGATTCCGCTGAATTTCCACACGCACTTCAGAGAAATCTTCACATCTACAAAGACCTCACCGGGATTTTGGGAAGAACGATGTTAAGCTGCACACGGGTCCAGGGCTACGTGACACACCGACGGGCTCGGTCCACCACCCACCAACAAGGCGGGACACGCAGACCAGTGCTTCCCTGCATCCCTACTGGGCGCTCTCAGCAAACCCCGCATGAATTTGGCTCCATTTGTATCCTGGTCTTCCCGTTTCTTAAGTAACCATAAGTAAATGGTGTTTTGTTTTAAGTCTGTTGCCCACCTTGAACGAATATTGTTGCTCATGTACACATCCTGTTTTTCTGAGTTTTTTTCATCATGAGTGGTGTTGGATGCTTTTTCTGCATCAGTTGATAGGATCCCATGAGAGTTATGCCTTCGCCTGTTGACGGGATGGGTTCCCTCTTGGAATCCTACGCCAGGCTCACGTCCCTTCACAGGGTAACCCCGCACCTTCTCTTTCCGGGAGAGGACACAGCGCTGGTGCCCATTCCTCGAACACGAGAGGGACTCCTCCAGCGGGAGCATGCAGGCTGAAACCCTCCGACAGGACACTCCACACAAGCCACAGTGTCCTCAGTGGTTACAGAATGATTCAAACCCACAGGACGGACACGGCAGGGAGCGCTCCCAAGGAGCTGGTGGGTATGTTGGCCCGCGTGCGGTCCTCCACTTTCTCCTCCACCCGACCCCAGGGCCCAGCACCCAAAGGAGGTCTGGCCGCCACTCCTGCCCCTCACGGCCCGGGGCAGCTGTCACCTCATTCTCCCCTTGGATAAAGTGCTCTGCTCACTGTTCCCAAGACCTCGGGCTTTACCCTGCTGTGTGCACTCACTCAGCTTCTTCAATCTCCAAGTTTCTCTTTTGCCCAATGAATGACATTTCGGCCACAAACCTCTTGAACAGTGTCTTGGCCTCTCCGAAGGTGCATGTGCTGGAAAGCGTGCTTTGGTCCCCCTGCAGCCGCCGAGGACACCCCAGTCCCTCCTGTGCTCATCGGGGGCCTCCTCCAGGGTGGGCGCAGGCCCCGGCTCAGCCTTGGCTGGTCTGTCAGGCAGATAGGCGGCCTTCACTGGGGTCTGTCTGCACCAGTTCCTGTTTCTGGGCTGCTGGCGTCCTCAACTCCAAGCCTGGGATACACGGGGAGAGAGGGAAGCTGGGGGCCTCACCTGGGGCCCCAGGTCCCTGCTGCTCTGCTTCTGTCCACTTTGCAGACCTCTCTTATGGCTGCTGCATGTACAACATCCAGGACCTTCATCGTGCAAAGAGGCCCAGGGAGAGGCATGTGCACCCCACTCTCTGGAAGCAGAAATCTCTTTTATTTCTCTGGGTTTCACAGGGACCCCCATCCCCACACCCACCCCGTCCTCACACACGGCTCTGACACCCCCAAACACAGAAAGCCCCTCGTCCTGTCTCCCAGAGGCACGTAGGCCCAGTCCTGAGTCTTGCGGGGCCTGCCCTCTGTCACCACGCCCGGAATCCTTTGGCTCTGGACCCGCGTCTCCACCTCTGGGGGGATCCATGCAGTGAGGCAGCACGTCCTCCCGTGCATCACCAGTCACTGTGCCGGGACTCCTAGGTCCTGCGAGGTCGCAGTGGTCGACTGCGACAGGTCCTGCGTCACCGTCTGGAGGCCGCCTCCCCTCTTCCACACCTGCCGGACCCCTGGGTCGATCCTACAAACCTCTTTTGCTCTCATTCCTTTGCCCACTAATTCCCTCTCTCCTCAACTCTGGTCATCCTTTCTGGGGACCTCTCCTGATTGGCGTTCAAGCCCCTAGTGAATGTTCTAAGACACTCATCGCCACAGCTATTATTGCAAAAGCTCCCGTCTACACCACTTATTGAAAAGTGGACCCTGTTACATCAGAGTTCCCAGAATATGCTCTTACCTCTCCCCACCTTCCTGCAGGGTGGCCACATTCCCACTTGCCTCCTGTGTTTGTCATGGGCTCTACCACCCTGAGCACATGTGAATCCACACTGCCGACAGAGGCCATGTGCGTGGGCAGCACCGCTGGCCAGTAGCCCCGGATGCCCCGTGAAAGCACCTTGGGGACCCCATATGGGACCGGCCCGCGTGCCGGGTCCTGGAGGCTCGGGAGGGAGAGGGCTCCACATCCTTGTCTTCACTCGGGGCCACCCCGACCCTCCTCCCTGCCCACCATCCCCACACCCGGGCCTCCCCAGTCCTGTCTCTGCTGGGGACGCCACCCACGTCCCCCATCACCTGAGGACTAGATGAAAGCAGAAACCCCTCCAAGGACACAAGCGGCCCCGCACCCCTCCCAGCCTGGGAGTCAAGGCTGGACCTGTGCAGCCTCCGCGAGCCCTGCAGCCCCACCTTCCCCAGCCCTCTCCAAGCGCAGGTGCCACGCTCCTGTTGGACCCGTCACCACCACACTGACCCCGAGGCCACAGTCCCTGTCCCTGGTTCACTGTCACTCCAGCGAGTTGGGGGGGGCACACTTATCCGCAGCTGCCCGCGCACAGGATGGGCCAGGGTGCGGCAGGCCTGCGTCCTCAGCCGTGACCCCACACGCGAACACAAACACGCCCACCCTCGAGAGAAAGGAGGTGGCTGCTCCTGCAGAAAGAGCCAGAAATAGGCCAGCAGACAGCAACGTGGTGCATGGGCATGGTCGCCCCGTGGACAGGCCAGCACAGGCGGGACAGCGGGCGGGAGGAGAGGCGGTGAGCGCTCGGCCATGCAGGACTTACCTTCACCTCCTTCTCGATGTAATCACTCAGGAGTCGGTCGGGCTCCACGCGCTCAGGCAGGGACAGCGCCACGGTGTGCAGAGGGCGCCGCTCTGTCACCTTCTCGTGGGCTTTCTTATCTCTACTCTTTTCACCTTTTAGGAATACTCGTTTAAATGGCGACACAATTCCAGGCTGCAGGCAGAAACGGCAAGGGTTGGAGGTGTTATTCACGAAGGCTTCGCGTGGCCCCCACAGCGCACAAGTAGACATGGCCGCGCCACCGCCACGGTCCCCACACAGGCCTGGGGAGGAGGACCCCAAGACCGCCGGGAACGGCCGGGCGCGCTCTGCAGGTGAGTAGCCTCATGGCTCAGGAGGTGGTGGGAAGGGGACAATCCTCCCAGAAGCCGGGAATGTGGCGCCACCCAAGGCCCCGGCTGAGGCGGGTCCCTTGGCTCCAGGACCCCGGAGCAGGTGCCACGGCCTCAACAGAGCCGAGAGCCCACCCGCTGCCTCACGTCCACGCCCGTGGACTGCCTGCACATGCCCTTCCTGCTGCCAGGGCCTCGCTGGCCACACCAGGCGACCCCGCCCGCCCGCTGGAGGCTCGTCTTCCAACCACAGGAAACCTACACAGCAAGAGCCGGGGGGCCCAAGGGTGGGCCGGGTGTCCCTTCCCATGACTCTCCAAAGGAGCCCCTCACCTGCCATGGTCACTGCACACCTGCACATGGACGGCAAGGCTCCTTGCTTCCCCACAGGCCAAAGGAATGCAAACCAAAGAAACTAAAACACTGACACGTGGCCTGGGCAGGGAGCCAACACCACACAGGGACACGAAGGCCCCCCAGACCGAGGCAGCCGCTCACCTGCCAGACGGCTGAGTGCCCGACCCCAGCCAAGACCCAGACTTACAGAAACAAGCTAGGGGCCTCTGGCACCGAAGGACCTCACGAGCTGTTGCTCGCTCCTCCTGCACGTGGGGAAGCTCAGCTGCATCCCGCGCAAACCGATGCTGTGACCCCTGAAGCCACAAAGCTCCTCACCAGCAGGTCAGCCTCACGGGCGGAAGGTGAACAGGTGCACTGACCCCCCGCAAAGGCAGCCAAGGCCTCAGTGTCTCTCAGCACACCCTGCACCCACAGCACACTCTGCAGCATCACCCCCTCCCTGTCCTGGAACACCCCCATCCTGGAGCACCCCCCCATCCTGGAGCACCCCCATCTCCACCTTGGAGTACCCCATCCCCACCTTAGAGCACGCCCTCCCTGTCCTGGAGCACGCCCTCCCTGTCCTGGAGCACCCCCCTCCCCATCCTGGAGCATACCCATCCTGGAGCACCCCCATCCCCACCTTGGAGCACCCCCCTCCCCGTCCTGGAGCAACCCCCTCCCCATCCTGGAGCACACATTCCCCATTCTGGAGAACCCCATCCTAGAGCATCCCCATCCCCACTTTGGAGCACCTCCTCCCCGTCCTGGAAGATCCCCCTTCCCGTCCTGGAGCACCCTCATCCCCACCTTGGAGCACCCCCCTCCCTGTCCTGGAGCATGCCCTCCCCATCCTGGAGCACCCCCCTCCCCATCCTGGAAGATGCCCCTTCCCATCCTGGAGCACCCCCTCCCCATCCTGGAGCATCCCCGTCCTGGAGCATCCCCCTTCCTGTCCTGGAGCACCCGCCTCCCCGTCCTGGAGCAGCCCTATCCTGGAGCACTCCCACCCGCCCTGGAGCATCTCCTGGTTCCTACTCCCCACATCCATCCATGCAGAGACCCACAGGGCTACCACCAAAGCTGGATGATGTCCATGCAGAGCTTCAATTTACTTGCCTCTCCACTCTATTAGATTTCCAATTTTCCATCTCACCAGGTTTTTTATGTAAAGATGAGGGCAGCTCCTGCCTGCAGCTGGCACACTTCAGCTGAGACAAGATGCCCAGTGTCACCATAACATGACCCTCATAGGCACACGGATGGATGGTCACATGGAAGGACAGAGCAACTCCGAGAAGCCCACCCACCCGTGGGGTCTGTCCAGGCCCCATTGTCCTCAGCCTCTGGGATTCTCAGCCCCACACAATTTAGGGGCATGGCCAAGAGCAGGGGTGCTCCGCTGAAAGCCTGGGGCATGGAAACAGGCAGATGCTGTGGGCGGCTCACGTGGGGAATGGTGGGAAACGGTCACCTACAACCAGCCAAACACCTACAGTAAATTCAAGTTGAAAATGACCCCAGATGTGGATCCCTGGGTGGCTCAGTGGTTGGGCGCCTGCCTTCAGCCCAGGGCGTGACCCTGGGGTCCCAGGATGGAGTCCCACAGCGGGCTCCCTGCATGGAGCCTGCTTCTCCCTCTGCCTGTGTCTCTGCCTGTCTCTCATGAATAAATAAATATTAAAAAAAAAAAAGAAAGAAAGAAAATTACCCCAGAAATCTAGTAACGTGAGCACCACGCTTTACGCCCTACCCCAAGCAGGCAAGGCCATGCGGAACTGGGGCTGCCTCTCTGCCTGCACCCCAGTAGGCAGGGCCCCTCCCAACCCCTGGCTTCTGCACACAGAGCACCTCTAGGTTCCTGTGATAGGCGCACACTGCCCCAGGGCTACAGGGAAACTGAGGCAGGCTCATGCAAACCTCGACTCTCCGGAACTGTACAACCCACACGGGCGCAGACATCTGTCCCTATACCATTTCTACTTGGTGACCCCACAAAGCTCACCCCCTGGATGGTGACCATCCAGGGTGCAGGCCAAGGGGGAGTCTGAATGCAGTGGCACACGCAAGTGCTCACACATGTTCCCACCTCATTAACCCTCTCTCCCGAGACCAATGGGAAGTGAACTCAGAAGAGAGGTTGGCCAAGGTCAGCCTCTCGCCATGAAGCCCACGTTGTGTCACCAGGTCCACAAATTGCATGCAACTCACGCTGTTATTTGGAGGCTGAGACACAGCTCAGGAAATCAATCTTCACGCCCAAGGGGTCTGGGTTGGGAGAGACCCCGGGGCCTCAGCCATACAGCCCACCCTGAAGACAGACCCTCTGCAGGTAGGTCCTCGGCCCCCGTCTGGTCCCCACGGCCCAAGGAAACCCGGACAGCCCACTCCAGAGGCCTCCTCTGCCTCCACGCCTTGGGACCCCGCATGGGACCCCAGCCCCCAGGGAGGAGTAAGCACTGCTCAGTGAGCATTCGGTCCCCATAAGGCCAAGCGTGGGGAAGGCCCCGTGGGGGAGTGAGACCACTCCTACTGCAAAAGGGTCATCAGGCTGGGAAAGAAGCCGATGCTTCTTTGAACAGGCACTAAGTTCATGACGGAAACGCTGGCCTGATGACCCAAAGGGTGTGTTTTAGTGCCAACCGCTCTGCCTTGGGGATGCCACCCCAGCAACAAGGGACCCACCCTGCAGGGCCCCCACACAACCCACTGGCCTAGCACGACCCTGTGGGGGCACCCAGGAGCACACAGCTTCCAGCCTGGCCGCTGAGCTCCAAGTGCCCGGGCACCACATGCCCTCTCATGTCTCCAGCAGCGAAGTGGCACGTGGGCTTTCCTGGAGAGAGGCACGCTGAAGCCACCAGGTAAAGAAACAGGTCATGTCACACCTGCCCCTCCCACTGCCATCTGCCCCTGCATCAGCACAGGACGGCCGGCTGCCCCACACAAGTGCCGCAGGCAGCTGGGCCCCGCCGCCCCTCCAGAAACACAGCAACCCAGAGGGACCCCGGGTCTGGGGACGGAGGCGGCTTCCGAACACGAAAACGTAAGGCGAAGTTCTAGTTAACACACAGAGAGGCGATGGAACATCCTGTCACATGGAAGCAGGTCTCTCAAAAACCATCGTAGATCCTTTAACTTGCAGGAATATTCTCCTGATCGAGACGGTGAGTTTTAAAAGCAGTCATCGGGGTGCCAGCGCTCATTCTTCACCCGACAGGAATTTCTACTGAGCACTGATGTCCATCATCATTGCCAAAATGATCTCGTAATCCCTGACCGCGGAAGACCGAGGACTAACGCAGCCCCCCGAAGGGAACCCGAGATGCTGAGCACGATTTCCCTCCAAGGATAGAGCCCGGAACTGGGAGTGGCCAGGGGCCCACTGGTGCCCAAGTCTTCTGTGACGAGATGGGGCCCTGCGGGTCCAGGGTACAGGCAGGCAGGGAGGCGGGGCTTCTGCAGCACACAGAACACCGGCCACTTCCAGGAATGCGGGGGAACTTTCTGGACTGGCTTGAGAACCAGCCCTCAATCCTTACCATGTTCTTCTAGTATTTTCCATCTTCTGCTTGAAACCGCTTTTGAAGTTGGGGACCAAGAGGTTGCCCTTAAACACACACTCGGTCTGGCCGCGGATTGTTTCCTGGAGGAGCACCCAGGTGCCAGGCCGGCCGTGACGGCTGGGCTGAAGCAGGCTCACAGATCACCTGGGGTGTCTCCTACACAAACCCTCAGAGGCTGACTTCACCACCAGAGCATCTGACTTAGGACAAGCAATGCATCCCTGTGAAGCCAGCACCAGCACATGTGTGGCAGTGGTCTCCGCTCAGGGACCAGAGCTGACCAGGAGGTGACACACGCCAGCTGGCTGCAAGTGCATGGCGGGAGGAGGCTCAGAGTGTTGTGCACAGAGTCCCCAGGGGCCAGCAGGGGAGGGGACGCCCCAAGCACCCAGGACGCCTCGGTGCAGGTTCACAGGTTCTCAAGGATGTATCTTATCTGATCCTTTAGTTCTCAACACAAACCTGCCCCCAGACAGCTTCCCAGTGCAGGGCCGTGGGCATCCCTGAGTCCAGCATTCAGCAGATGTCTAGCGAGGGCGTCGCAGGCGCCCAGCCCGGGACTGCAATGCGCAGGAGCCTTGGTGCCTCCCTGGGCCCAGCTGGCGACAGGACCACGTGGGGCTACAGGCTGGCCTCGGGGAGGCTCTGAGCGGGAGGCAGGCAGACAGCTGGCGGGCCCACTCTGGCACGAACCCGAGGCCATGGTCCCGTGCAGCCAGGCAGGTCAGCGGGCGCACGCAGCTGTGCGTCAAACCCCCTCCTGGGAACCTCACCACAAAGAGTGTGTCGGTTCCCACCGCACTGCAACCCTGCCTACCTTTTTTTTGTTTTTTTAAAGATTGTATTTTTTAGTCACTGTTACGCCCAACGTGGGGCTTGAACTCACGACCCCAAGGGTCGTGCACTCCTCCGAGCCTACCAGGTGCCCCCCAGGCTCGCCCCCAAGTGCTCTTGTTAGTGCCAACTAACTCCCAGTGTTTGGGCTACCCAGGTCGGCACATTCACTCTCTACAAACATCTTTGGTACGAGGGGCCCAGCAACAGAAGAGGGACATGCTTGAGGTGCCTAGAGACCCAGGGAGGTGCAGGTCCGCGCCCTCAGCGCCATCCTCTGGGCCTCGATGGCTTGCTCAGCAGCACCCAACCGTGCAGGCGCCTCCCGTGGGGACCTGGCCACAGCACGGAGGGCATGTTTCTTCGTCCTTTCCCTAAATCCTGTTCCCACTCAGATCCTAGGTCCCAACCAGCCACAAATCCCCCTGAGACCCGCTCTTCACCCGCAGATGGGACCCTGAGCCTCCTACCTCTTGGGCTAAGGCAGGGCGACCCTCCTCGTGGGCCCAGCAACTGCTGCCCACCAGTGCTCCTCCAGCCCGGAAGCCAGCAGGAACCCTCCTCCCCTCTTCCCAGGGCACCGATTGGGCCCACACGCTCATCCTGGTGGCTCCGTCCCTACTGGGCTCGCACCTACCTCGTTGTCCATGGGGCACCCGCTGGAAAGTCTGAGGAGGAGTCTGGTTCCTCCCCCTGTGCTGATAATTACTGTGCATTCTCCTCTGTTCACTGCTGATCTTGTTGAAAAATATGGTCAGATGTTAGCCCTCCCTCTGAAAAAAACATGTGAATGAACAGGAAGACCAGAAACCACAGCTTCCTCCTGCAAACCCCACTGAAGCTGTTTAGTTTGTTAAGGAGGGTAAGAGGCGGGCGGTGCCCTCCAACTGCTGCCAAAATCCAAACGGTCGCGAGCCCTGAACAAGACGGCTAGAGCAGCGCGCGCTGCGGGCAGTAGGTGCCCACGGCGGCTCCCCGCGTGTCCAGCCACTGCTACGGGGCTACAGAAGGTCATCATTCTGGAATTCCAACCGTTCTGCAAAGAATGACCCACGGGGCTCCTGTCTGACCACTTGGGGGGCGCCCCCCATGCGTGAGGTCCCCTCTGCCCCAGGTGCACAGCTTGGCCCACCTTCTGAGTCCCCAGCCTGCGAGAGCCTGTGCCTCCCTTGGGACCCCTAAGTTTGTGTCCCCACGTGACACGGAAGAGCACATTTCCAAGCAAGTTCCCTTCAACTTCTTCAGGGTCAACCCTCTCACCTAGAAAAGCAGAAGGTGGGGTGCTGGTAGGGAGGCCTGACACAGAACATTCCAGAACAGCCTGCCCACAAGAAAGGCCACTGAGTAAGCATCTTGTTGATCAGGGTGACTGAGTGTGCTCACACACATCAACAGACTTGACGATCACAACACAAGTTATAATGATGAACCACACCGAAGTGCTGGCTTTCAACAGCTTTTGCCCATGAACATGGCCATTTCATGCGGTTCCACTTAAACTGCCCTGCAGTTCAGCACTTCAAAACTCTGAGATGGCCGAGGGCTCCGAGACGATCACTCCGTGCCCCGGTGACGAGCACACACACCGCAGACGGAGAAAGCGCCACAGGATGGGAAGGTGGCACTGAACCGGATGCGCTCCGAAAAACCCAGCGTCCACTGGACTGCCGTCCTTTTACCTCCCAAGGGACTCAGGGCGGCGGGCGGCCCGGATGAGGACGTGTCCTTTCCCGAAGCCACCCCTGCACAGCAAGACTGGAAGGCCCTGGTCTCCAGTGGCTGCTGACGGCAGGTGCAGAGCGGTGCCCACCAGTTGGGCAGCCTGCATCCACAGATGCTACGGTGGCCTGCTGGGCGAGCAAGAGCAAGGCCAGTAAGCACACAGGTAAATGCCGCAGACCACACACAGGGACGCACATGGGCCACCTGCAGGTGTTTGGGGAGGACTGAGCCCCAAACACAAGGGTGACACACGGCGAGCAAGGGCCCTGCGGAATGACAGGTGTGAGCATGGAGATGCGGGTGCCAGGAGAAGGCCGATGCTGACACGGTGTGGCTGAAACCACACCGGGCCTGGGACGCAGCCCACTGCCAAGACCTCCTACAGACAGATGTTCTGGCCAGGATGCCTACAGCGCTAACCCAACCCCACACACCGCGCCAGCCCCTGCAACAACCCCCACCCCATTCCCGGCAGGGCCATGTCACAAACTTACTGGTTGTCAGGTCATGCCCTCCACCTGGGAAAATGTCATGGAAATGTGCTTCCTCTCTGCTTCCAGAGCACCTCCCAATGTCCCAGATTCCAGCCCTGGGCCAGCAGACCCAACAGTTGCTACCTTGCCCTTTCACATGAAAACTTTGCTCGCCCTGTCCTGGAACACACGCCATAGGCCACAGAAGCCAGACCCACAAAATCTCTTGGTGACCTTCATTCTGGAGACAGCGATGAAAGACGTGCTCTATGGGCGGAAATGGCTTCGTACCAAGGCCGACTGGACAGACGGACCCCAGACATGCCGACTCAGCCTCCTACAGGGTCCGAGAGCAGACATAAAGGCCTCCTGTCCTGGAATGAGATCAGAGCAGCACCCCCATAAAGCTTTGGAATAATTTTGAACCTACCAGTTTATATGAAGCCAAACTATCCAAGTTCAGGAAAATAATGTTATGTCCATACTTAAAGTGCCTTGGCATGTTTATACCCGAAAACTGTTTGAAAAACATACTAGAGGATGTACTACCAGCAAAAGAAAAAGTGTCCAGAGGAGAAAAAGATGTGGACTCCAGGGACACGACGACCTAAGTCACAGGGTGAGTCACACACTGAGCCAATACAGCAATGGGTCCAAGTCAAAATAGAAGAGAGGGGGCACGTGGGGGGCTCAGTGGTTGAGCTTCTGCCCTGGGCTCAGGGCATGATCCTGGGGTCCTGGGGTCGAGTCCCAGGTCGGGTTCCCTGCTCAGTGGGGAGTCTGCTTCTCCCTCTCCCTCTGTCCCACCCCTGCCCGTTTTCTCTCCTGCTTGCTCTCTCTCTCAAATAAATAAAATCTTTAAAGAAACAAAACAGAGGAGGCGCCAAAAGAAAACAGAAAGGAAGAGTCCATTACATAAGTTATGTGCTGAAGACCCTAGAAGTTCTATCTTGATGATGAAAGCTTGGTACCTTCGGTGTCCATCGAAAGATGAATGGAAAAAAAAAAAAAAAAAAGAAAGATGAATGGATAAAGAAGCTGTGGTCTATGTATGCAATGGGATATTACTCAGCCATTAAAAACGACAAATACCCACCATTTGCTTCGAGGTGGGTGGACCTGGAGGGTATTATGCTGAGTGAAAGAAGTCAATCAGAGAAGGACAAACATTATATGGTCTCATTCATTCGGGGAATATAAAAATTAGTGAAAGGGGGGATCCCTGGGTGGCGCAGTGGTTTGGCGCCTGCCTTTGGCCCAGGGCGTGATCCTGGAGACCCGGGATTGAGTCCCACGTCGGGCTCCCAGTGCATGGAGCCTGCTTCTCCCTCTGCCTGTGTCTCTGCCTCTTTCTCTGTGTGACTATCATAAATTAAAAAAAAAAAAATTAGGGATCCCTGCGTGGCGCAGCGGTTTGGCGCCTGCCTTTGGCCCAGGGCGCGATCCTGGAGACCCGGGATTGAATCCCACGTCGGGCTCCTGGTGCATGGAGCCTGCTTCTCCCTCTGCCTATGTCTCTGCCTCTCTCTCTCTCTCTCTCTCTCTCTGTGTTTGTGACTATCATAAATAAATAAAAATTGAAAAAAAAATTAAAAAAATAAAAATAAAAAAATAATAAAATAATAAAAAAAATTAGTGAAAGGGAATAAAGGGGAAAGGAGAGAAAATGAATGAAAATATCAGTGAGGGTGACAAACCACAAGCGACCCCTAACTCTGGTAAATGAACAAGGGGTAGTGGAAAGGGAGGTGGGCAGGGGGTGGGGGTGACTGGGTGATGGGCACTGAGGGGGGCACTTGGTGGGATGAGCACTGGGTGTTATGCTAAATGTTGGCAAATTGAACTCCAATTAAAAAAAAAAAAAGCTTGGTTCCTTTCAAAGAAAAAAGAAAAGTATTAAAACTCTAGAAAATCGAGGTGCCTGGCTGGTTCAGCCGGTGGAGCATACAACTCTTGATCTCAGGGTTGTGAGCTCGAGCCCCATGTTGGATGCAGACATTACTTAAAATAAATAAATACGGGGAAAAAAAAAGCTCTACAGACCCAAAGTTGGTCAAGACACAGACACACTACCCCCGTGTGATAGCAGAACACCTGGGTCTGAACACCAGACAGAACAAGACGGACATCTCCCCAGAAGGACAGACCCTGCAGCAGAAAGGACATTTTCCTGCTCAGCTGGATCACGCGTTGGGTACAGAGCAGAGACCAACCTGAGGCACCAGGTGTGCTCATCACGAACGGGCTGTCATGCTTCCAGGTGTGTGTGCACCAAAGAAAGGTGTGTTTTAAATTTTTTAAAATTTTTATTTATTTATGATAGTCACACAGAGAGAGAGAGAGAGAGGCAGAGACATAGGCAGAGGGAGAAGCAGGCTCCATGCACTGGGAGCCCGACGTGGGATTTGACCCCGGGTCTCCAGGATCGCGCCCTGGGCCAAAGGCAGGCGCCAAACCGCTGGGCCACCCAGGGATACCAAGGTGTGCTTTTAAATAGAGACATTGTGGGGCACTGGGTGGCTCAGTGGTGGAGCATCTGTCTTTGGCTCAGGGAGTGATCCTGAGGTTGTGGGATCGAGTCCCGCATCAGGCTCCCCGCAGGGAGCCTGCTTCTCCCTCTGCCTGTGTCTCTGATATGAATAAATAAATAATATTAATTTAAAATAAAAAAATAAATAAAAGGAGACATCATGAATTCAAACTGAGAATACTAATTTGAAATGAATCCAATAGGATCTTCTTTCATGTCACCTTGTGTCTTCTGGTTCTTACACATGATCCTGGTTCCTGATGGCTTGGGTGGCCAGCAGCCCCCACCC
The DNA here is from genome assembly GCF_011100685.1 of Canis lupus familiaris. NCBI lineage: Eukaryota > Metazoa > Chordata > Mammalia > Carnivora > Canidae > Canis > Canis lupus. The sequence goes on from NC_049237.1 coordinate 13,890,764, forward strand.
CGGGAGCTGCTCGTGGTCCATGTGGTACCAGGGGGTGGGAAGCAGGGGTCAAGCTCAGCCCCCTCCGCAGCCCCCTCCTCAGGGATCCTCAGCTCTGGGGTCCACAGCTCTAGTCTGCATGGGGGCAGGGTGACCCAGGAAGACTGGCACCCCCTTCCAGCTACAGATGCTGCACCCAGGAGGGAAGGTTGCTTCCCACCCCCTTGAGTACACTTAAAATTAAGATGTCAAAAAGAAATATCTGGGTAGCCCGGGTGGCTCAGCGGTTTAGCACCGCCTTTGGCCCAGGGCGTGATCCTGGAGACCTGGGATCGAGTCCTGCGTCGGGCTCCCTGCATGGGGCCTGCTTCTCCCTGTGCCTGCATCTCTGCCTCTCTCTCTCTCTGTCACTCATGAATAAATAAATAATTAATCTCAAAAAAAAAAAAGAAAAAGAAATATCCTCCACTGGGGGGCTGGCTGCATCTGTGGAGCATGTGACTCATGAGCTCAGGGTTGAGTTTGAGCCCCAGTACGGGTGTAAAATAAAATAAAGTAAAACGTAATCAAAGTCACAAAGACTATGTGTAATTGACTCCAATAAAAATTAAGAAATAAAAAAGAAATATTCTACTCGGGAACAGGTGCCAAACATAACCTGACCCTAAGGAGTTTGTTTTTTTAAAGAAAATCAACTGACAAAACAAACAAGATTAAAAGAAAAAGAAGGAAAGGAGAGCAGGTGGGAAGAGGAAGGTGGATGCCAGTTCCAACCAGGGGTCTAAGGCCTCTATGGCTCACAACACTGGCACACAAACCCGGCGCCCAACTCCCCAAATAAAGCAGGCTCAGCACAAACTTCCCATGAGCAGGCAGTGTCTCACCTGCAGGCCCCGCGTCAGCCTCTCCCACGCATGTCCTCAGCTCCATCGGAAGAGCCAAGTCCAACCTCCCCCCTACTCTCCGGTCACAGCTGGTGCAGAACACCCTCCTTAACAATCGTCCTGGTGAACAGGAACCATCCACACTGTCGCCTTACAGACGCTCAGATGCCTCCACATCTGGCCAAGGGCAGAGGACAGCTCAAACAGGGGGACAGCTCGGGGGAGACAGAATGGACGGGGGACGGTTGGGGGGGGCAGCTCAGACATGGGGACAGCTCAGGGAGGACAGAACGGACAGGTGACAGCTCAAGGGGGACAGAACGGACAGCTGGGGGGCAGCTCAGACAGGGGAACAGCTGAAAGGGGACAGCTTGGACGGGAGATAGCTGGGGGGCAGCTCAGATGAGGGACAGCTCTGGCAGGGGACAGCTCAGACCTGGGATAGCTCAGGAGAGGGACAGCTCAGACCAAGGAGCAGCCACCTCTGGAGGAAAAGGCTGTCTCAGGTCCCATGGCCACTACGAATGCTCAGTGGCACGTATCTCCAGGAAATTTCAGAATAAGGACATAAGCTTCTGTGCTGAGAAGACTTCAGAGTGCCGTTTCCAATCCGACCTGGGATACAGGGTTATGGATTGGCCCCTCTGGTGTGCCCAAGCCTGTGCCCTGGCCTGGAAGTTCGTGTGCATGGATGCTAACAGAACAACACTGCCTCTGTACCCTGAAACACACGTGATGGTTGCAAAATGACACCACCAGTATTATTACTGGTATGATTACTGAAAAAAAATTATTTGGGGCTCTTCTCTAGCTCTTATCCTCCACATATATCCCACTGGGGGTCTGCTGTCACATATCTATGATTTCAGCACTTGAAATATCTTTTCTTGGAGGGGTTAATGACTTTTTGTGGCTTTATGCCATTTTTAATACATATTTTGCTTTCCTTTTTTTTTTTTTAAGATTTTATTTACTTATCCATGAGACACACACAGAGAGAGGCAGAGACACAGGCAGAGGGAGAAGCAGGCTCCATGCAGGGAGCCCGATGTGGGACTTGATCCCAGGACCCCTGGATTGCACCATGAGCCAAAGGCAGACGCTCAACCACTGAGCCACCCAGACGTCCCTGCTTTCCTTTTTTAAAAAAAAATAAATTTAATTTATTTATTCATGAGAGACACACAGAGAGAGAGGCAGAGACACAGGCAGAGGGAGAAACAGGCTCCATGCAGGGAGCCCGACGTGGGACTCTATCCCGGGTCTCCAGGATCATGTGCTAGGCTGAAGGCGGCGCCAAACCACAGAGCCACCGGGGCTGCCCCCTGCTTTCCATTTTTAAGTGACATTTTAAGAAGCTTTTATTTAATTTATAATAGTATAGAACAGGAGATAGTTTTAGTCACAAGGCCTATGCTCAGAGGTCATACCCTCCTTGCCTCCAGGTAACTGTATAAAAATTATCAGAGTGAATGGCTGCAGGTGCATGTCCAGGCGCCCACTCACTGGGCTCAGGGGACCCCTCCGGCTGGCCATGCTGCCCCAAAACCCATTATGTGGGGATAGCACAGCTTGAAGAATCTGCACCTCGTTCCAAAGAGTAGGGCCACAATGCACAGCCTGGTGCACAAACCACATCCGGTTTTTGCCAAAGTGTCCTTGGAGTAGGTCTTTGGAAGCAGGATGCTGTGTCAGTCAACACACCAGGTGGGAAGTGGGATGCTAGGTCAGTCAATGTACCAGGTGAGCCAGGCATTGCCTTTATCAGGGTTTGTGCAGGTCCCCTTCCCTCATGCCTAACCAACTCCAAGGTTTCTGCTGGCCTTGGGGGAGGGGGGGAGAGGGCAGTGGCCCCAAGTAGTCTGAATTTGCATTTCTCTTGTTATTCAGGAGTCTGACTTCCATTTTCACACATTTTTTCCCAAAGATTTTATTTATTTATTCATGAGCGACACAGAGAGAGAGAGAGAGGCAGAGACACAGGCAGAGGGAGAAGCAGGCTCCATGCAGGGAGCCCGATGTGGGACTCGATCCCGGGTCCCCAGGATCATGCTCCAGGCCAAAGGCAGCGCTAAACAGCTGAGCCCACCCGGCACCCCTTTTCACACGTTTTTAAAAACCATTTGTGTTTCTCTTTCTGTGTCCGTCTGTCCCCCTCTCTTGCCTGTGTCTCTCCTCTCAGCCCCTAGCCATTTTTTTCCTCTTTTTAGAAGCATCTAATTCAGGAAATATTTACCTTGTGTTTTATAAGGTCCAGATAATGTTTTCTTGGTTTGTCTTTTTACTTTACTTATGCTTATGTCATTGGGTCTTTTGGTCTTTTTTTTTTTTTTTTTTTACGGCTGAATGATTTGGTTTGTTTTTATCTAAATATCTGAGCCACTGGTTGCTCATCCTGGTGTACGGTACGAAGGATGGATCTATTTTATCGTTTTTTTAGACGGTGACCCAGGTACCCCGCACCACTCTCCAGCACTCGGTTCCCCGAAGAGTGGGGCTTCCAGCTGACTTTCCCTTCTGCTCCTGCAGCTCATCGCAGGACAACCCCACAGAGTCCAGCAGAGGTGCGGCCCCACCGCCCATTCTGCTGCACTTGTTCCCACATCGCTCTTCTTCTTTCCAGAGGGTTTCTGGGCTATTCTCACTTACTCCCAAGTCAGGTGAGCTTCCACTCAAGGAGTCTGTTCCAGAGAAGACGTCTGTGGCATTTTCACGGGGAAGAGACGCCGTCACCAGGCCACCATGCCATCCAAACACAAGACGTCTCTCCACTTCTTCTAGCCTGTGTTTCTGTGGCTCAGGAAGTTGTCTCCTACAATTTCAGATGTTTCTGCTCACTGTAGCCCTAGAGCACGCACCTGTCCCCAGAACCAGGGACACGCACAGCCGGCTTGGGGTGCGGCTGACAGGGTGGCAGAGGAGACGACGGCCGAGCCTGACCGCACCGGGTGTAGGAGCTGTGGTGTGCAGTCGGCCCCCACGCCCCGCGCCCCCAGCAGCCCCTCTGCTGACTAGAATGCCGGCTGTGCAACATCTGCACTGGCCGTTTCCACGGGCACAGTAAGCAGGAGATGCTCGGGCATCGAGCGCACAGCTGAGAGCGGCCGGCCCCCTAGACAGGCCCGATGTACGCCCACGGCCGGGCCCCCGCGAACAGCAGGGCCCCGCAGCACCTGGCACTGAATCGGCCTGCCTGCCCCCTCCCGCCCGGCCATGGGCGCCCACCCCGAGCTCACCGGCCACCACACGAAGCCATCCTGCACAGAGCCCTGCCAACTGATGGCTTCCACAGAACCCCTACAGGGTCACCTGTCCCTTCTGCACGCACACCGTCTAAAGGGTGGATGGGGACATGGGCGGAGCCCGAGGCCCCGCTCCCCCGGCCATCTGAGAGCCATTTGGACGGTGCTGCAGAGCCAGGCACACCTGGCCCCAGAGCCGCCAACAAGCCGGATACACAGCCTCCTGCATCCTCACCTGGGCCTTTGGTTACTTCCTCCCAGGGCAGCTGAACGTGTGCAGCCACCTCCCCAGAAGGCCGTTCAGGTGGCAGTGAGGCCAAGCCCACGGCAACAGGCCCATCCGAAGCGCAGGATGCCCCAGAACCTACCTGGTCCCCGCTTCTGCCCCAAGAGCTGCCCGGGCGCTGGGCAGGATGGCAGCCAGCACCCAAGCCACACACACAGACACCAACAGGGAGCATGATGAGCGGGGGGCCCTGGAGGGAACAGGAGGGGGCCCCCAGAATTAAAAGCAGGGTGCATTTCACAATTCTGATGGGGTCCCCCAAACTGCATTCCCATAAGGGAAGCCCAGCAGGAGAGGGAATGGGCACTTCCCCGGAAGGACAAGCGTCTCCCACACACAGAGGAGGCACGGGGCTGGACCCCACAGGCACCGCTGGCTCCACAGGGCTGCGCCCCTCCTACAGGAGCCCGGAGCCACCTGCACCAGGGATCGTGAGGGTCCACAGCGCCAGGCCCGACGTCACAACCCGGGGTGCCCCGCGGGCTCCTCCCACAGGATGACATGACGGCCCCTCCGGGGAGCACGGCTGCTGCAAGGCCAATGGCACATCCCCCAGGGCCTGGCCTCCTGGGACAGGCGACCAGAGAGCGACGGGATGGGGTGGTCAACAGGGGAGCCCTTTACAACCTGCTGCACCTTGGTGAGCGTGTGGTGCAGTGTGACAGAAGCCAGGGGGACCCGCACAGACACCCAGCCGTGCCAAGAGCCGGGGTGGGCTGCGCACATGCCACTCTGCTTCTGCCAAGGACGCCACCTGCTCGTGAATTCGGCTGAGGGCACACTGGAGCTCCTGGTTCTACTCCTGCAGCTCTTAAGTGTGAAATTATTTCAAAATACAAAGATCTGTAAAGCGGCATGAAAACAACATGCATCTTACAAGAACATGAACAGAAGGATCGGCATCATATAGGTAAGGATGTTGGCCAACAAAGGCGAGATGTGAAAGAACAGGGGGCCTGGGGATCAGGGAAACGGAGCAGTGAAGTGGATGCAAAAACCAACAGAAGACCATCAGAGGCGCCCCCTCCTCCTGTGACCAGACCCGGCCGCAGAGGAAGACAGAGGGAGGTGAGGCCCTGATGAGCCCCCGCCAGACGCAGTACTGGGGACACGGGGCAGACAGGGCATCCAGTACCCCTGCAATGGTCCCATCGCGCCCCCCCCTCCCAAAACGCTGTGGCACCAGGGAGCCACGCACAAGTTCCTTAGGACGTGGAGGCTCCCAACACATGGGAGGAGCTCTGGAAATGAGGATTCCCAAGCAGGGAGCTCTAGGAGATTCGTGGATGTGGCCTGCCTCCTCTGCGTACACCAGGTGACAAGATACCACTGACACGGCGTGCTGCCACGGGGTTTTCTGCCCCTGGCAATTACAGCAAAATTCCAGCTCTAGAATAAACTTGTGAGAGTGCTCTAAGTAGATGCAGAGGGGTTGCCCCAGAAGTAGGGGAACAAATGTCTGTATAACAGGCCCTGAAACACAACCATCTTCGTAAGGGATCTCCGTCACCAGTTACCCTGACTCTTCAACCTCCTTCCAGGATAAACCACACTGTTCCTGACACTTACCTCAAAGGTATGCTCCATCACTGTGTCTCTACACACGCCAGGTGTACTTACAGAAACCCATGCCGGCAACAAGGAGCAGCCCAGCAGGGCCAGCCAGGGCCCTACTTCTCCAGGAACAACAGAACCACAGGACAGAGTTTGAGTGACAAGGGGATGGGGACAGAGGGCCCTTCAGAAAATCCACGCACTCTGCAAAGTGCACATCCTGACCCACTGCCCTGTGCTCCTTGTCACAGCACTCAGTCTATCCTGTGGCACTAAGAGCCCCCTAAAGATGAAGGAGTTTCGGGAAGGCGGTGACAACTTCCCAGAAAGCACTGTACCAAGTGGGCATTAAACAAGTGTTTGCAATAAATGAAACCAAGAAAATAAAACTGTATGCACACAAAAAAGTATACACACATAGGAAAGTAATCTGAAAAGCTCTAACAAGAATTGTTTCTGGCAGACAGGATTTTTTCATATTTTTTCATTTTCATTTCACATTCATTTCTTGAAGATATTTTCCTATTTTTGAGCTGTAAATGTATTTTTTAGTAAAAAAAAAATTTTTAAGTTCATTTTGTAAAATAAAACCCAGATGCACCTGGGTGGCTAAGTGGTTTGAGCATCTGCCTTCGGCTTAGGTCATGATCTCAGGGTTTTGGGATTGAGCCCCATTTCAGGCTCCCTGCTCAGTGAGGAGCCTGCTTCTCCCTTTCCTGCTACCCCTCCCTACCCCTATTCCCCATTTGTGTTTTTTCTCTCTTTGTCTCAAATAAATGAGTGAAATCTTTTAGAAAGAAAGAAGAAAGAAAGAAAGAAACAAACAAACAAAGACAGCAACTGGTGGCTCAGTGGTTGAGTGTCTGCCTTTGGCTCAGGTCATGATCCCAGGGTCCTGGGGTCAAGTCTCTGCCTCTCTCTGTGTCTCTCATGAATAAATAAATAAAATATTAAAAAAGAAAAACCCAAATTATTAGCAAATATCATTTTCATCTATAGGTGTGGCAGGTATTCAACAGTCTGGTAATGTGCCATGTGAGCAAGGATATTTGAAAACATTTGGGATGCCTGAGTGGCTCAGCAGTTGAGCATCTGCCTTCGGCTCAGGGTGTGACCCCGGGGTCCTGGGATCAAGTCCCACATTGGGCTCCCTGCATGGAGCCTGCTTCTCCTCTCACTACCTATGTCTCTGCCTCTCTCTGTGTCTCTCATAAATTAAATTAAATTAATTTAAATTTATTAATTTAAAAATAAATAAAATAAAATAACACTTGTCCCTTTTCTAGCTACAGGGCTGTGTGAGGCCAGATTTTCTTCGGACATTTCAACTAAAACAACACAGAGCAACAGAATGAATGCAGAAGCAGAAAAGACAATCCCACTATCTTCTGTTCACCTAGACAATAAAGAGCGTTTCAAAACCATTAAAAAGGGGGCGGGGAAGTGGTGGCTCCAGGAGAGAGCGGGACTTCAGCTGGCAGAGGGAGCACCAAGGAAGCATTTATGACCTCCTACAGTGAGGTCAAACAAATAGAAAAGGGAGATTCAGTTCTAATATCCAAAAATCAGATTGAAAGACTGACCCGTCCTGGTTCTTCCTACTTCAATCTGAACCCTTTTGAGGTTCTTCAGATAGATCCTGAAGTGACAAATGAAGAAATAAAAAAGATTTTAACAGTTACCCATATTGGTACACCCCGACAAAAACCAAGATGATGCTGATCGAGCACAAAAGGCTTTTGAAGCTGTGGACAAAGCTTATAAGTTGCAACTGGATCAGGAACAAAAGAAGAGGGCCCTGGATGTAATTCAGGCAGGAAAAGAATACGTGGCACACACTGAGAAAGAGAGAAAAAAGCAATTAAAGAAGGAAGGAAAAAAAAAAAGAAGGAAGGAAAACCTACAAATGTGGAGGAGGATGACCCTGAGCTGTTCAAACAAGCAGTATATAAACAGACCATGAAACTCTTTCCTGAGCTGGAAATTAAAAGGAAAGAGAGAGGCGACGTCCAGGTGGCTCAGCAGTTTAGCGCCTGCCTTCGACCCAGGGCGTGACCCCGGAGTCCCAGGATCGAGTCCCATGTCGGGCTCCCTGCATGGAGCCTGCTTCTCCCTCTGCCTGGGTCTCTGCCTCTCTCTGTGTGTCTCTCAGAAATAAATTAATAAAATCTTTTAAAAAAATAAAAGGAAAGGAGAGAAGCCAAAGAGATGCATGAAAGGAAGTGACAAAGGGAAGAAGAGATTGAAGTTCAAGAAAAAGCCAAACGAGGAAGGGAGTGGCAGAAAAACTGAGGAAAGTAGAGATGGCCGTGTGGACAGCTGGTGAAGCTTCCAAGCAAATACAAAGGGGAAGAAAGAGAAGAAAAATCGGACCTTCCTGAAACCAAAAGTAAAAATGGAGCAGTGTGCGTGACCACCGGAGGGCACAGCCACTGAACCTTTCTTTCCCCAGCTGTCTCCCCTCCTGCTCTGAAGGACACCTTCTTTCCTCCCATTTCCACCCCAACATACAGTAGTAGTCGCTTTTTATTCCATTTTGTTTTCAATACAATTTAATACTGATCAGAGTAATTCTTTTGTACATTGAAATGTGGGGCTCAGTTTGAGATGAAAATGAAACCTTCCCCACCCCCTACTCCTAGACCAACCAGGACTGGAAGGTGCCACCGCTGGTGTTGCCTTCTCTTCCCACAGCCTATAACTTCATGTTTTGTACTTCACTGAATTGTGACAGTTAGAAACTTCTTGTATAGTTTGTGGAAATCACCCAGTTAAAGCAGTTAAGCACACACTGCTTAAAAAATAAATAAATAAAATAAAATAAAATAAAAAGCAAGCTAGGTGGTGTGGCTATATTAGCATCAGAATTCAGTTTGAAACAAGAAATATTACCACAAATAAACAGTCGTTTCACAATGAAAGAGACTCCTTTCCACAAGACCGAACGATCGTAAGTGTGCATGTACTTAACACAAACTTGAAGCCCAAACGCACAGAGCTACAAGGAGAAAGAAACCCAAAACAATGCTCTCTCAGTAAGTGATAGAATCAACAGACAAAAATTTGGTAGGGAATGGTTCAGCGGTGTCTTACAAAGTTCAGTACGTAACTACGCATCGATGGCAATTCAATTACTAGGTATTTACCCCAAAGAAATGGCCACATACGTCCAAGCAATGACCCGTTCACAAATGGTCACTGCTTTTCAGGAGAATATAAGATTTGAAAGAACCCAACAGCTGACACCAGATGAGTGGGCAACAGACCGTGGTGTAGACGTGCGGTAGACCGCTACTGGACATCACAGGTGAATCCCAGAATCCTGTGAATAAAGGGAATATGTACTGGCTGGGGGCACCCAGGAGGCTCAGTTGGTTCATTGACAGTCCTCAGCTTGAGTCAGGATCTTGGGGTCCTGGGATCAAGCCCCGCACCGGGCTCCCTGCTAACCAGGGATGTGCTTCTCCCTCTCCTTCTGTGAACATGCTCTTGCTCTCTCTCGAATAAATAAATAAATAGATCTTAAAAAAAAAAAAGACTCCTTTAAAAAAAAAAAAAGTACTGCCTGAATCCATGTGTATGAAGTTCTTGAACAGAAACCAATCCTGACAAGCTCACCTACAGCGCCAACCACCAGAGCAGCAGCTGCCAGGGTGGCGAGGGAAGGAACACACATCCTAGGAAGTGTGAGCGGCTTTCTGGGTGATGGCAATAGTCTAATTCTTGACAGGGCTTTGGGTTGCACAGGTGTACACATCTGTCAAAATTTAGCTAATACACTATTAAGATGTGTACGTTTGACTGTATATACATTTTGCAGCAAAAGAAAACTGAGCAACATTGATTTGCAGCTACAGATCAGCATGCTGAGGTACCCAGATGGAAGCAGAATGGTGTCTGTAACTTACTCTGAAACGCATCAGAGAGACAGGGAAAGTTTTCAGGTGGGTTCAGAGACAGACAGGTGTGTGGGATAAAACAAGCATAGCAAACGTTAACAGTGGAATCTAGGTGGTGGGTGGACAGGGATTTGCTGTAAAATCCTTCCAACTCAGCTGTATTCAAGAACATTCAGGATCAAATACTGGGGGGTGGACTGTACACTCTTCTTCCAAGGAGGGGGACTGAAGATTCAATCCTGGGGGAGAGGACACTTCTCACAGGGCCTGACGTGGGTCTCACCTCCACATACGAAGGGCAGGTCAGCTCCAGCCACTGTCATACCGCAGGAGTCAGTAAACCGGTAACAGTCATTTAGAGGGACATGTTTCCTGCCAGTTGGACCTGGGACATTTGCTGACGTGTGACCCATAGGTCTGTCCAAGTATTAGATTCATAAACTGCATCCCCGCCAGGCCACCAGTGAGGGAAAATGCAATGTTCTAGAGCATACAGGCCTGCAGAGTTAATGGTAAGGACACACAGGAGGCATGCTAGATTGCAGGTGAAACTGTGAAGAACTGTCACTATAAAAAGCCAAACAGGGGCAGCCCCAGCAGCATAGCGGTCTAGCGCCACCTGCAGCCCAGGGTGTGATCTTGGAGACCCGGGATCGAGTTCCATGTTGGGCTACTTGCATGGAGCCCGCTTCTCCTTCTGCCTGTGTCTCTGCCTATCTCTCTCTCTCTCTCTCTCTCTGTGCCTCTATGAATAAATAAATAAAATCTTAAAAAAATAAAAAAAATAAAAAGCCAAACAGGGGATCCCTGGGTGGCTCAGCGGTTTAGCATCTGCCTTCAGCCGGGGGCGTGATCCTGGAGACCTGGGATCGAGTCCCACGTCAGGCTCCCTACATGGAGCCTGCTTCTCCCTCTGCCTGTGTCTCTGCCTCTCTCTCCCTCTGTGTGTCTCTAATTAAAAAAAAAAAAGGGATCCCTGGGTGGCGCAGGGGTTTGGCGCCTGCCTTTGGCCCAGGGCGCGATCCCGGAGACCCGGGATCGAATCCCACATCGGGTTCCCGGTGCATGGAGCCTGCTTCTCCCTCTGCCTGTGTCTCTGCCTCTCTCTCTCTCTCTCTCTCTCTGTGACTATCATAAATAAATAAATAAATAAATAAATAAATAAATAAATAAATAAATAAATAAATAAAAAAAAGCCAAAGAAACAAGTGTCTTTATCCCAAGTCAGGAGTGCCAGCAGGTGAAACAGCAGAGCCCACACAAGTGAGCAGCTCCAGAGCAAGTGCTCCGTACAGACAGGAACCCCAGAGGTCCACGTGGACCATTCTCATTTTCACCATTCAACTCTCCTTCCCCCTCCCGGGTTACAAGATACCCACCATCCTAAGCCTCGAACAAAAGCCCAAATTTCAACTTCCTGCTGCACTCAGTAAAGGGGATTATTTCCACTGCACACATCCAATGCCCACAATCAAATGCCTTAATTCTTGGCACGAGCCTGGCAAACAAAAACACCAACCCTGCTACTATTCAGGCACGCTTAGGAGAAAAAAGGGTAACATTTCTGGCACACACAGCTAAGGGGAAAAAAAATTTTTTTTAAGATTTTATTTATTTATTCACGAGAGACAGAGAGAGAATGGGGGGTGACAAACCCAAACCTAAACTCCCTGCATAACCATGAAAACCGAGCTACTGTTCTTGGGCGGAGGGAGGAGAGTGAGCAAGCTCAGTGGTGGGAAGAGCCAGCATGGACCTGGGCGCAGGGTCACGACAGACCCACTCAGCCCACTCTCCAGCTGCAGGCAGGATTTTGAGGCTCAGAGCCTGGGCACACAGCCTGTCACAGGCCACACAGGCATGTGGTCGGCGGCCCACAGAGCACAGCGCCAGGTCACCCTGCCACCCTGAGTAGCCTGTCCGTGTGGGATGGGACCGTGGAGACCAGGTGCTCAGAATCTCTGGGTGACACTGAGACCAATTCCCCCAATGTGGTCCTAGCATAGGACTCTTGCCACATCACCCTGATGTCCAGGGCTTGCTTCAGGATAGCCTGCTTTACTCCACTTTAACAAACACCAGGGCAGGTGGCTGCAACAGCATCCGTCCTCCCCTGGCGCTGGAGGCCGGACGTCCGAGATCCGGGCAGGGGGGCAGGGGGGGGGAGGGCAGTCCCTCCCAACGCCTCCCCTGGGCGAGCGGATGGTCGTGTCCTCCCCAGGTCATCCCTCAGTGCGGGTCTGCATCCTGACGTCCTCTTCTGATGAGGATGCAGTCACACTGGAGCAGGGCCCACCCTAGTGACCTCGTTTACCTCATCACCTCCTTAAAGACCCCTCTCCACGTACAGACCTGTTCGTAGGTGTTGGGGCTTGGGGCTCCACCCTTCAGATTTGGGGGGAAAATAGTTCAGCCCAAGGTACCTGGGGAGGAGGAGTGGATGAGGACCAGCTGCCTGCACACTGATGATGTTCAAAGTCAAGGCACAGGAGCTTCAATACAGGAACTTCTCACGCTTGGACCTGCCGCCTTCATAACAGAAAGGCTTTCTCATTTGGTCTCCTCAAAGGAACTTTCTCTGAAGTTCCACCCTCGTGTGTCCTCTGAAGCCCCACTTCTGGCTCAGTGGCCACAGAGCTCATCTGTGTCCCCAGCATCTGGTCCTGGCACACAGTCAGCACCAGGGAACAGTCACTGGAGAGAGAGGCAACCACCAGCGGCTTCTGCGGCACAAAGGGCCGACCCCCTCCCCCCAGCCTGGGCCCAGGGCCTCCCAGAACCTCGGGGGCCCCATCCTGCACCCCACCTGCTGCTGAACATCACATACATGGTCCCCATGTGGGGTGAGCTGATACCCAGGGTGCCCCCTTCTCCCACGCCATGTGGGCACCTGCTCTCCAGACCGGATGCAGCAGCCTGAGCCATGCTTCTCACTGCACAAAGCCTGTCTTAGGCGATCGGGTAAACCAACAGGAGGATTTCATGCTGTCACATTGGTCCTTAGAGGGTGGCTGGTCACTCTCACCAGAGAGCGGTGACGAGCCAGGCTAGTGCTGCTGACAGAAAGGAATAAACAGGACAGCAACAGTGACCATAGTCACCAAGCCCCTCAGTACAGAAGGCACTTGTCCCCGACCTCATAGGCACAAGGCTGACAGCCCCTCTCGCTTCAGAGCAGCCTCCGTGTGGTACCATCGCTGAAAGAAATGTATTCCTCTCCAAACGATGCTCGAGCAGGAACGGAGAAGTATCATGAGGTTCGGGTATGCTCTCTGGGTCTCACAATGGCCGGCGAGTCACTGGATCTGAAGGTGGCAGGGACTCTATGGTTCCTTAGGTCGAAAACTAATAAATACAAGGTACTATGTGAATGGGAACTCTCCAAATCGGAGAGGAATGAGCCTCGTGACTGCTGGCCTCACTGAACTTGTCCACTGGCCGCTGGACCTACTGCCTCCACCAGGCACCTCCTGCCCCCCCCCACCGCCCACCTTCCAGCTCGGGGGTGCCACATGGTCACCCAAGAGTCACTGTGAAACCTATTCCAGCAGAAAGATAAAACAAGGCACAGACCCCAAAGTCCCTTCGTGAACCCCATGTGATGGCTGCGACACGTCATGACTGGCAGTTTTTAATGAGAGAAACAAAAAGGAACAGAGAAAAAAAAATCAGATTGTGTTGCTTTATATAAAGTACCATTTCTGGGACGCCTGGGTGGGTCACCGGTTGAGGGTCTGCCTTTGGCCCAGGGCGTGATCCTGGAGACCCCAGATGGAGTCCCACATCGGGCTCCCTGCATGGAGCCTGCTTCTCCTTCTCCCTGTGTCTCTTGCCTCCCTCTCTCTTTGTGTCTCTCATGAATAAATAAAATCTTTAAAAAAAGAAAAAAAGAAAAGTACCATTTCTTTAGATTTTCATTTTAGCCACATACGCACACACACACACTCACACACAAACAGACACATGCACGCTGGTGTGGAAGGCTGACAACTGGACATGCAAAGGTATAAAGGCACTGGTCCAGCCAAGCACCAGTGCCTCACAGACACCACCTGAGGGGCAATCCAGCAGCTACAGGAGCTGAGGACCCAGGACCCATAATGTGGGGGACTGCTTTCTCCCCACTTTTTATATGAAAACTCCAAAATTCCAAAAAGTAAACAGAATAACGGATGAGGAACATGCACCTTCAGCGCATTGGGCTATCTCCTCTCTGTTCTGCTTCCAGTCTGAATAAAGCAAATCTTAGGACTCACATTATCTTACCTATAAATAGCTCAGTACACATGTCTATCAATCAGACCTGGATCACATGATAGAAACATTATATCAACAAAATTAATAACTCCTTGCTAGGGGATCCCTGGGTGGCTCAGCAGTTTGGCGCCTGCCTTTGGCCCAGGGCGTGATCCTGGAGTCCCGGGATCGAGTCCCACATCGGGCTCCCGGCACGGAGCCAGGTTCTCCCTCTGCCTCTCTCTCTCTCTCCGTCTCTATCATAAATAAATAAATAAATATTTTAAAAATCTTAAAAAAAAATAATAACTCCTTGCTATCATTTAACATCCAGCCCTACATTTCTGGGGTACCTTATAACCTTTCTTTTTCTTTCTTTCTTTCCTTTTACGAAATGCAAACAAAGTAACCCAGTGTAAAAAATATTCAACTATTCAGGTTGAAAGCTTGGCCACTGATGGTTTGACCCGCCGTAGCAAAAGCAGGGACCCAAGAGAGTAGAGGCCCGGTGGTGACCTCCCACAGGCTAAGGCCTTTGTCCAATCAAGCATTCGATCCAACTTACGTGTACACCTACATTTGTCACAAAAAAGAATTACAACCTGACAGAACAGTGTCAAAACTCATGAAACTTGGATCCGTTTCATAAAGAGGCAACCTTATTCTCCAAACCCCAAATCAGGACTCATGATCTGAAAGATACCAGCCACCGTGAGGACATGTGTGCAGGATGTGTGCCCCAGCAGTCAGTCCTGCTCCCCAGGCCCCACGCCACTAGCAGCCAGTGGATATCCTGGTCCACATACGCATCCCACAGATGAACGAGGACCTGCTCATTTCCTGACCAGCTCCTCCAGCGTCCCCATCAGCCAGGATTTTCCATGACACATTACAAGGGTTCCAGTCGCCCTCATCATATGTGCCAGGGTAGCCTAAGACAAGACAGGGCTGGGGACACCTCAGAGGCTCAGTCGGTTGAGCGTCCAACTCCTGATTTTGGCTCAGGTGCTGATCTCAGGGTCATGATATCGAGCCCCAGGCCGGGCTCCCCACTGGGTGTGGAATCTGCTTAAAATTCTCTCTCCCTCTCCCGTCTTCCCCATTGAAAGAAAGAGAAAAATGAACGGACAGAACTGTACCTGGGGCCACCTTATATGAAATCCACTCTGTCCTACTTATTTTCTGGCAGTTCACAGACTCCTGTCCTGAGGCATTAGAAGAAGCCTGAATAACTGCTTGACAAGAAACCAGGACAAGTGTCTGAAGACATGAAAACGCCTACCAATCCACATTTATAAAGTATAAATCTGGGGGCGGCTGGCTCCCTCGGTCAGTACAGCATGTGACTCTTGATCTCAGGGTCATGAGTTCAAGCTCCATGATGAGCCCAGAGCCTACTTTAAAAAAAGTCAAAATCAAAATACAAAATAAAGGTTTAATCTGCAATTTTCGGGGCACTTGGGTGGCCCAGTTGGTTGAGCAGCTGCCTTTGGCCTGGGTCATGATCTCGAGGTCCTGGGATGGAGCCCCACATCAAGCTCCCCCGGTCAGCAGGGGGTCTGCTTCTCCCTCTCCCTCTGCCCACCTGTGTGTTCTCTCTCTCAAATAAATAAAATCTTAAAAAAAAAAAAATCTGTAATTCTGAGGGAGCTCACTGGAAAGAACTTTTTTTAAATATTTTATTTATTTGGGATCCCTGGGTGGCTCAGCCATTTAGCACCTGCATTCAGCCCAAATTGACCCCGGGTCTCCAGGATTGAGTCCCACGTCAGGCTCCCTGCATGGAGCCTGCTTCTCCCTCTGCCTGTGTCTCTGCCTCTCTAGGTCTCTCATAAGTAAATAAATAAATAAATAAATTATATATATATATATATATAAATAATTATTTATCTATTTGACAAAGAGAGCTCGAGCTGGAGGGTGGGGCAGAGAGGCAGAAACAGACTCCCCATTGAGCAGGGAGGAAGCCTGACATGGGGCTCAACCCCAGGGCCCTGAAATCATGACCTGAGCTAAAGACACATGCTTCACCGAGAGCCCCCCCCAGACGCCCCTGAAGAAGGAATTTAAATGGCTGAACTGTACTTTCATAAAACTATTAGGTCCTTACTTCCACTGTTTTAGCTTGAATTTGTGTGTAACTTTTAAAATAGACTAATCTGGTTATGTGACCATAATGAGAACAACGTAAGCACCAAATTTCATGAGTGGAGGTGACCTCACTGCACGAGGAGCAGAGCAGGAAGGTTCTGGCCAGAAGCAGCAGGGAAAGTGTGCTAAGTCGTGGCCTGGATAGGAATTCACGTCCCAGAGCTGTCTGGCTGGCCTGCCTATGGGAACATGAGCTAGGGCAGGGGCAGACCACAGAGAAAACACAGAGCTCCTGGCTTAGGCAACTATGTAACCAGTGATTATCTTCTCCAACAGACACAATGAAATTCATCATCAAAAAAAAAAAAAAAAAAAAAAAAGAAATTCAGCATCAACCTTCTCCAGCCTGAATGTTAACACTGCTCCTAACTCTGAAATTGTTGAGTTGTTTTGTTTCTTATTTTTTTAAAGATTTTTATTTATTTTTTTTAAGATTTTATTTATTTATTCATAGAGACAGAGAGAGAGGCAGAGACACAGGTAGAGGGAGAAGCAGGCATCATACAGAGAGCCCGACGTGGGACTCGATCCAGGGTCTCCAGGATCACGCCCTGGGCTGCAGGCGGCGCTAAACCACTGAGCTATTTATTTATTCTTGAGAGACACAGAGAGAGACAGACACAGGCTAAGGGAAAAGCATGTTTCCTGCAGGGAGCCTGATGCAGGACTTGATCCTGGGACCCTGGGGTCACAACCTGAGCTAAAGCAGACAATTAACCACTGGGCCACCCAAGCATCCCTAAAATTCTTGATTTTTACTGGCTTCTCACTTCTATTTTAAAAGCTCAGGAATATCTCACGGATTCTTTGTCTCTCTCAACATTGTGGAATATTCTACTTTTCCTACCAAACCTTGTAGAAGGTTCTAGAAAGAAGTCAGTGTACCTATCCCCTGCTCCCCCATCACTGACAGTTTAGCATCCATTCTAAGGAGGTGAGCCTCTGTAGCCAGCACCTTCTGGCCCGAGTGTGGAAGATGCTTCCAGGCCAAGCCCCAAGATCTGCTTGGGACATGAGCACCACTGGCAGCCAGGAGTGCTGGGGTCAGGCCATCTCCGGTGGGGGCCCTGGTCCACCTGCCTGCTGTATAACAGGGGAAGATGCAATGTGGAGCCTTCTCCCAGCTGTGGCAGAAACATTAAGCTCAGCTCTCCCCCTTTGTGGTGGGCAGCACCCCCCTGCAGTCTAGCGCTGGCAGAATGAATCACTTGCTCGGGCTGTTTTCCAGACTTAGGAACTGCAACTGGTACCGTACTTGAATGAGACACACATTCACGACACAGCAAGGAGAGAGAGAGAGAGAGAGAGCGCGCCACACGATCCCCCAGGACCACCTGGCCACACCGGATTTCAAGCACAGCCTTCCAAAAATGGTGCATCATGTGAAACAAGGTGCGGAGTCAGAGGATGGGCACAGCTGCCTCCAGCCGGCTGTGCAGACTGGGGAGAGCAGAGGACCTCCCAAAGTCTGAAACTCGTGCACCCGAAGTGCACATTAACGAAATCCAGCAGATGAGAAATCCTCTACCTGAGAAAGGAGAAATTTCATTGAAATCTGGTTTTTTTCTTAATGGCCTCTCCGCTATTAGTCTCCTGAAAATGAGTTTATCAACTACTCCAGCCTACAGTTAAAGCCACATTTGTAAAAGGACACAAACTAAGGAGCCCCTTAAACTGTGTCCGAAATCCAAGCGCCAAATGGAGTGACCCTGCAAACGCTGAGCGAGCCGCGAGCAGCTGTCCCTAAGCACAGCTTCTCCCTTCTTCGGAATCAGGACGCAGAGGTCCCTTGGGCAGCGGAGACCCCGGCCCTGGAGAGCCCCCGGGGCCCGCCCGCGCGCGCGCCCCCTCCCCGGCCCGGCGGAGCCCGCGGGCAGGGCCATGTGCACAGCCCGGGTTTGGGGGACGCGCTGACCGGAAGGGGCGGAAAGGCGTGGCTCCTTCCTCCCCGCGGGGCGGGCCGGGCGGAGGACCACCTAGCCCCATTGTCCAGGGACTCGCCTCCCGGCGCATCCGCGGACACCGACCCCCGCCGCCCGGGCCCAGCGCGCGAGGTCCGCCGGGGGCCCCAGCCTGCCGGCCCCGCTGTCCCCCGACCTCCCCCCGACCGGCGGCGGCGGCGCCTCCCGGTCCAGCCTCGGCCCCCCCGCCCCGCCCTGGGGTCCAGCCCGGCCCGGCCCGGGGAGCACGCTGCCGCTGCCGCTCACCTTCTTGCCCTTCTTGCCCTCCTCCTCCATGTCGCCGCGAGCGGCTCCCGCGGCCCGGCCCGGCCCGCCCCGGGAGCCCCGCGCCGCCCGCGGCCGCTACATGCTCGCCCGGCCCCGCGGCCGCCGTCGCCGCCGCTCCTGCGCCTCCAGCCCGCGCGGCCGCAGTCTCCCGCCGCGGCCGCCAGGGGACGTCCGCGCCCCGCACCCCGCACCCCGCACTTCCGGGCCGAGGCGACGCCCCGCCCCCGGCCCCGCCCCCGCCCTCGGGGCCCCCGGGGACGCGCCCGCCTGGGCCCGCCCCCTCGGCCGCGGGAGCGCGCCTGTCGCGCCCCTACCCCGCCCCACCCCTTCAGGGAGGGCGGGAGAGCGCCAGCCCCGCCCCAGCCCGTCCTCTGCCCGTCCCCTGCCTCTCAGGGCTCCAGGAACCGCTTCAACTTTTCAATTCTGCCGCCATCTTTAGGGCAGCCACTTCCCGGCGTGCCTCGCGCTCGGGAAGGGCGCCCCCACCCCGCCGCCTCGGGCCGACGGGAAACAGGGGCGAGGCCACGATGAGGGGGAGGAGCTATTCAGTAGGTGAGGGGCGTGGCCTGTGGGGAGGGAGGGGCTCGCAGGAAGGTGAGGCTTGCGTGGCTGGTGGGGAGGGGCTGGGAGGCGGGGGGCCTGCGTGAAGGGGTGTGGCTAGCAGGGAGGGAAGGGCGGGGCCGGCAGCAAGGTGGGGGCGGGGCCTGTGGGGAAGGGGCCGGCGGGGCCGGCGGAGCCGGGGAGGGGAGGGGGCGGGGCTGGCCGGGGAGGGGGCGGGGCTTGGACTCTGGTGGGCGGGGCTGGTAGGAAGGGGCGGGGCGAAGCTACTTCCTTTCTCTTTCTCAATTCGCCGGGTACCTTCAGGGCCCCAGTGACGCCCCTTTAAGCCTTCCTGCGCTTCAGCACCCGTGTTGCTTAAGCCCTCAGGAAGGTGGGGTGCGGTAGGACGCAACTCCTGGCCCCCGTCGGGACAAAGCGCAACCGGCCACTAGCTACCAGGCTGTGTCAACGTCCGCCCCTCCGCAGGCTGGGGTCGGCCGCGTCCCGCCACGAGCTGCCAGTGAGCCCCTTGCAGCGCCCCTAGAGAGTGAACTGACACTTGTGTTAAGTGGTGACCTCTGCCAGCTGTCCGTGCATCCCTTCCAGCTCCGCTCGTGCTCCTTTCCTGCCCTGCGCGCTAGAGCCGGACCCTCTGAGCCTCCCCCGTCCCCGATGGACCCTGCACTGGAGCCAGGCCCTCTGCGCCTCCTCTGTCCCCGGATGGCCCAGCGCTGCAGAGCTGTGCAGCAGGAAGCACTGGGAGGCGGTGTGGGAGGCAAGGCCTCCAGGGAGCTCCTAGGCAGGCACCTGCAGCCTCTGCGGCCTCCCCGCCACAGGGGCAGCTTCTCACAGCTCCGGGGCCTTGGAGCACCTGCCTCCGAGGGAACTTAGCAACCCTCCGTGACCAGCTTTCCCTAGGCTCTACAAGGACTCCCAGCGAGTCCTGCGGGTGCTTCTCCAGCATGTGCGGAGCTGTCGCTAGGCTCTCAGCCCTGGGGGGAAGGGGTCTCTTCTCTGGGAGCTTCATCTCAGCCCTCAGAGTAGTAGCTGCATCTTGTATTTAGAATCCTCGTGTTCTTCAGACCTCTCCTTGCTTTAACCAGCCAACCCTTTGTTGCTCTGCTATACTTAACACTTGTTTGTATAGCAACCCCAGGCATATTCCAGGTCCTTTGGCACATAGAGCGGAGGTGGGTGAAAACATCTTTCACTCTACCTTTTTTTTTTTTTTAAGATTTTATTCATTTATTCATGAGAGACACAGAGAGGGAGAGGCAGAGACACAGGCAGAGGGAGAAGCAGGCTCCATGCAGGGAGCACGACATGGGACTCGATCCCAGGACCCTAGGGTCACGCCCTGAGCTAGAAGGCATATGCTCAACTACTGAGCCACCTGGGTGTCCCTCACTCTATCTCCTGCACTAATTTAGCAGCCACATCCCCAAACACAAACAAGGCAGTGGACCTAGCAATTAGTCTCCCACTCATGTACCTTCACATATTTTGCAGCAGAGAACACTCCTCAAACTCCCCTTAGCCTGTGTGTCAGGAAAAACCCACTCTCCTCCTGTGCCTCCTTTGCTCTTACATGGCTGGCACTCTCTCAACACTGCTGACATCAGACGTCCAAGGGTTTTCCCCACACCAAGAAGTTCTGTGATTCCAGCAGAATGTCCCACACTTTAACTCACTTGGCAGCATCTACCCAGACATGGCATCAGATCCCAGGGGTTGAGGACTCAGTCCCATAAGACTGCCCACACAGATGCCAACAGCAGTCCAGGCTGTTACCTGTGCTAATTGGCTATTAATCTGGGCTCCCACAAGCCTCTCTTGGGCTCAGTTAACTTGCTAGAGTGGCTCACAGAACTCAGGAAAACAGTTCACTTACTGCTTACCAGTTTATTATAAAAGGACATGATAGGGGCTGTCTCAGTGAGTGGGCCAGGGCCCTAGGGTCCTCAGGGTTCTTGGATTGAGCCCTGCGTCATCCCACATCGTCTGAGCTCCCTGCTTAACAGAGAGTCTGCTTCTCCCTCTCTCTCTGCCCTTCCCCCATCCTCTCTGACTTTCCCTGTCACATAAATAAATTCTTTTTTTTTTCTTTAAAGGACACGATAAAGAAAACTGGTAAACATTCAGATGGGAGAGATGCCTACGGCGAGGTGTAGGGACAGGCACACGGAGTCCCCATGTCTCTCTGGGGGCACCACTCTACCAGCACCTCCAACGTGTTCACCAACCAAGAAGCTCTTTCCACCCCATAATTTGGGGGAAATAAGGAGGACCAAACAAATGAGAACAAGCAAGGCTATTTGTCCAGAGCCTGCTATAATGAGGGAGTCACTGCATCCCTTGGTTTGGTAGAGGCCCAAAGGCAGGTGGGGAGGGGGAGAACTTCATGGCTGAAAGATGGGGACTCAGAGCTGCCCTGCAGGGGCCGGGGGCCTAAGGAGCAGGAGGTGCTCTAAGTGGACGTGGGGCATGCCATGTGTTTGGTTTTCTCTGGTTGGTCCTGAGTTGGAACTGGGAACAAAAATTAGGTAAGATGTCAGGTGCTGACCAAGTCCTGGCTCTCTGGCTTATCTGGATTGTTATGTGGTATCGTGTGGCTTCCTGGGTTGTCACTAGAGACAGCAGTCTGAATTCCCCCAAGTATGACTTCTAGCAGCCAGCTTCCAGGGCGGGGTGGGGGTGGGGGGTCTTCTGCAGAGGAGGGCCTCATTTCTGAGCAGGCTGCACCAGGTCAGCTGGTGAGGTCTATGAATGGTCTGGCCGCTGGCCACGTGTTTATGCAGTTTCTCATAACCCACAGGATGAGGCAGCTGCCGTGCTCAGAGAACACAATATTCCTCCCAAGGTCACACCTCAGTTGCAAAGTGTCCAGAGGGCCTCCTTCCTCTTACCAGTAACCTTCCGAGCCCACCCTGTGGCCCCATCTCATGAACAAAATGACCGGAAAGGCCTGGGGGGGTGTTTAGTCAGTGAAGCGTCCAAGTCTTGGTTTCAGCCCAGGTCATCAAGCCCTGCATGGGGCTCCCTTTGCCTCTCGCTCCCCGGCTTGCACTCTTGTTCTCTCTGTGTCAGTTAAATAATTTTTTTAAAAAATAGGGACGCCTGGGTCGCTCAGTGGTTGAGCATCTGCCTTCTGTTCAGGTCATGATCCCGGGATCCTGGGATCGAGTCCTACATCGGCCTTCCCGCGGGAAGCCTGCTTCTCCCTCTGCCTATGTCTGTATGTTTCATGAATAAATAAAATCTTTTTTTAAAAGAATATGATAAGTAATTACTCAATGCAATCCCAAACCTTCCAAAACTTCCTTTCTACTCTTGCAATGAGACGCAGCACAGCTGTCTCTAGGGTTCTCTCTTTGAAGCAGGTTAATAAACCAAATTTAGGGATACCTGGTTTGTCCCTGGTGGATCTGGCTGTTGGGCTCTTTCACCCAGTTGAAGTAGCACCTCTTCCACTAAATCTTCAGATGCAACTTTTCCCTCCTCCAGCCTGAGTGCTTTCTCTGCATCTCCTGATGCTAGAGTCAACCATGCTCAGACATTCCCTCTACTAAACTATAAGGTCCTTTAGGGACTGCATGGGCTTCCTCTTTGTATCCAAGAAGTTCTAGTGAGACAAATGACACACACCTGACCAGGCTGAGACAGGAGGGCACTGATGGTTCCTAGACACGGTCTCATACAGATGCCTTCCCACTAGACTCGAGTTTTCCAGAACGCCCTGAACACTGGAGATTTATCAACTGGCCTGCTCGGAGGTAGTTTTCTCCGACCCACATGTTGGCTAGATTCCAACTAACTGGTGCGGTTTGTTCTTTATTTTTTTAAGATTTTATTTATTATTTATTCATGAGAGACACAGAGAGAGGCAGAGACATACGCAGAGGGAGAAGCAGGCTCCATGTAGGGAGCCTGACGTGGGACTCGATCCCGGGTCTCCAGGATCAGGCCCTGGGCTGAAGTCGGCGCTAGACTGCTGAGCCACCCGGGCTGCCCTGTTCTTTATTTTGTTAAGTGAATGTTTTCCCCATTCCCAAGGCTGAGAAGAATTCAGTGTTTTCATTCCTGTCCCTGATGCCCATCAACTAGCTCCCTCGTGAGAACAAAACGGCTAGCAAGTACCTAAGTCGGAGCTCCTCGCTCCGCTGTGCCCCCGGGGCCCCCGCCCCCCGCCGGCTTCCAGCCGCGCAGCCTTGGCAGCTCCGTGCGTCCAGAGCGGGGATGGAAGTAAAACCCCACCGCCCTCCGCCCAGACGGCCGCTCCGCAGAGGCAGGGAATAAAGAAAACATTTCTATGGACAAGGATCAAGGCAGAAACGGATGCGCATCGCGGGCACCGCGCTGAACGGCTGCTCGGCGTCCGCGGGCGGGGCGCCGGACCGGGCCTAGCTGCGCGCTCGCCGGGCCGCGGTGGGCGCCCAGACGTGAACCGGAAGGACCGGGCCCGCGGCCGGGGCGGAACTTCCGCCTGCGCCCTGTGACGTCACCGCACCCGGCTTCCGGTGGGCTGCGTGAGGACGCGACGCGCGGCGGGAGGAGGAGCGCGGGAGTCGTGTGTCTCTGGCGACTCCGGGGCGCCGGCATCCGAGGCCATCCGAGGCCGTCGGGGTTCCAGGCGGTGCCCCGCCGCACCGGCTGAGGCCCGGTGAGCAGCGGCCGCCGTGCGGGCCGAGCGCTCGAGGCGATGGGGTCGCGGCTCGTCGGAGCGCGGCGCGGACTGACCCCCCCGCTCCCGAGCCTCCGAGGGCCGAGCGCGGGGTAGTGGCGGCGCCCGGCCGTCCCGGAGCCCGCCCGAGGGGCTCGGCCTGCGGCTGCGGAGTGCGAGCGGAGCGCGGCCTGCGTGCGAGGAGGACTGCGGGGAGAGGCCGCGGCGGGGCGCGCTGCTGCTGGGCGTCGGGGTGCGGGGGCGCCCCGCTCGGCGGCCCTCGGGGCCCGGCAAGCGTCCAGCGTGCTGGGGTCTGCGGTGACCCTGTGCATTCCTGCACCGCTTGCCACAGCATCCTGAGACGGTTTGAGGCCTTGCCCTGCTCCATCCAGAGCGAGGTTATAGAAATTTCAAACAGGCTGCCGCCTCCTCCGGCTGCCGCGCTGACCTGGGCCACGTGTGGTCCCACGAGGCTGGTCAAGCGGCGACGGTCGGGGACCGTGCAGGTTGCGGAGCCCCCCGCCTGAACAGGCGCTCGGGACTGGGCCGTTTGCTGGGTGCCCGGCTCCCTGCTCACGCTGTTTCCTGACCCTCCACAGCCCCACGCACGCTAAAAATGAAGCTCAGGAGGAGTGGGGCCGCCCTCGGCAAATACCGCGTAGAAGGAGCGAGGGGCAAGGCTGGCCCCGCAGAGCCAGAGGTGAGGTTCCGCGCCCGCGCTGCTGCAGGGAGGCTTCGGGACCAGCCGGCTTGCTTGACTCGTAAACCTTAGTTCCCCGCGAGGTTCAGATCTTTGACCACCAGGAGGTGGTCTCGGTTGCACACGAGCAGGGTCGCCCAGCCAGAAACCCCCTCCAGGCATCGCGTCTGTTCCCTTCCCCATGCCTGAGCAGGAGGGAGGAGTGGGATCTTGACGTGGGTGGAGGGTCATGGCAGGGCAGCAGAGCCTTGGGCTCCTTTGGGTGGCTGGCCAGGCCACACCAACTCTCCGAGGCCAAGGCTTCCCGTAGACTTGGGGTCTGCTGTGTCTTCTGTCCAGGTGCAGACACTGAGCACACTGGGAGTTGGCTGCACCTTGGCTCATCTTTTTCTTTTTTCTTTTCTTTTCTTTCTCTTTCTCTTTCCTTCCTCCTTTTCCTTTCTTTTCTTTCCTTCCTTCCTTCCTTCCCTTCCTTCCTTTCCTTCCGGTTTTATTTATTTATGAGAGACACAGAGAGAGGCGGAGACACAGAGTGAGAAGCAGGCACCATGCAGGGAGACCGACTCAGGACTCAATCCCAGAACTCCAGGATCACATCCTGGCTGAAGGCAGCGCTAAACCGCTGAGCCGCCAGTGCTGCCCATTGGCCCATCTTTCTGAGGACGTTCGTGTGGCATGCAGCCGCAGGATGGAGGAGGTAATACAGAGCTGGCCTGCCTGCCCTCTGATGCTAGGGGTCCAGCTCTCCTATACCTCGTGGCCCACCACACATGCCAAGTGTCCTCTGGCTCCCATGTGTCACCCTGTGGGCACTGGGACTGGCAGGAGGTGCCACGCTCTGGCTGCTCCTGTGGAGAAGCATCAGCTGTTCCTCTCTCTAATCAGAGCCTCTTATGTCTCACCAGCATCCTTGAAATTGGGGGGCCACCTTGTCGGTCGTGGGACGGAATAGATCAGTCTCATCTCTTGTCTGACTGGCGCCTCTCCCGGCAGGCTCTGCTCTGGGTCCCTGCCCAGCACAGGATGTACAGTCTGCCCTCACCTGAGCCAGGTGCCAGAGCCAGAAGAACGCCGACAGGACAGGTGGCCTGGTCATCACTGCGTGGCTGTGTCTGCGATCTGCCGCGGTACACGTGCTGGAGAGGCCTGTCTTCACTTCTGTTCATTCCCATGAGCCCACCCCACCCCCACCAGAGAAGAAGTTAAGAACCACCAACTTGGTCTGACCTTCGTCTCCTAAGTCAGGTGATTGAATTCCAGAAAGGTTCATTGACTGCCTTTGAGACTTGGGATTCGACCAGGACCCTGGGAAGATCAGGCTGCTGCCAGAGTCCCATCACAGAGGCCCCGCAGCCCACCGTTTGGGGGGGTGGGTAGTGGCAGATCCAGATTCAGGTCCCATCACAGGTCTCTTAGGGGTAACAGGCTCCGAATAGTCCCTGGTCTTGTGCTCAGGGTGTTTGCTTGATATTCACAGCCAGTCCAGGTGCCTTGATCTCCTGCCAGAGGTCAGCGCCGGGGGTGTGGCCTGCCCATCATACACTGCAGGGGTGCAGCTGGATCTGAGCGGCCTTTGTGCCCCACCCCCAGCAGGTATGCTTCCTCACTGGCTACCCTTCTGGGAGGAGATGAAATTTCTGGCTCAGGTGCCGAGTGGGAGTGGGTGGCTCGGCCTGCTATGCATGTCTGACTGACATTTCTCTGCCTGCAGGTTTGGATGCCATGCTGTCCACTCCCAATATGGGTCCCTGCTCTACCTCAGGGCCCAGGCTTCTCTGACCTCTCCTGTGTGGGAAATGAGGGGTGGTTAATAAACAGTCTTTTTAGTTTGGGTGCAGCCAGCTGTGTGTGTCTCCTTGCCTCATGTGGGATCCAGGGAGCAAGAGCCCTGCCGCCAGGAAGGGAGCAGCTGCTGAGTTCCTTCGGCCTGACGAGTCTTTGCAGTGTGCTGAGTGGGTGATGGGCTACAACAGGTGCCATTGCAGGCATCCCCCCCCGGGGATCCTGGGTGGGCTCTGTCACCTTGACAGGCTTGTCCGCCTCTAGTCCTCCTCCCTGTGCGGTGGTCACTTCAGAGCAGGGCTCATCTCCATACATGGGCACACAGAGGTGTCCAGGCCCATGTGTGCGTGAAAGTAACACGTGCAGATGCAATGAGCCACCTTCACACTCCATATGGTACTGAGGTTGTGAGTGGAGAGGTACCCCGAGTCCTAGCAACTGTACCCTGAAACCCTCCTATCCCCCCATGCACACCCGGGTCGATGGGGAAAAGTGGAAGGTGGCCTCTCAGGAGCCCTGGTTCCACACACCCTGAGATGGGCTGGATGGAGATCAGAGAGCCGGGGACTGGGAGGGAGATTGGCATCTGTAGTGAAGGTGGGAGGGGGGGTGTCCCCCAGGGCCAGGGTGGGGCCCCAGCAACTGGCTTCCCCAGCTGACCTGCAAGGTCTGTCCCACCTGACAGGGGAGATGGCATGCAGTGTCACCCCAGCCTTGGGACAAATGAGGCATGAGAGACAAGTCCCACCAACCCCAGTGAGGCTCCAGGTTCCACAACAGCAGGCTCTCCCCCAGGGGCCAAATCCCCAACCTCAGAACCCTCTTGACATTTCTACTAGAAAAAGACCCAAGAACTGAGACGCCTGGGTGGCTCAGGGGTTGGGCGTCTGCCTTCTACTCAGGGTGTGATCCCTTCCTGCGTGGAGCCTGCTTCTCCCTCTGCCTGTGTCTCTGCCTCTCTCTGTGTCTCATGAATAAAGTCTTAAAAAAAAAATCCAAGAACTGTCCAGTGACGTGAAAATCCTGTCCAGTTCAGGTTTCAGAACAGGGGCTGAATTCCTCTCCATTTAAACCAAGGCTGGAGAACCTTCCCCCTGCAACCAGGGGTTGAGAGGTTGGGGAAGTGAAACCCAGGACCAGAGGGACCAGATTCTCCTGAGTGTCAGTGTGGAAAAGCCCTTCAAAAGCACCAACCCCAGAGGGGATGTACAGGGGACTCCCCAAAGCTTTGGAGGATGACCTGAGTCCCTATGGAAGTGTCAGGCCAACAGCCCCTGAGGATGGTGCACAAGGCCGTGGCCTGGATTTATGGGCTTTTGAGTAAGCACTCCCAACTTACTGGGTATCTATTTGTCATAATGAATTTGAAGGCAAAACCGTCCTTAACTTGCGTGTCGATTCTTTTAGAGATTTTTTTTTTATAAATTTTTATTTTTATTTATTTATGATAGTCACAGAGAGAGAGAGAGGCAGAGACATAGGCAGAGGGAGAAGCAGGCTCCATGCACCGGGAGCCCGACGTGGGATTCGATCCCGGGTCTCCAGGATCGCGCCCTGGGCCAAAGGCAGGCGCCAAACCGCTGCGCCACCCAGGGTTTTAGAGTTTAAAAAATGAGCTCATCGAAAGGCAATTATTACACTAGCTTTTTGAGTATAGAATCCCCAAGGCAGCATGCGGATGACTCACTTGGCAAATACTTGGGCCTCCCGGGGTCGGTGTTGAGAGAACTGCCTCCTGGAGGATGCCATGGGGTCAATCGAAGTGGCTGTTGGGAGACAGATCTCAGCCAGCCAGAGACTTGTGAGGAAACAGGTGGGACGGGAGGGCTCTCCACGCCTTTCCTGAACCTTACGACTGAAGGGCCAGGCTAGGGGGCTGGGGATGGCCTCCCGAGGACCATCCACAGGCCTGGGTTGCGGCCCCACTGGAATCTCAGCCTGAGGAACCTGGCCCGCCAGCCCCGCTGTGCGGTGGGACATGAAGCCGGTTTTCTCACATCCCAGTGTGTCCTTGCACACTTTGAAGAATGCTTACCCTAGGCCGTGCCCCCAAAGGCCTGGGCACTGGCATTTCCCACTGTTTATCAAGATCCAAAGTACCTAGCCAAAAACGTGCCTAGTGTGGAGCTCTGGGTGTTACACATAGAGGGTTGGTAGCCGTGAGCACGTCAAGCCACACAGATGCTGTCCTGGGCGGGGTGACAGGTGGGCACAGGGACCACTGAGGGTCGGAGCTTACAGAGGAGGCCAGCAGGAGCCTTCCAGAGAACCTGGCACCCCAAATGTTGGGCGTGCCCGCCCTCTGGGTGCGGGAACCAGGAAGCGAGGGTCAGAGCCCCTCGCGGGGAGCGGCAAGTGGGGAGGGCAGCCCCTCCCTGGGGCCAGAACCCACTTCCTACTTCACCGCAGGGGCCTGGGAGGCGCGCTGAAAACTGAGCCTGCTCAGCAGCAGAGCACCCTCCCCTCTGCCCTTCTGCACGGATAGATCTCGGCAGCCTGACCTGGGGGCCCCACTGACAGGATGGACCAGGAAGGCCCAGAGTGCGGCAAACCCGACTTTGTGCTCTTGGACCAGGTGACCATGGAGGACTTCATGGAGAACCTAAAGCTCAGGTAGGCAGAGGGCACAGGCTCTCTCCCCAGGCTTACTGGCACCCATCGGCCCACAGTGGGGGCAGGAGGTGGGGCTGCACACACCCCCACCCACACCGCTATGTGGGTGACTGCAGGGGCACCTGGCAGGCAGGAAGGACCATCCTCCCAAGGCCAGAGTGGTCAGCCAGTGCTGGAGCGGGCTTCCCAGATCCCGGCCTCCCCCTCGGCCTGGGTGTTCTCTGTTCCACCCACCCGGCAGGCACAGGCAGGTACCAGCGCCCTGCACAGGGCGCACTGTCCATCTGCCGCTGGGGGTGGTGCTGGGCCCTGGGGGCTCCAAGGGAAGCGGGCGGCTGCTGTCCCAGGGCGCAGGTGGACAAGCTGACACTCAGGGAGGGGGGCACATGGGGTGCTGCAGGGCGTGGCTCCTGGAAGTGACACGGGGTCTGACTGCCCTGGAGGAACCGGAGTTGGAGAGATGGGGTGGCACCAGGAGTTGGGCAGCCGGATGGCTTCACCCCTGCACAGCCAGGGGGAGCACCAGGTGGCTGCTGTGCAGAGTTAGGGAATAGGATGCCCTGAGCATGCGTTGTTGAAGTTCCAGGACAGGAAATAGACTATTTTGTACAGGGCACAAAGCTGAGCCTGCTTTCACGTCATTCTTCTACACTAGCCTGTGAGACAGGCATTACCATGTGCATTTTAACCATGGAGACCTGAGCTCCAGCCACACAGCTTGCAGGGGAACAGGACCAGGGCAGATGAGAGAGGGTGTGGAGATTGCCGAGCCCCATGGGGAACTCCCTCATCTGAGGTGGTGGAGGAAGAGGAACCCTTGCTGGAGGAGGGACCACAAGCCGCCAGGGAAGGGCGGGTCCCAGCCAGAGCAAGGGCTGAGCTGGCTGGCCAGTGTAACTTCCAGGGCAGAAAGGTCAAGAGAGGAACATATCCGGGGCCGAGAGCCAGGGTTCCCGAAAGGAAGGGTTGAGAAGCAGGAGGATGTGCAGGGAGAACACAGTCCCAGCATCCCCAGGGCCCCTCCTTGTGCCCCTCCTAGTCCCAGCCCTCTGGGTGGAGCCAGGAGGGCTCCCCTGCTGCCTCTGGGTCTCCACCCAGGCCTGAAGACAGGAAACAGCCGGAGCCTCTTCCTCTGCCTCCACCCCATGGCCTACCTGGCCCCCTGTGGCCCTGGGCCAGAAAGTCCCTTCATAAAACGGGTGGTGGACATTCCTGTGCCACCAGGACGCCCCTGGGGAGCAGCGTGGACTCCAGCACCACCTGGCAGTGGGGGTGGGATTCCAGCAAGATGGCACTAGGAAGTGTCAGGTCAACCCACACACCTTCCCACTCTCAGCCCTGGGTTGGGCTAGGGCCCCCAGGCTCCCCATGGCCCTGAGCACTGAGGTCTGGCCCCACCCATACCAGGTTCGAGAAGGGCCGCATCTACACCTACATTGGCGAGGTGCTGGTGTCCATGAACCCCTACCAGGAGCTGCCCCTGTATGGGCCTGAGGCCATCGCCAAGTACCAGGGCCGTGAGCTCTATGAGCGGCCACCACACCTCTATGCCGTGGCCAATGCTGCCTACAGGGCAATGAAGCACCGCTCCAGGGACACCTGCATTGTCATCTCAGGTACCTGCCCTATGGACTGGGCCCAGGAAGCCTCCCCAGACCCCGCAGGAGGGGGTGCCCTGGGGGCTGGTCAGAGGGAGTGGCCCCCCATTCTATCTGACCATCCACTTGTCTGGCAGGGGAGAGTGGGGCAGGGAAGACAGAAGCCAGCAAGCACATCATGCAGTATATCGCTGCCGTCACCAACCCCAGCCAGAGGGCCGAGGTGGACAGGTGAGAGAGAGCAGGGATGGCCTGGGCCTCAGGCCTGGGGGGGAACAGATATGACTCAGCCTGGCTCAGGCCACGTTTGGAGCCCCCGTCTGTGGGAAGGCTCCCGGAGCCCACCCAGAACCTCTCCACCCAGGAGAGGCAGGGCCCAGTGCCTGGAGCACCCCACCACCAGGAACAGGGAAGAGGCAAGGCGCACAGGGCTGACAGATGGGCCCCTCACAGGAGACCCCACGGAAGGGAGAAGATTGCCAAATGGTCAGGAAGGACCTGGACCAGGATCAGGGCCCACCTGTCCACCTCCTCTGCAGCTGCTCCCCAGCTCTTACCCCGGGGGCCTCGTGGGAGCAGCTTCCTGTGTGAGAGCCCTGGCTCTTCCTGTCTGGAGGGGCAGGGTGGGGTTC
This sequence comes from Canis lupus familiaris, assembly GCF_011100685.1. Classification (NCBI taxonomy): domain Eukaryota; kingdom Metazoa; phylum Chordata; class Mammalia; order Carnivora; family Canidae; genus Canis; species Canis lupus. Next base: position 13,921,748 of record NC_049237.1, read on the forward strand.
CGGGAAATGGGGAGCACAATGATGGAAGATCTGAGCTTGCAAGGGGGCGGGCAGCTCCGGCCCCTCCCTGCAGGTGGCAGCCCGCCCAGGCCAGGACCTGGGCCTCACCCACACCCAGGGGGAGCTTAGGGCAGGTGGCCTGGGGCAGGGATCCCAGCCGGTACAGTCCCCCTACGAGGTCTGTGCGCCACAGCCCAGCCCCCTCTGCCCTGCTCAGGGTTAAGGACGTGCTGCTCAAGTCCACGTGCGTGCTAGAGGCATTCGGGAATGCGCGCACCAACCGCAACCACAACTCCAGCCGCTTTGGCAAGTACATGGACATCAACTTTGACTTTAAAGGTGACCCCATCGGGGGGCACATCCACAGCTACTTGCTAGAGAAGGTGGGCTGGTCGCCTGCGCTGACCCTCCCTGATCTGGGCCACCCCTCTGCCTGCACCACCCTTGGGGCTCTGGGTGGGTCCCTGGGCAGCTGGGCCCTTGCCTGGGTAGCAGCTGGGCACCTCTCTCCACAGTCTCGAGTCCTCAAGCAGCATGTGGGTGAACGGAACTTCCATGCCTTCTACCAGGTAAGCCAGAGCAGGTTTGTGGGACGTCCAGGAAGCCCTCCCCCTCCCTGGACACCAGCAGGGTGGTGTCTACACTGGGTGACATAGGGTCTTCCCAGATGCAGGTGGTGTCACACATCATGTGTGTGAGGGGGTTCTCCCTGGACCCAGATGGTGTCCAACCTTAGCAGACCACTGAAGGGGATTGTCCCTGGACCTGGGCAGTGTCCACCCTTTGACTGACCACTGAAGCGGGTTCTGCGTGGACCTGGGTGGTGTCCACTCCTTGGCTGACCACTGAAGAGGGTTCTGCGTGGACCTGGGCGGTGTCCACTCCTTGGCTGACCACTGAAGCGGGTGCTACGTGGACCTGGGCAGTGTCCACTCGTTGGCTGACCACAGAAGCGGGTTCTGCATGGACCTGGCGGTGTCCACACAAGCGTGGAGCTCCCCCATGTTGTTCCTCCTGCACGTCGGGTGGGGTCTTGCAGCCCCAAGGGCCTCACGGTGGGTGTACCTGTCCTTCAGGTGCTGCGGGGCTGCGAGGACACTGAGCTCCAGGACCTGCACCTGCAGAGGAACCCTGCCCTATACAACTTCACCCGGCAGGGTGCGGGGCTCAGTGTGAGTGGGGACGGGCTCCGTGGGAGCACCAGGGCGCCCAGGCTCTGTGGCGCCACATTCTGGGGCACTGGGTGCTGGAGGCGGTGCTTCAGGGGGGGACCAGGGTGGTGAGCCACTCAGCGGGACCCCGATTTAACAGGCATTCAGTGGGAGGACTCTGGGGCTCTGCATGGCCCTGGGGTGCTGAGCCCCTGTCCTGCAGGCTCTGGAGAGCGACGAGAAGAGCCACTACCTGGCAGTGATGGAAGCCATGCGGGTGATCGGCTTCAGCCCTGAGGAGGTGGGCTCTGTGCACCGGATCCTGGCGGCTATACTGCACCTGGTGAGCCTGGCCGAGGGCGGAGGGGCCAGCACCCCACGCGGTGCCCAAGGGCCGCCCCTGGAGAAGGACGCAGGCTCCAAGGAGCTGGGCCCTCAGCTGTGGGCTCCGCGTGCCCCGCAGCAGGCAGGTCAGGCCTGCACCATGACCCGTCTGTGGCTCGGCCAGCAGGGAAGTGCAGTGAGGTCTGTGTGGCTCCAGGCAGTGCCTCAGTGTGTCGGAGCCTCTGTCTCACCCCCTCAGCCCCAGGCAGCTTGAGGAGCAGGTGCCTATCAGCTGCAGCCTGGGCACAAGGTTCTGGGCAAGGAGCTGTGCTCCAGGGCCCATCCACACCCCCATCCCTGCCTTTCCTTCCTTCTCCCTGGGCAGAGGCGTGGGGGCACCCCGTCTGGGATGCATAGCCTGACCATCATTCTCCCCGTCCCCAGGGAAACGTTGAGTTTGTGGAGACGGAGGCGGCCGGCCTGCAGCAGGGGCACCTGGCGGTGGCCGAGGAGGTGCTGGTGGACCACGTGGCCGAGCTGACAGCCACGCCCCGCGAGCTGGTGCTGCGCTGCCTGCTGTCTCGCACCGTAGCCTCGGGAGGCAGGGAGCTCATAGAGAAGGGCCACACTGCAGCCGAGGCCAGCTATGCCCGGGATGCCTGTGCAAAGGTGCCCCGGGGGTGAGCTGCGGGGAGCGGGGCGGGAACACCCAGGTGCCTTCCTGGAGGAGGCAAAGGCAGAGGCAAGCTGAAGCAGCTGGCTGCCGGCCTCTCCCCAGGCTGTGTACCAGCGGCTGTTTGAGTGGGTGGTGAACCGGATCAACTGTGTCATGGAAGCCCGGGGCCGGGACCCCCGGCGAGATGGCAAGGACACAGTTATCGGCGTGCTGGACATCTACGGCTTCGAGGTGTTCCCTGTCAACAGGTGGGTAGCCCGGCGGCCGCCCCCCTGCTCTGACCCCAACCTCAGGGGCCACCTCAGTCCCGTGGCACCCCGCGGGGCCGGGGAGCAGGATGTCAGGCCCCCGGGCTCCTCAGCGGAGCCACCCCATCCAGCCGTGGCCACGTCCCCTGGGCTGGGATTCCCAAGTCCACGGTAGTGCGTGATGCCAGAGGCGGGGGCGCGGGGCGGAGGGGGTGCTCGCTGACTGGCAGCGCATGACGCCCATCTGCCCCCCGCAGCTTTGAGCAGTTCTGTATCAACTACTGCAATGAGAAGCTGCAGCAGCTCTTTATCCAGCTCATCCTGAAGCAGGAGCAAGAGGAGTACGAGCGGGAGGGCATCGCCTGGCAGAGCGTGAGTGCCGGCCACCGGGCAGGGGGGTGCCACCAAGCAAGGCCAGCGGCCGGGCTGACCGGGGCCCACCCCTGCCCAGGTGGACTACTTCAACAACGCCACCATTGTGGACCTGGTGGAGCGGCCCCACCGGGGCGTGCTGGCCGTCCTGGACGAGGCCTGCAGCGCTGCGGGCACCATCACCGACCGCATCTTCTTGCAAAGCCTGGACACGCACCACCGCCACCACCCGCACTACAGCAGCCGCCAGGTGCCGCTCTGCCCTTGTGACCCCACCCCCTCCATGCCCAGCCTGTCCTGGGCGGCGCCCCCAGGTGGCGTGCTGCCCGCCTTGGTGGGCCTGCCCTCTAGCACCGCACCCTGCACAGCCTCCCCCGACCCATGCCTTGACCCAGGCCTGCCCCCCCTCCCCCTGCCCAGCTCTGCCCCACGGACAAGACCATGGAGTTTGGCCGAGACTTCCGGATCAAGCACTATGCAGGGGATGTCACGTAAGGCCCCCTCCCCTTCTTAGCACGCCGAAGACGGGCCTGACACCAGATCCACAAGGGACAAGCATGAAACAGGGCTGTTCAGATAAGAGCTCTTGGCCCTGGCTGCACCACAGAAGCCTTTGGAAGCTTTTAACAAATGTTCTTCTCTGGCCCAGTTCATGCAGTACCTGGGGTGGGGATGGGGGGTTCGCTATTATGGAGATGCAGGTTACCTGGGGGTGGGACAGGCCAGTCTGTTTCCAGCAAGCCCCCAGGCATGCATTTTCCATCCTTGGAGCACACCCTCGGGACCAACACCCAAAGACTCCAGAAATCACCATGGCCGTATTATTAATTTCCCTGCCGCTCCCCTCATCCTGAATTGGACTGGAGGTGGCTCGCAGAGAGCCCTTCCCAAGGACACGTGGAGAGGACAGAGCAGCCTGAGGTCAGGCCACTGGCCCAGAGTCTGCCAGGAGCTGCAGGTGCACCAAGGACCCTGCACCTTCCAGCCTTTTGTTGTCAAAAGGCGGGACGACAATGAATCTGAGCTTCTCAGCACCACAGATTCCGAACAGATCAGACGCAGGGGTTCCTGGCCATAACTACCATCGCTGACACTCATGGAACTCAGCAGGTGCCCATCTGAGCATGCGATGCACATTCGGGCACAGACAGGTTAAGTCACTGGTCCCTGGTCATACAGCACGAACTCGCTAGAGCCGGGGTTCAGTGCCCTGGACATAAGCCCCGACTCATCGTCCTGGAGAGGCACCTCTGAAGGACAGAGTCTTTTTTTTTTTTTAAGATTTATTTATTTATGAGAGAGAGAGAGAGAGAAAGAGAGAGAGGCAGAGACACAGGAGGAGGGAGAAGCAGGCTCCATGCCGGGAGCCAGACGCGGGACTCGATCCCGAGACTCCAGGATGGTGCCCTGGGCCAAAGGCAGTCGCTAAACTGCTGAGCCACCGAGGGATCCCCTGAAGGACAGAGTCTTATGTGCTGAGAAGGAAAGTGGGTGTGGGAAAGCAGGGGAGAGGGGAGAGAGGCCTAGGAATGCAGATGCAGGGGAGGAGGGTGAGGGCCTCCTGCCCCTCAGCAGCCCTGGACCCACAGGTACTCAGTGGAGGGCTTTATCGACAAGAACAGAGACCACCTCTTCCAAGACTTCAAGCGGCTGCTCTACAACAGGTGCGTGGGGGCCAGGGCTGGCAGGGCCTTCAGACGCTCGGGTCTGACACCTGCCTGATGGGCTGACAGCCTGGAGTTTCACACCAGGGGCAGAGCTGGAGCGGGGGGGAGGGGCTGCCCTCCAGATGGCAGCTGGTACGTGGCCTATATCCACAGCTCCGACCCCACCCTGCGGACCATGTGGCCGGATGGCCAACAGGACATCACAGAAGTGACCAAGCGCCCCCTGACCGCTGGCACTCTCTTCAAGAATTCCATGGTGGCCCTAGTGGAAAACCTGGCCTCCAAGGTACACACCATCCCCACCCCCACCCCGCCATGGATCTTTCCAGACCCTTTCATCTGTGCCTGGCTGGCAAACCAGCCCCAGCACCTCTGCACACCGTGGGGAAGGTGGGGGGTCATTTCCTGCCTGCCGTGAGCCACACCCCCACCCCCACCGCAGCCAGGGGGAACCCACCGCTGTGCAGACCAGGACATCCAGGGCCAGGCTGAAGCTTGAGTAAAAATGAGATTGGCAGCAGCCCTCCCCTGTCCTCTCCCTGCCTCTCACGCAGGAGGTGGTGGGGAGGGCCTACGGGGACAGGAAAGCAGTATTTGCTTCTCGTGTGGCTTGGGGCCAAAGTCCAAGGAGGCGGCAGGAGGACCCCAGAGCCCACCCAAACACAGAGCTTCCGGAGACTCAGTCTGGCCCCTTGCGGGCCGTCCTGCCTCCTCCTGACCTGGCCGCTCAGCCTCCCCTTCCCCCTGCAAGAGCCTCTTCCCTGGGCAGCCTGTGAGGGACACCTGCACGCTGCCCGGTGGCCGTGGGGGCTGATGCTGGTGTCTCTGAGTGTCCTCTGTTGTGGCAGGAGCCCTTCTATGTACGCTGCATCAAGCCCAATGAGGACAAGGTGGCTGGCAGGCTGGACGAGGACCATTGTCGCCATCAGGTTTCATACCTGGGGCTGCTGGAGAATGTGAGGGTCCGGAGGGCCGGCTTTGCTTCCCGCCAGCCCTACCCTCGATTCCTGCTCAGGTACTGCTCCCTGCTAGCCCGGAGCCCCATGTCCCCACCTATCTGTCTCCCATGCATGGGCTGGGATCGGGTGAGGAGTTGGAGGGGTGGCCGGAGGGTCCCAAATGCAGCCAGTGCTTCTCATTCACACACATACCCGTGCGCACGCGCACACACACACACACACACACACACACACACACACGACGTGGACAGTGAGGACCTGTGTGTATATGTGGGACACGGTGGGCAGGGACTGGGATGAGCCACATGGGGAGGGTGGGGGCATGGGCTGGGCGGCTCGGGGCAGAGCAGCGCCACACCTCGCCCCAGAGCATGGTGCCCACTGTGCTGTCCTGTGGTGACAGGTACAAGATGACCTGTGAGTACACATGGCCCAATCACCTGCTGGGCTCAGACAGGGCAGCTGTGAGTGCCCTCCTGGAGCAACATGGTCTACAAGGGGATGTGGCCTTTGGCCACAGCAAGCTCTTCATCCGCTCACCCCAGACTTTGGTCACGCTGGAGCAGAGCCGTGCTCGCCTGATCCCCATCATTGTGCTGCTGCTGCAGAAGGTGGGGCCCAGCTGGATGCCTACCATGGAGGGGATGTGGGGGTTGGGTTTGCACTGGGGTAGGGGGCTGGGGTGGGGGGAGGGATGGATGGGGAGGGGAGGGATGTGTGTGTACCACCTGGAGTAGGGGGATGGATGTGCATGGGGGGAAGAGAGGGATGGGTGAAAGCTGGGGGGGAGGGGAGAGATGGGTGTGCATGGGGTGGGGGGAAGGGAGGGATGCATGTGCACCACCTGCGGTGGGGGGATGGGTATGCACCATGGGGGAAGGGAGGGAGGGGTGTGCACCTAGAGGGGATAGGAGGGAGGGGTGTGCACCTGGTGGGGGTGAGGGGGTGGAGGGGAATGAATGTGCAGGGGGGAGGGGAGGGAGGGGTGTGTACCTAGAGGGGATGGGAGGGTTGGATGTGCACCACCTGGAGTGAGGAGTGCATGCACCGGACAGGGCCTACAGGCGCCCCTCCAGGCACCGCAGGAATCCCCTCTAGCAGGAAACAGACCAGAACTGATATTGATTTAAGTAAAATTTGTGGATGGGGTTAGTTCACTTCAGTCCCCAGGCCATCAGCTTCAGGCCCAGGTAGATCTAAGTGCTTAAAACAAGATTTTCAGGATCTGGCTTCCTTCCTTCCCTTTTTTTTTTTTTTTTCCCCTAGAATTTTATTTATGTGTTTGAGGGAGATAGAGAAGGAGTGGGTGAGCAGGGGAGGGGCCGAGGGAGAGGAACAAGCAGACTCCCCACTGAGCAGGGAGCCTGACTCGGTAATCCCAGGACCCTGAGATCATGACCTGAGCCTAAATCAAGGGTCAGATGCTTAACTGAGCCACCCGGGCATCCCCCTTCCTTCTCTTCCCTTCTTTTCTTCTATTCACTCTGAAAGATTTCAGACCTAGAGAAAAGTATGCGTAATGGTCTACTAAATTCCCCCGCCTACTCCCCAGCGCCTACTCCCCAGCGTCAGTTGTACCACCCCGTGACCACTGTGGTTTTGTGCAGACACCTGCAGCCCATCCCAGTTATTTTTAAGCAATTCTTTTTGTTTGTTTTTTAAGATTTATGTATTCCTTTTAGAGATGACTGAGAACGTCTGAGTGGGGGGTGGGCAGAGAGAGAGGGAGAGGGAGAAGCGACTGTCCGCTGAGCACCGATGCAGGGTTTGATCCCATGACCCTGAGATCATGACCTGAGCCGAAATCAAAGGTCCAACACCAAACCAACTGATCCACGCAGGTGCTCCATCGAATCATTTGGTTTGAAGTCATTTTGGTGTATTCCCAAAGGACAGGAGTTCTCCCATTTGTCTCCCCAACTGTTTATTTTTAACATTTTAAACCCACAGAAAAGTTGAGAGATCCCTATGATGACTTACCATCCTCCCCGATTGCTACAATTGTGTGCTTCCCCCCACCCCATCTCTGTGTGTCTGTCTGTCTGTCCCCACACTATGTCCAGGACTGTCCACACCGCTGTCCTCTCCTCAGCCTGGGTCAGGCTCCTTGTCTGTTTTCATCTATGGGTCCCCTGGGCTGCCTGCTGTGTGTGTGGGCTTCCCGATCTAGGGGTTCATTCTCAGGGTCAGCTTGGGTCCCAGGTGGACAGTTGGCACTGCCCCTCGTGGAGGGGAAGGCACCCCCATCTCCAGGGGCCAGGTGTTGGGCACAAGGATAAAGAGCAGGGCAGGCAGCTCTCCCAGGAGTCAGGCAGAGGCTCCAGCAGGGCCACCTGCCCACCCAGGAAGCAACCCGCTGCAGGAGGAGGTGGCTCCCAGGAGTTGCAGGCGGGGCAGCCTGGCCCAGTTTTGGGCTGAGGGTGGAGGAGGTGGGCTGCACGAGAGGGGAGGGAATGGAAACCAGCGGGGAGGAGGGGCCTGGCCAGACAGACCAGACTGACTGAGAGCCTGGCTGGCCCCCCAGGCCTGGCGGGGCACTCTGGCGAGGTGGCGCTGCCGGCGACTGCGGGCCGTCTACACCATCATGCGCTGGTTCCGAAGGCACAAGGTACGCGCTCACCTGGCTGAGCTGCAGCGGCGGTTCCAGGCCGCAAGGCAGCCCCCGCTCTACGGCAGAGACCTGGTCTGGCCACCGCCTCCTGCTGTGCTGCAGCCTTTCCAGGACACCTGCCACGTGCTGTTCTGCAGGTAGGCACCCTCAGCCGCTGCCCCTCCGTGTATCTCCGTTCAGCTAGCGCCCTCTGAAGCCCTGGCCTGTCCCTCTGCTCCCCAGCAGCCCCATTGCTAAACAGGAAAGCAGGAGGCTGCGCATAGTAACTGGGTCCCCACACCCCACACTCAGGAGGGTAGCTGGCTGGGACTAGGGAATGCGTGGAACAAAGCATCCTAGTAGGAGTTCTCCAGGTGGAGCAGCACAGAGCAGCCCCTAACCTCAGAGTGGGGGGGTGGGGCACATCATGCTGAGACCCAGGAGGCCGGGAGGGAGGCCGAAGGCAGCCTTCTCCTATGGGGGAAAGGGAGTGACAGGCGGCCATGGACGTGAGTCCAAGGGCAAGACCAGGATGGGGAAGGTGAGGGCTGCGTGAGGTCCATCTGGCCTCCTGGTGACCTGTAGGTGGCGGGCCCGGCAGCTGGTGAAGAATATCCCACCTTCAGACATGGCCCAGATCAAGGCCAAGGTGGCTGCCATGGGGGTCCTGCAGGAGCTGCGACAAGACTGGGGCTGCCGGCGAGCCTGGGTCAGGGACTACTTGTCCTCTGTGAGTGCCGGGGCCCTGAAGGCTGGGCAGCAGGGAGGGGCTCAGGGCAGAGAGCTTGCTGTGCCCATCCCAGATGTCCTCTCCCTGGGCCCGGGTGTCTGTCTGGCCCGTGGGCCATGCCCCTCCGCCCTAGGCCCTGGCCTCCCCCCAGAACCATGAGGCCTGGGCCTCGGAGCACCTTCTCTGCACTCTGGCCCCTCTTCCGCAGATACAGAGGTAGAGCCGGCCCCCTACCCCCGACCTGAACCCATGCCCTGGCTCCCCTTGGCCCTCCCCCAGGCACAGGGAACTGTGCCCCTGGCCCCCGGGACCCTGCCTTCTCAGCTTTTGGGCTGCTGGGCAGCTGTGGAGGGCATAAGCGTGAGCAGAACCTGGGGCTGCCGGGAACTGGGCCTCGGGCCCTCAGACCCCTAAGGAGGGCAGGCTCAAGGCCTGACTTGGTTTGGCTTCTGGGAGAGGCACCCACTCACCAGACCCATTGTTCGCCCAGCACTGTCCCCAGCTTGGCCCTTAAGCTCCCCCAATCTGTCCTCAGGCCACCGACAACCCCACAGCCTCAGGCCTGTTCGCTGAGCGGCTGAAGGCACTCCGGGAGAAGGACTGCTTCGGCGCCGTGCTCTTCTCCAGCCACGTTCGGAAGGTGAGGCGTGGGATGGCTGGGAAGGGGGCAGCAGCTCCAGCCAGGTCCAGCCCAGGCCCAGGGCAGGGGCTTCCCAAGCATCAAATCCAACTCAGTCCTGAGTAAAGGGATCCAGGGAGAAGAGGCCCCAGGTGTACAGATGACCCCAAGCGCCTGTCCCACAGGTGAATCGCTTCCACAAGAGCCGGGACCGCGCGCTGCTGCTCACTGACCGGCACCTTTACAAGCTGGACCCGGGCCGGCAGTACCGGGTGATGCGGGCCGTGCCCCTGGAGGCGGTGAGCGCCGTGGGGGGAGGCGGGGGTCTACCTGCAAAGGACAGAGCTCCTAGAAGAAACCCTCAGCTCAAGAGGGCAGGGCCTTCCCTACTGCTGGGGGTGGAGGTGGAGGCTGGCAGGGGGAGGAGGCCGGCCACTCCCCTGACCCCGTGGCCACGCAGGTGACCGGGCTGAGTGTGACCAGCGGGCGGGACCAGCTGGTCGTGCTGCACGCGCGGGGCCAGGATGACCTGGTGGTGTGTCTGCACCGCTCCCGGCCACCCCTGGACAACCGCGTGGGGGAGCTGGTGGGCGTGCTGGCTGCCTACTGCCAGGGGTGAGTGCGGGCGCACCCAGTGGTCCTGGGGGCTTGCGGGGCCCTGACACTCCTGCCCTAACCTCCTCGGCGCCCCTGCTCCAGGACGGGGAGGGCCCTGGAGGTCCGCGTCTCCGACTGCATCCCCCTGAGCCAGCGCGGGACCAGGCGCCTGGTCTCTGTGGAACCCAAGCCCGAGCAGCCCGAGCCGGAATTCCGCTGCAGCCGCGGTGCCTTCACCCTCCTGTGGCCTAGCTGCTGACCTGTCCCGCCACAGCGGCCTACCTTCACGCCAGCCCAGTGCCGGAGCCCGGGCCATGGGCAATAAAGGGTTCTGAATCTGTGCCCTACGAGACTTGTGTCTGTGGGTGGACATCCACACAGCCACCAGCAACTTGTCAAAGGTCACTGCCGTGCCTTCTGCTGACCCTTGTGGGGTCACCCAAACTGAGGGAGGAGGCCCAGTGTGGTGGGGCAGCAAGACCCCCTTCCCTGGAGGCCCCAGCATGTGGACCACTGGCTGCAGAGCCCATGGGCCTAGAGGAAACGGTGCCCTCTGTGTCCAGGCTGCTCCTCCCACAGCTCAGGGCTCTCCCCACCTCATCCTCCGACCCGAAGGCTCCTTTTCTTGTCCCTACTGGGCCCGTAGGGAGGCTTGGGGTCCCAGGGCCACCCTTGGGCAGGGCTGAGCACACGTGGGGACAGACACATCCCTGCTGCTGTGTCCCTGCTGGGTGTGGGCATCCCAGGCCCAGGAAGCCCAATTCCTACCTGCAGAACCAAGAGCCAATACCTCCCACAGGCCTGGGAGGAAGCCAGAAGCCAACCAGAGGAAAGCCAGAGTGGACACAGTGCCCCCCCAACCCCTCTGCCCCTCAATGCCCCGCCCTGCCCCACCCCATCCGGCCCTCCCACTCTCCTCACTCCACAATTGGCCCCTTGGCTTTCACAGCTGCTCCCTCCCTCTCAGGACATGCTAAATTTGAGTGGCATCCTTGCCTCGTGCACCCTGTTGCTGTGGAGGGAGGTTGGTGTGTCCACTAGGGCCTTCGAGTGTGCTTACAGCTCCTGAGGCTCCACTGGTCACTATTGGCTCCTCTTTCCAGGGGGTTCGGTGAGGTCCCCTCGTCCTGTGCAGCTGTGTTAAGGCTGCCCCTGCCCAGCCTGGAGGCCCCTGGAAACCCTCACGTAGCCCATCCCAGGATCTGTCCCTGGCACTGGTGGCCTCGGGACAAGCCAGCCGTCCTCTTGAAGAGCAAGCTAACTGTGAAGGCTACTCAGGTCCCCTGGGACCAGGAGAGACTAAGCTGCTCTGGACAGCAGGTGGTCCTGGCCCGGGAGTAGGTGGCTTGCCAGAGGCCGTAAGCGTGGCCTGCTTCCTTTCCAGATTCTCCACAGCTGCCCGGCTGCCCAGCTGAGGCGAGGGCTTAGTGGAGCCCAGAGGGACATGCCTCACACTTGGCAACACTCAGGGGGTCCTGTCCTACTGGGAGCCGCTCCATGCTGAAGGCCCAGAGCCGGACACAGTGTCTCCAGCATCCAGAGATATGTGACGGCTGCCAGGCAGTCTTCTGGGGCTGCAGGATCTTGAGATCCTACAGAAGGGCTTAAGAGACAGGCAGGAGCAGGAAGGAGCTGGAACCCCTTTGTTGAACTCTGACCCCACATCAGCCTACTCACACACGTGATACATCACCCCACAAATCCTGGTATTTGTCATACATTAAGTGCTTTGCAGATCACACCTCCCTACCTTCGAGGTCAGTGTTAGTTTTATCTTCTACTGTTACAGGTGGAGAAAGGGGGTCTGTAATCTCGTGGGACCGGCCTGCCTGCTGGGGGGGGGGGGGGCTTGCACACCCCACCTCACCTCTGCAGAGGTCCTGGCTTTGCAAACGGGCCTGTGGTCCTGAGTGTTGCTGTCTCAGCAGAGTCCAGCTCCGCTCACAGGCTCCCTCCCGCCCTTCTGCAGGCTTCGCCCAGAGTCTGGGCTGGCCCTGGGAGGGGCTTTGAGAGGGCCCAAGCTTTAAGAAGGAGAATCGTGGGAAGAGGTCACCTGGGGGAGAGAGCTAGACACAGGGACGGTGATGGGACAGAGGGGACACGGGGAGAGCCCACCAACCAGACCAGCAGGTTTTGTTATTTTTTTTTTTAAGATTTTATTTATTTATTTGAGGGGGGGGGTACCTGGGTGGCTCAGGTCGTGATCCTGGGATCTGAGATCGAGTCCCACATGGGCTCCCTGCAGGGAGCCTGCTTCTCCTTCTGCCTGTGTCTCTGCCTCTCTCTGTGTTTCTCATGAATAAATAAATAAGTCTTAAAAAAGAGAGAGAGAGAAATAGCAAGAGAGCTTGACTAGAGGGGAAGGGAGAAGCAGGCTCCCTTTAGATGCTCAACCGATTTAGCCACTAAGGTGCCCAGGTTTTTGTTTTGTTTTGTTTTGTTCTGTTTTGTTTTTAATATTTATTTGTTTGAGGGCAGCCCGGGTAGCTCAGTGGTTTAGCACTGCCTTTAGCCCAGGGTGTGATCCTGGAGACCCGGGATTGAGTCCCACGTTGGGCTCCCTGCATGGAGCCTGCTTCTCCCTCTACCTGTGTCTCTGCCTCTGTGTGTGTGTGTGTGTGTGTGTGTGTGTGTGTGTCTCTCATGAATAAATAAATTCTTTAAAAAAATATTTATTTGTTTGAGAGAGACCATAAGCAGAAGAAACAGCAAAGGGAGAGGGAGAAGGAGCAGGGAGTCCAACGTGGGGCTTGATCCCAGGACACGGGATCATGACCTGAGCCAAAGGCTTCACCCACGGAGCAACCCAGGCACCCCCATCAGCAGGTTTTGAGTAGAATATCCAATAAATAAAATGGTTGGGTTTTTTTTTTTTTTTAGATTTTATATATTTATTCATGAGAGACATAGAGAGAGGCAGAGGGAGAAACAGGCTTCATGCAGGGAGCCCGATGCGGGACTCAATCCCAGGACCCCAAGGTCACACACTGAGCCGAAGGCAGACGCTCAACCACTGAGCCACCCAGTCACCCAAAAGGTGGTTGTTTTAAGCCACTAAGTACAGTGCTGATTTTTGCTCAGAGTGATAGATAATTAAAACAAAGACTAAGCTTTCTGACCTATCTCTGTGTGTGTCCCTATGTCCCAGGTTATGAACAATGAGCTGTCATAAGCTTTATGACCTTCTCTACGACAGTCTTGCATGTCTTTTTTTTTTTTTTTAAGATTTATTTATTTATTCATGAGAGAGAGAGAGAGAGAGAGAGAGAGGCAGAGACACAGGCAGAGGGAGAAGCAGGCTCCATGCAGGGAGCCCAACGTGGGACTCTTGATCTTGGGTCTCCAGGATCAGGCCTTGGCCTGAAGACATCACTTAAACCGCTGAGCCACCCGGGCTGCCTAGTCTTGCATGTCTTTATCTGTTTAATTCCTAGGACCAAATATATGGTGCTGTTGTAAATGATAACTTTTTAAACATTTTTATTTAGACAATAATACAGTAACCATATACCCAATACTATGAGCGAACTATGAACATTTTGCCACATTTGGTTCAATTTTTCCTGAAATTTTTTAAGGCTAATTATAGAAACCATGCCATTTTATCCCTAAATGTATCAATACGTACCTGGAAAAATGAAATGTTTTTTTACATGACCAAATGCCATGATCACACTAACAAATGTGTAACAATTCCCTTACATCACCTAACACTTGGCCGATATTCAGTTTTTCCCAAATGCCCTTCCACAGTGAGTTTGTATGAACCATTGTCCAAACAAAATCCACGTGTTTGTCTCAATCTGTATCTGACTGAGGGTCCTGCGTGGGTTACAACGTCTCTGCGTCCTGCGAAGTTTTCAGAATCGTGGATGCCAGGGGGTTTGGCTTGAGGAGAGGGAGGGTCAGGAGGAGCCAGTCCCCAGGAGCCCAGGAGCCAGGTGAGGACCCACCTCTGCTCAGAAAGGGGCCGGCTGCAGTCCTGTGTTCTGACCTGCTGAGGCTCCCTGTTACGGGGTGTGGGGGGGTGTTCCCGCAAAGAGTTCCCATGCGTAACGCATCGTGCCCCACGGAAGGGCCACGGAATGCCCCCACGGAGCAAACCTGCCAGCTCCAGGTGTGTCAGACCTCGCCGTTCCCTGCGGCGACGGGAAGCAAGAGCCCCACGCGGACCCCCCAGCTCCATGGCCAGGATCCAAGCCCAGCTCCTCCCCTCGGAATCCTGAACCCAGAGGCAGCCTCCTCTGTCTTTCTATCAACAGAGCGGGTCTCTAGAAGCCCAGGGACTCTGGGAGGCTGAGAAGAGGTGTCCAGCATGTGGGAGCAGCCTTCATCCTGGATGCGGGGACAGGAGCCCCCCCCCCACGGCCTGGCCAGAGGCTCCCCTTGCAGGACTTGCCCCGCAACTCCGGGTGCAGGAGCAGATGAGGAAATGGAACTAGACAGGTGCCTTGTTCTCTGTTTCTTCTGCGATATAACTCACACACCACAAAATCCACTATTTTATCATGCAATCCGGTGTTTTTTAGCATAGTTAGCATATTTGGTGGTTTGAGTATATTGGGCAAGAGTGTCATCTAATATTAGAACTTTCCATGGCCCCCAAAAGAAGCTTGTCTCCAGTCCCTGGCAACCACTGATCAACTCCCTGTCTCTGTAGATTGGCCTGCTCTGGACGTGTCCCAAAAAGGGGACGAGCATGAACTCAGACTTCAACCATATCAGGGCAGGTGTCACTATCTCGTTCTTTTATTTTTTTTAAGGATTTATTTATTTATTTATTTATTTATTTATTTATTTTTTTATTTTATTTATGATAGTCACACAGAGAGAGAGAGAAAAAGAGAGAGAGGCAGAAGCAGGCTCCATGCACCGGGAGCCCAACGTGGGATTTGATCCTGGGTCTCCAGGATCACTCCCTGGGCCAAAGGCAGGCGCTAAACCACTGCACCACTCAAGGATCCCAGGATTTACTTATTCATTTCAGAAAGAGAGAGCATCCGAGTGGAAGGAGGAGCAGAGGGAGAGAATCTCAAGCAGACTCTGTGCTGAGCTTGGATCCTGACACGGGGCTCCATCCCACTGCCCTGAGATCATGACCTGAGCCAAAATCCAGCTGAGCACTCGACTGACTCTGCCACCCAGGCACCCATCGTCCATCGAGTTTTACTAACCATGTTAGAAAGTGTGGGGAGGTGGCACTCGCTGGCCTTTGGCTTGCGGATCCCTGATGGCCAACATTGAGCTCACTGACCATGTGTATGTCTTCCATGGACAAACGTTGACTTGAGGTTTTTGCCAACTTTTAAATTGGTTGTTTTTGGGCAGCCCCTGTGGCACAGCAGTTTAGCGCCACCTGCAGCCTCAGGCGTGATCCTGGAGACCCTGGATCCAGTCCCACGTCGGGCTCTCTGCATGGAGCCTGCTTCTCCCTCTGCTTGTGTCTCTGCCTCTCTCTCTCTGTGTGTGTCTCTATGAATAAATAAATAAAAAATCTTTAAAAAAGTAAATTGGTTGTTTTATTATTGATATTTTGTTTATATTATGGATAATCTGCCACTTTTTTTAAAAGATTTTATTTATTCATGAGAGACACACAGAGAGAGGCAGAGACACAGGCAGAGTGAGAAGCAGGCTCCATGCAGGGAACCCAATGCAGGACTCAATCCCAGGACCTGGGGATCACAATCTGAGCCAAAGGCAGGTGCTCAACCGCCAAGTTACCCAGGTGCCCTCTGCCACTTTTTTATAAGTAAAAAAGTAAAGCCTTACTCTTGCATGCTATGCCCAGGCCAAACACCAGACGTGCGCTGAATATCGGTAGCGGCTCATCAGTGTGTGTCTGAAGCACTAGGTGATACCACCTGGCAGCCCAACGCTGACACCTGATTCCAGGTGAGAGCCCAGCCTGCGTCTCCTCCCTGGCTGGTGTTTGGCCCCCCGCGTCTGCTAGGAGGGGAGGTGGATACGTCCACGGTCAGGGCCCTTTTCAGGCGGGCACCAAGGTACTCCTGCCAGCCAGAGCATCGGGGGCTGGGCCCAGATCACAGAGGGCACTCCCCAGCAGCGAGGGGTGAACAGCCAGCGCTCCAGCCAGACGGCAAGTCCGCAGTTCCGCAGGCAGGCACAGTTGATCCTACCATCCTCTGCGATCACTGATCCCAGGCCCCAGGAGGGACGGAGCTTTGTAGACACCAGGAAACACTCCCTGCCCCTCCTGGATAACATGGCGGTACCTTCTAGAAGCTCTATCATGGTCACAGATGGGGCACCCTGGGTCCCAGCTCTGCAGTCCCTTGAGCCACCTGGCGCCATACATCATCTTCCCTCCCAGGAGTCCAGACAAGGCCTTGGGGGCATGTAAGATGGAGCAGGGACGGTGCAGGAACCTGAGCGAGCTGCGGTAAGACCATGGGGCCAGCGTCATCACAGTGTCCTTAGGCCTCCAGCAGGGCGCCCCCAGGTGCTCAGGGACAGGGACAGAGGCCCCAGCAGGCGCCCAGCATCTCACAGGTCAGCTCCGGCCTTGGCAAGCACAGACGGCTGGCCAGGCGGGGCAGCTTCCTGGCACCCTGTCCTTGTCCTCCTCGCCCCCGGAGGTCACCGAGCAGGCTGGGCGGGCTTTTACTCTCGCCCAGGAAAACACCCTTACAGACTGCAAAAGTTCAGAATAATCCAGAAACCACAGCTGAATGAGCATGACCATCCGTTCTGTTTAAATCCTCCCTGAGCTGAGCAAACAGGAGAAGAATCCTTCAGGTAGAGACACAGGGCAAAGCTCAGGGTCCCTGTCACCGAGCTGCCACCCTAGCATCCCCGCCGTCGCTCCCATGCCCTGCCCACTACTGTCCTCAGCCCACCAGAAGGAAAGGTCCCCCAGGCAACTAATATGCTTTCCAAATGAGTAGGGAGGCCGGCCAGCCGGCAACCTCCTGGCCCCAAAGCAGGGCTGACCCCGCACACCCCCCTGGCCCGACCCCAGCCACAGCCACAGATGGGTGGTGGCTTGGGTACAGGGGAGGCAGACAGCAGCCTCTCAGTCTGAAAGCCCCTTCAGTGGCGACCAGTGAGTGAGCCAGGGTGTGGGAGGGGTGTGTAGGAGGAGGCGGCTATGGGCGGGCCTGTGGTGGGGGGCACCTGCTCAGGGTATGTGCGTTCCCAGGGCATCGGAGAGACTTTGAACACTGTGAATCTGGTGCCTTGGGGATCCCCGGGTGGCTCAGAGGTTGAGCACCGCCTTTGGCCCAGGGCATGACCCCAGAGTCCTGGGATCGAGTCCCATGTCGGGCTCTCTGCATGGAGCCTGCTTCTCCCTCTGCCTGTGCCTCTCTCTCTGTGTCTCTCATAAAATAATAAATAAAATAATAAAATAAATAAAATAAAATATAATCTGGCACCTTGCATGCCGGCTGCCTACTTGATGGGCACGAACCTCCCAGGAGCACCCGGAACTGACAGCGAGACCGCAGCACATGAACCCTCAGGGTGCCCCGGCGGCAGGAGGACAGGGCCCCCCATAAGGCTGCACCGTGCCAGCCCAAGGGCAGGGCCACCGAAGGAGGCAGGGCTGGCCCTTCATGAAGCCTGTCCTGGGAGATCTGTCCCAGATGCCCCCAACCAGGCCTGGAGCCTGAGCCGTGCCCGAGCCCATCCCTCCCGCACCCTCTGGGGAGCTCAGGAAGCCCCACCGGGGGAGGGGCACAGGCCCATGTCCGTCCATTGTTACCGGGTTGCTGTGCAGCTGCCTGGGTTGTCACTGGAGGCAGCAGGCTGGCCTCCTTGAGGCTGACACGTAGACACAGGCAGGCTGCGCAGAGCAGGATGAGGGCTTGGCGGCTGCTGCAGGCTGTGGGTCGGAGGCCCCTTTGTGTCTGGGGTCCAGCCACTGTCTGCACGTGCAGTGTCCCTGGCCTGTGTTCATCAGCACCCACCCTGCTGTGGGGAGGGCCCACCCTGCTGTGGGGAGGGCCCACCCGGAGGGCCCACCCTAGGCTGGAGTGGGGGGACGTCTGAATACGAGCACCCAAGAGGAGCACTTCCAGGTCCCAGGAACCAGCTCACGGATGGCAGGCATGACTGTTCCAATCGCCGGAAAATGTGCGACTCCACAAAAGATGACCCAATGAATCGCCCCGTGGTTTGATTTATATATTCATCAGTTAGGTTTTGGTGAGGGGGAGGCAGTCCCCGCCACTGGGGTCAGCTCCACGTGTGCTCTGGACGGGGCTCCAGAAAAGATCAGGCCAGGATCTGGTGATGGGAGCAGAGCGTCCGAGCAGGGAGCCCTTCTGGAGGGGCAGCGACGCCTCGAGAACCATTTCAAGGCTTCTCTGAATCCCCACATTTACAGCGGGGCAAGGGGAAGGCTCCTGGCAGCTGGCCCGGGACTCTTGACCTCGGGGCAGAAGGTACGCCATGGCTCAGAGGGTCCCACTGGAGCTCAGTGGAGACCCGAGCTGCTGAGGCCGCAGCGGGGTTGATGGCCTGCACTGGCCCAGGGTGTGCAGCCAGGGCTTGGTGTGGGCTCGCCTTAGGGTCAGGGAGAAGTCCATGCTGATGACCGGGTGAGGGCTGCATGTCGGGTAAGCGTCCAGTGCCAGGCAGTCCTAAACTGCGGGCTCAATCTGAGTGAGCTGGGGCGCTGGCCTGGGGTCACGGTTAGGAACAGCTTCAGGTGCCAGGGCCGGGTTAGGGCACCATCCCCCTCTGCTCCTGCGGCTGCTCTGATGGACGGCAGCTTCCCACCAGTCTGGACACTGCAGGTCCCCAATCAGCCAGTGGCACGGGTCTCCTGCGAGGGCCACCTGGCGTCTCTGCACCGCTGGTGCCAGCTTTGGAGTCTCTTCTGACAGGGACTCAGGGCCTCTGGGTGGCCCCACTAGTGACCTCACCTGACTTGTGCCTGTGAAGGCCTGTCTCCAGGTACCCCAGGGGTGCTTCAGGGCCACTCCAGAGACACTCACGGAGACATCTCAGACACCCCAGAGACACAGAGACATCTCACCGAGACATCCCCATACAGATGTCTGGTGGTAGTGTGTGGACATGTGCACACGTGTGTTTGTGTACACGCATGTACATGTTTGTGCATTGTGTGTACATGTGTTTGCACATGTGTGGTGTGTGCATGTTTGTGTACGGGTGTTCATGTCTGCATGTATGTGTGTTGTGTGCATGTGTATATACACGTTTGTGTGTGTACATGTGTGTACATACTCGTGCGTGTGTTCGTGTGTGGCTCTTGTGTCTTCTGTGTAAGTCCATGCATCCGTCACCACATTTGAGATACTAAAAAGCTCTCTCATCACAAGGATGCCTGCTGCCCTGGGTCATCAGCACGGCATCCGGGGAGCAGGCCAGATGGGGCTCCCAGGGAAGCAGCCATCCGCATTCAGAATGCCGGCCACTCTGTCACACATAGTTTACAGCAAGACTACGAAGTTTTCTTAGTTATTCAAAGACTCAGTGCAGTAATTTGTTTTTTACTGTAATCTCTTTTTAATTGCAAGGGCAGTTGCCTGCCAAGACATGATGCCCATAAAACTTGTAAACTATGACAGATACCAGGAAAATCAGTGAGTTCTCCACTTTAATAAAACATAAAATTGGGACGCCTGAGTGGCTCAGCAGTTGAGCATCTGCCTTCAGGTCAGGTCATGATCCTGAGGTCCCGAGATCGAGTCCCGAATCGGGCTCCCCACAGGGAGCCTGCTTCTCCCTCTGCCTGTGTCTCTGCCTCTGTGTCTCTCATGAATAAATAAATAAAATAAATAAACCAAAAAAAACATTAAACTATAATTTGCAGTACAGCTCCCAGCCCAGAGAGACACAGCAAATGTCTGATCCCAAACATCCTAGAGCCAGCTCCACCTCTGGGAACCTGTCCGCTCTCCCGGTGAGAGTGTACTTTCACTTTAATAAACAGCTTTGTATTTGCAAATATCAACAGTAATAATAATTTGCAGTAGAATCCATTTTTTAAAAAAAGATTTCATTCATTTATTTGAGCAAGTGAGAGTGAGCCAGCGAGAGAGCAGGAGCAGGGGAGGGGCAGAGGGGGAAGCAGACTCCCCGCTGAGCAGGGAGCCCAAACCCAGGGAGCCCGAAGTGAGACTCGATTCCAGGACCCCAGGATCATGACCTGAGCCCAAAGCAGACTCTCAACCACTGAGCCACCCACGTGCCCCAAGTGGAGTGGATTCTGATCATGTTTAATTTAATATAATTTATTGAAAATACAATTTCAACAGGGAACCAGTGTAAACACTATTAATTAACCATTTTACCTTTTTTTTTTTTTTAAGATTTTGTTTATTTATTCCTGAGAGACACAGAGAGAGAGGCAGAGACACAGGCAGAGGGAGAAGCAGGCTCCATGCAGAGAGCCTGATGTGGGACTCGATCCCAGGACCCCGGGGTCACACCTTGGGCTGAAGGCAGACACTCAACTGCTAAGCCATCCAGGGATCCCTTGGTGCCTACAAGTTTTTAATTTTAAAGATGTGCAACTGAAGTATTTTCTGTTTTGCATGCAGGGTCTTGTCCTCCTCCATCTGCTCCGAGCACTCTGTGCCCAGAGATGAAGCCCGAGGCCCAGCTGGCTTCTTCAGCAGCCCCAGCACCGGGTTGGACACAGGCCCTGAGGCTGAGCCCAGGCTAGCCTCTCCCCACTGGTCCGTCATAGAGGATGGTATTATTGTTACCATTTGCACAGTAGACACACTGAGAGATGGTTACAGAAATTCCATTTGTTTAATTTTTAAAGATTTTACTATCTATTTGAGAGAGAGTGAGACAGAGAACAGGAGCATAAGCAGGGAAGAGAGAGAGAAGCAGACTCCCCGCTGAGCAGGGAGCCTGATGCCGGGACTAGATCCCAGGACTCTGGGATCATGCCCTGACAGAAGGCAGGTGCGTCGCTGACTGAGCACATCAGGTGCCCCTCATTTTATTTTATTTAAAGATTTTATTGTCAGTGGGCACCTGGGGGGCTCAGTCGGGGGAGCACATGATTCTTGATCTCAGGGTCCTGTGTTTGAGCCCCATGCTGGGCATAAAGCTTACTTTAAAAAAAATCAAGGGTGGCTCAGTGGTTTAGCTCCACCTTCAGCCCAGGGCATGACCCTGAGGTCCCGGGATCGAGTTCCACGTTGGGCTCCCTGCATGGAGCCTGCTTCTCCCTTGGCCTGTGTCTCTGCTTCTCTCATTCTCTGTGTCTTTCGTGAATAAATAAATAAAATCTTTTTTAAAAATCAACTATAATATTTATTAAGCAAGCTCCATGCCCAACATAGTCTCGAATGCAGGACCCTGCATTCGGCTCCACTGACTGAGCCCGCCAGGTGCCCCCAGACATTTGAAATAAAAGGAGAAATCGCCCATGGTTCAGCAAGGCCCGAATCAAGTGCAATAAGCCTGCTCCTGCACCAAGTCCCATGGGTGCTCCTGGGTGCACCCCGACAACCAGTGTGGGCGCAGCTGAACCACCAGAGGCTCCACCCTGACAAGAGTCTTTTCAAACCCTGGCTTTCTGAGGAGCTGCTCCTGTTGGGTGTCCGCCACCTGCACATTGTGTGAGTCCTTTACTCAGGTGTGCCCGGGGGCGTCAAGCAAGTCCTCCTCTTTATGGGCACGTGTGTCCCCTGGAGGCCGCCGGCTACAAAGGGTCCCATGCAGCCAGTCATTCCCTCGGCAAACACCTGCTGAGGCCCTGCTCCGTAGGCCCCGGGGCTCAGTGAGCGAGGCTTCTGCCTTCAGCTCAGGGCATGAGCTCAGGGCCCTGGCATCGAGCCTGTGTCGTCGGGCTCCCTGCTCAGCAGAGGAGTCTACTTCTCCCTCTCTTTCTGCCCATCCCCCCACTCGTGCTCTCTCTCTCTAGTAAATAAAACCTTTAATGGAAAAGATGAAAAAGAACTTGGTCTGCGTCAGATGCCGTATCTCGTGGCAGGAATATCAAGATGAGAAGCAGAGCCATGCTGCAAGCAGTCCGCGACAGGGGGACGCTGGGAGGAACCGGGGGGTACAAGCCCAAGTAGAGGGGCCCCTGGGCAGAGGCGGGGCCACAGGAGCAGGGGGATGTCCGCTTTCCGAAGTGACCCCCTCCCCGTCTGCGGGTTGCCTCTGACCTGTATCCCCACAACTCTAGGTTTTCCCCTAAATAGGGATTTTAAGGGGTCGGAAGATACAAGGTTAACGGAACGCTGCCTGGAGGCTGCGGTACCCGCTCTCCGGGGACCGAGCCCTGCTGACCAGGCACAGCCAGTGGGGCTCTTACAGGAAGCCAGCTGTGGAGGCTCAGCTGTGGAGGATGCCAGTCAGATGGGATTAGGGCAGCTTAGTGTCCTCATTCTACCTCTGTCACCTCCTTAAAGACCCCGTCTCCAGACACAGATGTGGAGGGTTCTCCCTGAGGCACCTCTGCTCTGAGATTTCTCCACTAACAGGCCAAGGCCCCCAGGGAGGGGGTTAGGGTAGAAGGGGAGGCCAACTCTGCCTTCTACCACAGAGGTTGCCATGGTCACGCTGCAGGGGCTTGCTTGAAGTCCTCCTCAGTGAGGCTCGTGTCCTGTCCGCTAACCCAGGAGGAAGATCTTGCCTTCTCGGGGGGAAGAAAGAGCAGTGACCCGCTGTGGGAGCCTGGGGGGCTCCTGGCTGGTTGAGGCAGAAGCGAGTTAGGAGCGGTATAGACGGGGGAGTCCCTAACCCACTGCCCCCACACACACAACGGCAGAAGCTCCAGACCAGTGGGAAACCGCACACAGTGGAGCTCCTGCCCCGGCTGACATGAGCTCAGAACGACACCAAGTTCCCAGAGTTACAGCCAGTGATGAGAGGTGTCCCCCAAAGTCACATGTTGAAGCTCTAACAGCCAGGATCCCAGAATAGGACTGTGTTTGGAAACACAGTCTTTAAGGAGGTGACCGAGGTAGAATGAGGTCATTAGGGTCACCCGAATCCCATCCGACTGGCATCCTTATCAGAAGAGGCCATCAGGACGATGCAGGGACGACCAAGTGAGGATCCCAGGAGGATGTGGCCACCTGCACTCCCAGGAGAGGCTCTGGGAGGGATCAGCCCCGCTACGCCTAGATCTGGGGCCTCCAGCCTCCAGGACAGGAGCAGTAAATTCTCATTGTTTAAGCCCTGCCCTCACTGCCCGCCCCCTCCTGGTCTGGGGTGTTTGCCTCCACAGCCTGAGGGGACAGATGCACAGCGTCCCCTCTGGTCTCTGCAGCCTCTGTCCTCCTCCAGATGCACATGTGGGTGCTTCTCTTCCTTGGTCTCTCTCCCAGAGGAGGATGGAGGCCGCGCATCCTGCCCCCAGGACCAGGGTCACTTCCAACATCCTTGGGATGCAGGCCCTCCCTCTGACTCTACAGCACCAAGCCCCTGTCCCTGGCCCCAGAGCCATGGCTCTTCCCCCATTCCTGGGAGCCCTGCTGGGGCTAAACCAGGGACACAGGGGACTGACCCCTGGATGGAGGAGGAGAGGCTGGAGCCCCGTCTGGGAGGACGCGGGGCAGGGACATGGTCCCCGGAGAGCGGGTACCGCAGCCTCCAGGCAGTGTTCCATTAACCTTGTATCTTCCGACCCCTTAAAATCCCTATTTAGGGGAAAACCTAGAGTTGTGGGGATACAGGTCAGAGGCGACCCGCAGACGGGGAGGGGGTCACTTCGGAAAGCGGACATC
Organism: Canis lupus familiaris; assembly: GCF_011100685.1. Taxonomy (NCBI): domain Eukaryota; kingdom Metazoa; phylum Chordata; class Mammalia; order Carnivora; family Canidae; genus Canis; species Canis lupus. The sequence continues at coordinate 13,945,372 of NC_049237.1, forward strand.
CCCCTGCTCCTGTGGCCCAGTGTGCCAGCCCCGCGGGTCCCTGGAGGGGAGACGGCCACCCCTGGGGGCCCGGCCTGTGAAGACGCAGAAGCGCGGACACCTGGAGTTTCTGGCCGCAGAACGTGGACGCCGCTGCGGCTCCACGACGGTGTAAGAACACAAAGCAGGTGTCTCTGCCTCTCTTTCTCTCTCTCTCTCTCTCTGTGTCTCTCATGAATAAATAAAATCTTAAACACACACACACACACACAAAGCAGGGACAACAAGAGGAACTGTTGTGTTTTCTTTGGTGTGCTGCGTGTAAACACACGCTGATTACAAGATTACAACGTAACAACAGACGGGTGGGGGTGGGGGGGTGGGGGCAAGAGAATCTGTGTGACATTTCTTCCTTTTTTTTAAGATTTATTTTTTATTTATTTATGATAGACACACACAGAGAGAGAGGCAGAGACACAGGCAGAGGGAGAAGCAGGCTCCATGCACCGGGAGCCCGACGTGGGATTCGATCCCGGAACTCCAGGATCGCGCCCTGGGCCAAAGGCAGACGCTAAACCGCTGCGCCACCCAGGGATCCCCTTTACTGAGGTTTTAATCAATGATACTTTTAGGGATCCCAGCATGGGGCCTGCTTCTCCCTCTGCCTGTGTCTCTGCCTCTCTCTGGGTCTCTCATGAATAAATGAATAAAATCTTTTTAAAAAAATGATACTTTTAAAATACTGTATTTCTCTGTCCTGAATTGAAACTTGGCTTAAACGAAGAAGAGACTCCCCTGGAGGGGGCTTCTGGTGCTTACCCAGCAGCGGCCAGGAAAATACGAACTGAGTGGGAAGAGGGAGAGGGACAGGATGGTCCCCTGGAACCGGTGGAGTTAATGACCCTTTGTACTCTGAAGACAGAAGAGCGGCCAGGCTTTGGCAATGAGGGTGGGGTCAGAGCTCTGGTCCATGGCACTGTCCCTGGGTGTCGGGCTCTGTTTTGGGGTGTATTTGGCCATGGCAGGTGCCCCGGGAGCAGATGGCACAGCCAAGCCTCCAACAGTGGGGACAGCAGGGCTGGGCCTGGTGGGCAAGGGGGGCTGGCCTCAGCCACATGGAGTCCGAGATGGAGGCAGGATAGCGAGCTAAAGCCACAGAGCATGTGAGGACACCCGACAGTGATAGAAAGACCAGCCTGTGGCAAAGCAGAGCTCAGAGAGCCCTCGGTGGCCACGGGCCAGATGGGAGGGGCCCCCGGGACCCCCAGGGGGCGGGAGGACAGGTGCAGGGCTAGATGGTGGGGACTCAGTGGGAGCCAAGGTGGTGAAGGCCCAGGTCACCGGCAGCCACAAGGCCTGTGAGCTGTCCAGGCGGCCACGACAGGGGTGACAGACCCTCAAGCACACCCCTAAAAACAAGGATATTCTCAGCTACAGCCAGGGTTCAACAATCACAGGAAGCTCACAGTGTGTTATCCGACTGACATTCTGGGTGGGGGTCGTCCAGGGGAACGTGTCCTCTCGGGAACACTGGCGAGAGCCTCAGGGTCCCAGGGTCCCATTCCTGGGGGCATGGCAGGGCAGCCGCGTGTCCCCTGCATGGAGCTACGCTAGGATGGTGCAAACTCACTCACTGGGCCCACGTCTGCGAGGAACCCTAACCAAATCATTACCATGCTGGCCGCTATATGTTCCTCAAATCGCATCTTTTCTTCCTGGTCACTGGCCTTGCCACCGTACGGAAGCGCTCTTTCTCTCATTCGTTTATCCGTGTCGTCAGGTTACGTGGATCCTTACCTTAATCAATGGCTTATGACCCGTTGCTGTCACCCTCCGACGCTTCTGCTGCTCCAGATCTAGGCAGCCGGAGCGACCTTTCGACACAGCCCCCTTGTATCTGAGCACTTCCCACCGGACAAAGGACTCCCTAGGCTCAGCCTGTGCTAGGCTGTCCTCCAGGCCTGGAGCTCGGCATTTCTCTGGGCAGCTCTGGTTCCTTCCAGCAGAGAGGGGAGTTAGGAACCCAAGTTCTGGGTGCTGGGTGTGCCTGCTGCTTCTAGGGGACAGGCATCATACAGGTGCCCACATACAGGTCCGTATGCACCTGCTGCTGCATCTGTCTGCACCTGTGCGTGTCTGTCGTGTGTGCAGGTGCTCACGCTTGTTCGGGTCATGAAACCACAACTTGAACTGGTACTTCACACTCCAATCCAAGGTCACGGGGTCTATTTCAATCTCCACCCCCATGGCCCCCGATCCTGTGGCCTTGCTCTGTGCTCTGCGTAGAACCTCAGTGGGCCCCTTGTCTGGCTGAGCAAGGGGCAGATGGAGTCACCGGGGGAGGGGCCTGGTGCTGAGCCAGACAGCCTTCTGGGAAGTACAAATTTTTTGTACTTTTTTGTACTTTTTTGCAGAAGCAAAATCCTCAGGAAGCTCTAGGGCAAGGGCAAAACCCTAGGACTTTCTGGATGGAATGAGCAGCCAGACGGCTGCTGTCTGGCTCTATGGAAAGACCTCAGGTGATGTAGGCTCACTAGGAAAGGGCAAACATGTCCCCAAGCATTTGTGGGGGGCTCCTCACGTCCTGCTGTCCAACAGGAGAGGCTGCCCTCCATTCAGGGCACGAGTGACGCTAGTTATGGCCTACCCAGACCAGCCTGTGCATAACCAGCTATTAAAACCTCTGACTGTTCCATTTCTTTTTTTTTTTTTTTTTTGACTGTTCCATTTCTAAGGATCCTCTTCCCTTTTCATTTTTTAAGAATTTATTTTTGTTTTTTATTTTTGAATTTACTTTATTTTTTTTTAAAAAACCTTTTTTTTTAATTTTTATTTATTTATTTATTTATTTTTTTATGATAGTCACACACAGAGAGAGAGAGAGAGAGAGGCAGAGACACAGGCAGAGGGAGAAGCAGGCTCCATGTACTGGGAGCCTGACGTGGGATTCGATCCCAGGTCTCCAGGATCGTGCCCTGGGCCAAAGGCAGGCGCCAAACCGCTGTGCCACCCAGGGATCCCAAATTTACTTTATTTTTTAAGAAGGTTCCATACTCAGCACAGAATCTAATGCAGGGCATGAATTCACGACCCTGAGATCAAGCCCTGAGCTGAAATCCAGAGTCAGATGCTGGTCAGCCCAGGTGGCTCAGCAGTTTAGTGCTGCTTTCAGCCCAGGGCATGATCCTGGAGTCCCGGGATCAAGTCCTGCATCCAGCTCCCTGCATGGAGCCTGCTTCTCCCTCTGCCTGTGATCTGTGCCTCTCTCTCTCTCTTTCTCTCTCTGTGTCTCTCATGAATAAATAAAATCTTTTAAAAAATTAAAAAAAAAGAGATGCTTAACCCACTGAGTCACCCAGGCTCCCCAATTTTATTTTAAGTGGGCACCAGGGCCAAAGTGGGGCTTGAACTCACAACCCTGAGACTAAGAGTCACATGCTCTATGGACTGCAACAGCCAGGTGCCCTGGGATTCTGTTCTTTTTTTTCTTTTTTTAAGATTTTATTTATTTGGGGCAGTCCTGGTGGCTCAGCGGTTTAGTGCCGCCTTCAGTCCAGGGTGTGATCCTGGAGACCTGGGATCGAGTCCCACATCAGGCTTCCTGCATGGAGCCTGCTTCTCCCTCTGCCTGTGTCTCTGCTTCTCTCTCTCTCTCTCTCTCCATGAATAAATAAATAAAATCTTAAAAAAAAAAAGATTTTATTTATTTACTCATGAGAGACATACACACACAAAGGCAGAAACACAGGCAAAAGGAGAAGCAGGCTCCATGCAGGGAGCCAGACATGGGACTCGATCCCAGGACCCCAGGATCACACCCTGGACTGAAGGCAGCACTAAACCACTGAGCCACCTGGGATTCCCATGATCCTGTTCTTTTTGAGGCTGTTCTGTTGGGGGTTTCATCTCTCTTGTCCAACAAACATAATATCCCCCAAAGACAAAAGTAATTCTGGGTTTTATGTGCACGTGCTCTCAACCCAACACTGAGTCTTTACAGAACAGGGAGCCTGTGGGGTACGTCTGCACACAGCCAGCAATAGAGGGCAAGGCCGCTCTGGAGCTCGCCATTTGCACGCACGGCCTCTTCACTACCCAGGGAGGCCATTCAGAGTGGAAGCCAGAGTGACGCCCTTGTGAAGCCCTGGCTGCCACCAAGCACTGGGCAGTGGAGACTGGGTGCTCCCAAGAGGGACGGACGCCTCTCTTGGGGCTCCCACGGCTGTGTGGCAGCACTGGTGAACACTGGGTACACGGGGCCTGACTAGTATGCTCAGAGCTGTCCACCAGGCTCTGGGAGTGCTCAAGAGCACCTACAAATCCTGGACAGTGACTGCATCGAACCATAAACCCCAAGGCTAGAAACTCTGCCTGGAACTCAACACCCGAGCAAGGAATCGGTTTTCTACCTCACAGGAGACAAAAATCTCCCGAATGACAGCAGGTGTGGGCCTGCTGCCAGGCCTGGATGAGGCAATCTCTTTTGCTCGTGCATGAACAGCAAACCAAGATGTCACTGGAGGCTTCAACACAATGCCAGCTGGAAGCTGTGACAAAGAGTGTCACGCGGAGGTGCATCTGGCATAGGGTGCGGGCCGAGAGGTGGGTGCCAGCACCTGCAGGAGGGCCGCCCCTCAACACCAGGGCACCACGTCTGCAGCTTATCCTCAGATGGTTCTAGGGGAAAGAAGAAAGAGAGGAAACAAACGTGCTAACATACTGATGTCTGGGAGCTGTGGATCATGAGTGCTATTCTTGAACCCTCCTGGCTCCATTTTAAGCTTAATAAGAACAATAATGGGGGGCGGGAAAGGGGAGAAGAGGCAGTCATCTGAGGCCATGGAGTGCTGTCCCTCGCCTGTTTCCTGGCCCTGGCAAGGCCTGCCGCCATACGCACCCCCTGCCCAGCGCCAGCTGCCCCCAGCGGCTGGAGCAAGCTGCGTGCTTGTGCCCCAGTCTCAGCCAGACCAGCTGCTCCGGGGCTCCTAGTTGCGCCCGAGCCCCTCCTCAGCAGGCAGCCTCACTCGCCCCCGGAGCAGGTGCAGCTTTTGGCCGACGACCCCATCCTCCGTCCTCCCCCAGAAGCCCTGGGTCCCCCGACAGCTCCCTGCTTGCCCGCCAGAGCGGCCCTTCCCTCTGCCCGCGTGCTGGCCACTTTGGGCCACTGCGCTCGTCGCCACCCGCACAGCCTCGGCGCCGCCCCAGGCCTCTGCGAGGCAGTTCCTCCCCACCCGCGTTCACGCCACAGGACTGACACCCAAGCAGCTGTGTGAGAACCGCACAGAGAGCCGCTGCCCCGCTCGGCCTCCTCAAGCCGCGCTGCTCGGGCACGCCCAGCACCTGTCAGCTCAGCACCTGTCGGCTCCAGGACCCGCGGGCAGGGTACGGCAAGGCCAGGAAGAATGGCAGCGTGGAGTGCTTGCCGCCGGGCCCGCCAGTCTGCTGCCCCTGCACCCTCCAGCTCAGCTTCGGGGACCTGACCTCAGCTCCACCAGTCAGCCTGTGGCTCCCAACCCGCCGCCCCTCTGCTTGACTTAGCTTGTCTGGGCTCCAGGGCTGGGCTGCCCTCGTAGCCCTGAGGGCAGCACGCCAGCTCCTCGGGTTGAACATGCCGCCTGACGCTTGGGCCCGCTCTCACTTGTGTGGGATTTGCCAAAAGGCAACCACAGCAGGTGCTTAAGGCCACTGAGACGAAATAAACTTCTGTGGAAAGAATGTGATGTTCCAAAAATGTGCCAAAACTCGCCACTTGTGCAGCAGGGACTGAGCTGTGGGGGAGGAGCCCCTAACCCGTTTGGGTGGGGATCCCCACTCTGTGTAGTGCTCCCTACTATCTCCAGAGCAGGTCCTCCCCAGTAGCCTGGAGTGCTGTGAAACCAACAACACCCGGTTTTTAACTTTTTTAAGATTTATTTACTTAGTCATGATAGACACGGGGGGGGGGGGGCAGAGACAAGAGGAGGGAGAAGCAGGCTCCACGCCAGTAGCCCGACGCAGGACTCAATCCCACGACTCCAAGATTGCGCTCTGGGCCAAAAGCAGGCGCTAAATCGCTGAGCCACCCACGGATCCCCCGCTTTTTCAATCTTTATGCTTCTCTGGCCCCATAGTTCCCGTCCACCTCCAGGCTCTCTGCTCGCTTGGGTGTGCACAGCTGTTGCGTCCTGGAGGAGCAGCCAGGCTGCCCTCGGTCACAGGTTGCCTCCTGCAGGGACAAGGTACACACACCGCACCCCAGGTCCCCTCCTGCAGCGACAGGGCACTCACGCCGCGCCCCCGGGGCCCCTCCCGCACGGACAGGGCACGCACGCCGGGCCCCCGGGTGCCTTCCCGGACGGACAGGGCACGCACGCCGGGCCCCCGGGTGCCTTCCCGGACGGACAGGGCACGCACGCCGCGCCCCCGGGGCCCCTCCCGCACGGACAGGGCACGCACGCCGCGCCCAGGTCCGCACAACCCTGCCCGCAGCTCCACGCCCCCCGGAGGTCAAGGCCTGCACGAAGGGTCGCCCCCCGCCCCGTGTCCCCCATCCCCCACGCAGGGCCTGGGCTCCAGACAAACCAGGCTTGTCGCCATCCGAGAACTGGTGTTTCCTCCGCCCAAAATAATCTACATCCGTCGGCACCTGTTGGGGTCTGTCCGTGGCCAACACATGGTCCCGGGACACTTGACCCCTCGAAGGAAATACTTTAGATTCCCCGCTTCCCCGCCTGCACCAGAATACTCTACAGCCCGGGATTAAACAGCGGAGGACGTGGTTCACAGGTGCCGAAGCAGAAGTGGGGCCAAGCCCAGGCGCCATGTGCTCCCAGACACACGGGGGGCAGGGTCCCGGGCGGCCCCGCGGAGCCCGAAGGCGTCGGGGGAGGCAGGGCGGCCGGCGGGGGTTGGGGGGTGCCGCGGCCCCACAGGCCCTCGCCCGCCCGGGGCCCACCCGCTCGCGCGATGACGTCACCGCGCCCACGGGCCGCGCAACGCCGCTCCGGGCCGTTGCCCAGCAACGCTACGAGACCAGCTTTGTTCCGAACACGGATGGCCCCGGCTTCACCCGTCCGTGGCCCGCTGCCCTGAGGCACCTGTGCCTACGAGGGAGGACGCTTATGTTAACAAGTCTAGCACCCAGCAGGCCCGCGACCGCGAAGGCACGCACACCGCCACGCCCGCACCCTCCCGCGCCCTTCCCAGCCGGGACGCTCTCCGCTTCCCAGCGCGCCGCGCGCTGCGACGTCACCTTCCTGCGCCCCCCCGCCACCGCCTCCGCCGAGCGCGGCGCTTCCAGCCGCGAGGACGTTTGGGCGGGGCGGGTGGCGTCAGGGGGTGCGCGCCGGAAGCTGGCGCGAGCTCGGCGGAAGTGGCGGGGCGGAGCGCGGGGCGATGGGGGGCGGCGGCGGCGGCGGCCGGCGATGAGCGGCGGGAGCGCGTGAGCGGCCGGCGGGCGAGGCTGGGGGCCCCGGAGAGCGAGCCGCAGGGCGGAGGGCGGGCGCGAGCGCAGCAGGCGGCGGCGGCGGAGGCCGAGGCGCGGCGGCGGCGGCGGCCGAGAAGATGGCGGACGGCGATAGTGGCAGCGAACGCGGCGGCGGCGGCGGGCCCGGCGGCTTCCAGCCCGCGGCCCGCGGCGGCGAGCAGGAGACGCAGGAGCTAGCCTCGAAGCGGCTGGACATCCAGAACAAGCGCTTCTACCTGGACGTGAAACAGAACGCCAAGGGCCGCTTCCTGAAGATCGCCGAGGTGGGCGCGGGGGGCTCCAAAAGCCGCCTAACGCTGTCCATGGCGGTGGCCGCCGAGTTCCGCGACTACCTGGGCGACTTCATCGAGCACTACGCGCAGCTGGGCCCCAGCAGCCCCGAGCAGGTGGCGGCGGCGGCGGCGGGCGCCGAGGAGGGCGGCGGGCCGCGGCGCGCGCTCAAGAGCGAGTTCCTGGTGCGCGAGAACCGCAAGTACTACCTGGACCTGAAGGAGAACCAGCGCGGCCGCTTCCTGCGCATCCGCCAGACGGTGAACCGCGGCGGCGGCGGCCCGGGGCCCGGCGGCCTGCAGAGCGGCCAGACCATCGCGCTGCCGGCACAGGGCCTCATCGAGTTCCGGGACGCGCTGGCCAAGCTCATCGACGACTACGGCGGCGACGACGACGAGCTGGCGGGGGGCGCGGGCGGCGGCGCGGGGGGCGCGGGCGGCGGCCTGTACGGGGAGCTCCCGGAGGGCACGTCCATCACCGTGGACTCCAAGCGATTCTTCTTCGACGTGGGTTGCAACAAGTACGGCGTGTTCCTGCGCGTGAGCGAGGTGAAGCCGTCCTACCGGAACGCCATCACCGTGCCCTTCAAGGCCTGGGGCAAGTTCGGGGGCGCCTTCTGCCGGTACGCCGACGAGATGAAGGAGATCCAGGAACGGCAGCGCGATAAGCTGTATGAGCGCCGCGGCGGGGACGAGTCGGAGGGCGAGGAGGTGGACGAGGATTGAAGCGCCGCTTCCCCGCCGGGCCCCCCCACCCCCGCCCGCCGTCCCTGTCCCCGGGGCCGCCGCGGAGTCCCCTTCCTGCTCGTCCCCAGGGAGCCGGTGGAGGCGGAGCAAGGAGGCCCCGTCGGGAGAACACACAGTTAAAAAACAATACAGTTAATTAAGAGAAATAACCACAAAAAGAACAGTCGCAATTAGAGAAAAGCAGCAAAGTTCCAAGGCACTGACAGCAGCCGCAGAAAGGAGACAACCTGAGCAAAATCGTCTCAGCTTCCGTAGTTTGCAGCTGGGTTGGTTCTTCACCACCACCCCAACCCAGGCTAGCCCTGCAGGGGACAGAGCCGCCCGTGCCCGGGGGACACTGGCCTTCCCCAGGTCGGTCCATGACAGCAGCGTCTGTGTTCCACCTAGGTGTCCTGGCCTGACAACATCTCAGGACCTCCCTGCTGGGGGGGTGGGTCTCTTCACCTCCATTGAATCAGCCTCTAGGATCTAGGTTTCCGTGGAATTCCTGAGAAGACCGAGGCCTTGGCCTTTGTCCATTTCTGAGGGTACAGGTTTTCTGAAAAGGAGCACGACTTTAAATAACCACGGACAGGGCAAAAGAAGAATTCCAGAAGCCACCGGGGAATATAGCAACAAAATGGGCCCATTTTGTCTAAAATGGTTTCACGTGGAACCTGGACCAGTGTCCATGTCTCTTTGTGGAGTTGTCTTCCTGGATGCAAGTGGATTGAGATGTCAGTCCTTCAACTACAGTCTGTTAGCAAAGGATTTTGGAAGCTGGCCATGTTTTTTTCTGGAGCTGAGAGCAATTTTACATTGGGGGGTTGCTGAGGCAGGCACCGAAAGTCCCACATCAAGCACAAGGAGGACTGTTTGAGTGGGTTAGTTGCTGCTCACTGAAGTCCCTCCCTGGGTGTCCAGACACGGAGGTCGTTACCAAGAGATGGCTTAGGGGTGAATGAGAGCAGGTCCCTGTAGTGGCTTCACACTAGCCACTGAATTATGGCTAATTGGGCTGTTTGAGCCACTGGTTGGCTGGATTTTCAACAGTAAAACTTGAAGATAACCTACAAAAGGAACAGTGTGGCTACAAGCCTGAGCTTTAATGGAATGTACATCCTCACAGAGAAGTTGGAAATAACCAAAACTGAGGTCTTCACCCACCTTCAGTTCCATCTCTGGATTTGTTCCAATACTAAAGATCCTCAGGTCCAGAATTCCAGCATCATCTATTCTTTTAAAGTAAAATTTTAAGAACTCGATCCATTGTTTCAGTACCTCCCAATCAAAGTTGGCAAATGATGGATGAGTGATTTGAGCAGTGTGCCCTTGGGAAGCTGAAATCCATCTGAATGGAGATGAAGTGAACGTGCAAATGCTGACTATGTCCTGGAAGCATTTTTTTATACCATCTTGAGATTTCAACAAACTGGTTCTCGCCAGTTTATCCAGCTGTTTTTCAAGAATAAAAGTTGGGGTTTTGAAGGATCGCCTCTTCTATATTTTAAATGGATTTTCAGTAGAAATGATTTTTACTAATCAAGTTAATCCCACCCCATCACAAGGTATTCCTAGAAGTGTCACAGACCTAGGCGACTTTGAATTGAGCGGGAGCTAACGTTCTTTCCAAAGTTTTTAGGTATTCTCTGTGCGACACCTTCTCAACCAGGAGGCAAGTAACCCCACCTCCACAATCTTAGTTGTTTTGTTTTTCGTTTTTTGTTCTTTTTTTTTTTTTAAACTGCATGCCTGCCCTTTATCTGAGCTGCCGTTTAATTTATTGCATACCCTTTATTATCTGAGTTTGGTATTATTCAATCTATACAATCTTTTTTGTATTTATTGGGAAATAAGTAATCTAGAAAAAGATCATCTTCATGAATCGTGGCTGAGAGGGAGGATAAAGAACTGTACATAAAATTAGGCTTTTTTAAAAATTAGATTATGATTCAGAATACTGTTGATCTTAGATTTTTTTTAAAAAAAAAGTGGAAGAGCCACACACATTGGTGCCCTTTTCAGACTATTTCTCTACTCTCATTCTCCACAGTAGACTTTTTAAACAGATTTTTTTTAAAGCTTTTCCTTTTTTTAAAAAACCTTCTCCGTCGCAAAGAATGTTTCCTAAATTGTATGGGAGCAATAGTATTTTTGATGTTTTAATGACATCCGTATATACTCGTACTGTATTTTGTACCACAAGGCAGCTGTTTTCAATAATGTCCTGCTGTATTTACCTATGTGTTTTGAGTGTTGATTTCTTTGCTGCGGAGAACAAATCCCTAAATTGTTTTTGTAAGGGCGCCGCGAAGCTAGCGTTAGGTTTGCAGAAACTGTTGCAGTTTCCAACCTTGAGGCAGCAATGAAAAGTCAGGTCGCAGCTCTCATTTCACTGCTGCGACTTGTTCATTTTCAGACCGTGTACAATTCCTGTTCAGACCAACTCGTGTTCTTGCTTCAGTGGTGGTTCTGTTGCTCAGCTGCAGTGAGCCAGTTCAATTTTGCAAAGGTGCAGTACCTCTCCTTTTGAAGGGGTTGGTGTATTTTTTTTTTTCTTTTCTTTTTGTTTGGCTGAATTGCAGTAACTAGCCTTGCCTTTCTATTCTGTAGAAATGACAGGGTCTTCACAATCCTTCACCAGTGGCTACTAAGCTATAATTAGCTGAATAGAAAGAATGTGGAAGTGGTCTGAGGCGTATAGAGTATATGCCAAGAACACTACCATATATGGCATCAGCTTTGGTTACCAGAGAAATTTTCTTAGTCATTAGACCATATAACAGTAATATATCATATGTAAATCTTTAGATATCAATTTGAGAATCCTCCAAAAAAAGGAGCAAAGAATGCATAAGCTATGTGTTGGAAAAAGTAATTTATATTAAAATTTTGACCTGCCTATGTAAGATTAAGTGGTAAACGTCATAGTGGTGGGTTTAAGTCTTAACCAATCTCAAAGGTTTGTTTCTCCTGCAGGGGGTGGTTCATGGCCTCTCTCCTCACTGCAGGAAGATGACAGAAGGGTGTGGATTAGTTGTAGCATTTCACTGACCCTCATCCACTCGCTGTTCTGGGGCAATAGAAATCCGGCGAGCACAGAGACTGCTCTTTTGATGTGTGATGCGGCCTGTTAATGAGGCTGTATCTCAGAACTCGTCCATAAACAGCACTTAGCAAAGAATATCTGTTAATTCCAGTCAGAAAATGGCATTACTCTGGGAAACATCCAAATATTTTTTTGTTCTGGTTTTCATCCTCTACTATGAACAGTGATTTAGGGCTTGTTTTTTAACCTTGGCAAACATCCCAGCTAATCACGTGTTCAAAATAGTCCAATTTCTAAGAAGCGGGGAACGAAAATTCCTTTTCTGATCATTGGTAGAGTGTTTCTCAGGCCGTTCCGGATGTGAGAAGTTAGATTGCAGGAACAGAATCAAAAGAGCGAAACTCTGTGGCGAGTTCCCCGCTATTCCCTTCTGGTTTCTATTGTGCCCACTCTCGCTTGAGCAGAGTGGCACTTCTAGTCCGCAAGGAAAGCCTTCAGTGCATATGCTGCACAAAGCGCCACGTGAGTCTGTATGGCACCAAAAAATCAAAGTGGAAACCAAACGGGAAACGCAGACACCCTGAGCTGCCGTGGGAGGCATGTAGTCGGTCAGAAGGGCTGTGGCCATGGCGCGCACATGGCCACTTGTTAGGTCACTTTCCACAATGGTTTGCTGCCGGCCGCTGTAGGGGCTTCCAGGGCAGGCAGCTGGCACCTCCTGCTCCCTCCGTCCCCTCCATCGCCTGACAGTAAATTGCAGGTCTTTTATACAAACTCAAGCTTCAGATTTCTCAAAACAAAACAGTTATCCTGTCTTATCTGAAAAATGCAGGGTTGTGGGCAGAAGAGGCTGGTTATAATAATGCCCTCATATTGAGTGGTCTGTAAACGGCTGCACACTTCAGGCGCGTAGTTGCTGAGGATGCTTTGTCCCGTGTGACCTTGACCGGCTCTACTGGAGGGTAGAGTGACCTGCACAAGGTATCGAGAGGTAACTATTGCTCGGCGTCCGCCTTGCTCTCAAGGTGGATGCCTTAGGGAGAAGCTTGAGTGTGTAAGCCATGCACATAAGTATTCTTCACTGTAAATTTTGTTTTCATTTTTAACCCAGTTACGGTACTTTGTCCAATGCACAACTGATCTCTCAGTAGATATTCATTTGCAAATAGCGTGGCCTTGATCAGTAGGAGGGAAGGAGGGAAGCACCCTAGCGGGTGTGAAGGTAACTCAGCTAGGCCTTCCGCACTGCACCACTCTTTGTGTCTGATGCACGCGAGTCTCGAGTGGTCCGTCTCCTTTCCGCCTGGGGAGAGTTCATGGTTTTGACCCTGGGGTTTTATCAATTCAATTGAGTTTTCTGTTTTTAGGAAGGATCAGAATTGCTCTGATAAGTAACAAAGTTGAGTGCTTTGGTGTCCAATCTCAGGTTTTAGAGTAGAGAGTGGTGTAAAATTCCACTGTTAACTCTTTAACAATTTTAATGTAATCCACCCTACAAGTCACACACACGAGGCCTGTTCAGAGAGCAGAGCCTCCCATCATCTTGCTCCTTTTCCACTTTGTATTCACTTGAGAAAGTGTCGAGTGATCTTCCATTGTATATTTCCATTTGAACCCCGACATATTTCTCAAAGATAAAGCACTTTTTGATAATGAAATTCATGGGATCTTCGTGTGATGTGGATCATGGTTTCTCAGGCTCCCTTAGATAATCTGCTTTTGAATATTGTTCTGTGTAAGAAGAGTGGAAATCTTTGCTAATGTTAGGAGGTTTGTATTATTGATCCAGAATGCGTTCTGCTAGCTTCCAATCGATGGGAGAGTAAATAATGCTGCATTCACAAATTAATAAGTTACTTTCCCTTAAGCCTTAAGGTAACTTTTTTTTTTTTCCCTGTCAACAACAGCACTGAAGTTATACTGAGTGGATGAAATGATCAGTTTTCAGGGTTGGTTTTAGAGTACTGTAAATCCATGAGCTGTCTTCCTAAACAGTTACTCCCCCTCCTTGAACAAACTGGGTAGTGGGGCACATGGGTGGGCCGGGGGGATAGCTTATAGGAAATAGAAAAAGAAACCACATTTACCTTAAGAAAAATAGACAAAATTAAAAAGTGCACGTCAGCGCCCTGCTTTTGAAATTACAGCTAGAGGGCGGAAATGGCAAACTAGAACTTCATTTCCCCGATTTCTAAATCTAGGAAAGCAAAGTCATGGATTTTCAACACCTTCCCTCCCCAGTTGCAAGAGCTCACACTTGGGGACGGTGAGTGCATGTCCTAGGTCGCTGGTTAAAGTCCCTGTCCCCAGCCCTTGGTCTTAAAATGTAATTTCAGTGCTGATGGATTCAACCCTTCTTTCAATAAATGTCCAGTTGTCAGGATGATAATCCAATTTGGAAAAAAAAATAGTAAAGGTATATCATGAAGACTTATGACTCTGGCAAGTCCCAGGTGGTACCCATTCCCCTCGATCCAAGTAAGACTTTTTTGAATGTATTCTATACTCCCTGAGGAAACAGGGAGTATGCCATCTGTGTGACCACCCCATTCACCACCTTTTCCATTTCCTTTGAGAATCTGACTCCTGCGCCTCGAGTTGGACATTCGCACAGGGTCAGTAAAGCCGCAGTAAGGTATCTGCAGATGCCGCCTGGGTACTTTCCTTGCTCGGCAGGGCTCCTATTAACAGGAGGACAGAGCTTTATTTGAAGCAAAGACGTGGTCTACCCCCCCCCCCCCAGGTGATTCTAACAGATGGTTTGGTGAAGGAGCATGACCATACTTTGGGCTAGTGCAAAATCATGAGTCTAGGAGTAAGTCTCATGGGCCTCGCGTGTGAGATGTCCACTGACACGGATGAGAGAGGGCCGATTCTGTCTGTAGGGGCTGATGTGTGGGGCCGCCCGAGAGAGAGAGAGAGAGAGAGAGAGAGAGAGAGAGATCCTTTCGCATTCCCTCCACACGAGCAGATTGCAGGCGATGCGAGTTTGTCTCTCTGCCTTGAGTAAGTCGGACAGCAGACATTCATCCCCAGCCTTACCCCGTGTCGTAGGGTCAGGCTAGTTCAGAAAATACCTGGTTGGAAACAGAAGGGCAAGTGGAATATTCCTTCTTTATAAATTCCCTTTTCAGGGACATACAAGTGCAGGGAGAGGCCCAGGATGATTGCAAAACAGGATTCCATCACAAAGCACATTTGTGTGGTAGGGATTTGGAGTTTTGTTTGTACGTCGCTCAGACACGAGCACAAACCCGTTTCTCCCAGCTCCGTGTGTCACCTCTGCACACAAAAGCTCTCTGGATTCCTAGAAGCTAACAGATGGAGCAAAAGTCCAAAAAGTGATTTTTAAGACAGTACAGGGCATCCCTTCAGAGCCTAGTTTTATACATTGTGGTAGCAGGAGAATGTATTTGAGGTTTTTCTCGATGATCATCAAGATTTGAATGGTAACTAGGATTATCAGTGTCTTTGAACAGTTAGTGGGGGTTTATTCTTCCTTTTGCTCCTTCATGACAATGTTTCTCCAGGACCCTTTCTCAGAGTGTGTTTGTCTCCTTAGACCTTTGTAGACCGCACATCTTCTATCCTGTAAGAACCCTCACCGCCGGTCAGAATCGTCAGGGGCTTCTGTAGACTAGATGGTTCACTCCAAAGTGGGGACCGATGCCCTGCCAGTAGAGACTCTGCAGAAGTCGTTTAAATAATTTCAAACCAAATCTCGATGGCAGGAGACAGCTTCCTGATGTAGACAGACAACTAGGTACTTCTAAGGGGGTTGGGGGCGTCTTTGGTGTCTGAATAGCCACATGCCTGTGCGTTGTAAACCATATGTGTACTCCTGTGTATGAATTTGTAGAACTGCTTCCAAGAGAAGCTGCACCTTTCATTTTGTAAGGTCCCCTCTACCTGTAACCCTATAAATATTTGTATATAGAACACTAAAATTTGTAGCGATAGGATCAACTTGGGAATATCTGCTGAGAGACCAAAAAAGCTCATTTTCTAAGTACCTTGGTTAAAGAGTAAAGATTATTTCTCTTATTTTTTAAAAGAAGAATGCACTTTAACAGCTGCATGGGCTATTCAAACAAGCCCGTGAAGTGCAGTGCCGTTCAGAAATCACACTTCCTGGAAACCGTTCAGAAGCGAGTGTAGACGGGCTGTTGCGCTCACTGCCTGGAGGCGGAAGCTCGGGTGCCAGTCAGTGTAGAGACATGGAGACGAGTAGGGCCGCTGCAAAAGCGCAACGTGAGCTCGGCCAGAAGCTTCCGACAGGCCTGCAACAGGCAGGTCCCGTGTTGACCACTAACTAGCAAAACTGACAGAAACAGAGAAAAAAGTTGAAGAATCCTTACTGCTGGTGTGCACTCCCTACAATAGATTTTGCAAATGGAGTTTTACAGTCTATATTTAAAATTGTATGTTTGTAACAAATAAAGTATGCGGAAAAGTGAGAACCTTGTCTGGCATCTGTGATTTCAGGCACCAGGTGGGGAGGAAAGGGCCAGTCGCTGGCTGCTGGGCTCCCCATGGGTCTGGAACCGGGTGCGTTCCCTCCTGCAAAGACCCAAGGGCCATCGTGTTCTGGGGTGGGTGGGTGGGTCGCCGACGAGTCCCAGACCCTGTTCTCCGTGGTGAGGATCTGGAGGGAAGTAGGGGTTGCAAGCGAGTCTCCCGATGTGGTTCCTGTGCCAGACAGGCCACTTGTTGCTTCCTGCATTTGTTCCTGACCATTGTCCACTGGCTATTAGGCCCTGTTGTGGTCAGTGGGGGGCGAGAAACTGCCACCCCAGCCTCCGCCACCAACTGTCACAGCTGACTGGTCAGGCCAGTGCTACCCACCTAGAAGGAAAAATGAAACTCTCAGGTCCTAGGTCCCGGCCCTGGCTCCCAAATTGTTATTTTCAGGAACCCCCTTTACACCATGAAGGAGATTCTATTCTTCCGGCCTGTGTCAGCTGATGCCTATCCTAAACATTGAATTAATTATTTTGAAGATTTTATTTATTTATTCATGAGAGACAGAGAGGCAGAGACACAGGCAGAGGGAGAAGCAGGCTCCCTGCAGGGAACTCAATGTGGGATTTGATCCCTGATGGCAGGATCACACCCTGGGCCCAAGGCGGCGCTAAACTGCTGAGCCGCCGGGGCTGCCTAATTTTTATTTATTTATGATAGTCACAGAGAGAGAGAGAAGCAGAGACATAGGCAGAGGGAGAAGCAGGCTCCATGCACCGGGAGCCCTATGTGGGATTCGATCCCGGGTCTCCAGGATCGCGCCCTGGGCCAAAGGCAGGCGCCAAACCGCTGCGCCACCCAGGGATCCCTGAATTACTTTTAAGACAAAACTAAAAGTATACACCCTGGGGGCTACCAGCCAGGGGGGCCCTGGAAAAGGCATGCTGGTGAGGTGACAGGCCGGTGTGGCCACAAACAAGAGGGCCAGGAACCGATGGCTGAGTTCGAGGTCTTCTAGGTGATCCCCCCCCCCCCCCGTGCACTCCCACAGTGGCGGCATGCAGACCCTCGGGGAGCCCCAGACCCACTACACCAGAGTCTTTGGGACGCAGGCGTCGGTGTCCTGTGTGCTTTGTGCTACCTTCCCAAGCTCCCCAAGTGGTCGTCCTGAGTCGGGATGCGAACCAGCCGCCTGGGGGGCTCAGGGAAGGAAGAGAAAGAGGGCGAAGGGCGCAGTTTCCGCGGCAGGAAGCAAGAACCCCGGGAGGGCGGAGCCCTGGCCAGCGGGGCCTCACCTGGCGCCGGGGGGTGGGCTCCCGGGGGCGGGGGCAGGGCCGGGACACGCGGGGTGCTGCGAGCGAGCCGGGGCTCTGGAGACGCTCTGGGGCGCGCAGGTGCGGTGAGCCGGCTTCCCCCCGCCTCCGTGCCCACGGGCAGTGCGGCTCCGCGCGCATCCGACACAAATCCTCGCGGCCCACGGCGGCCTGGCGCGCGGAGAGGCCACCTGGCGGCCGCTCCCGGGATCCCTATGCCCGGACTGCGGTGGGCCTGCCTGAGGCCTTGGCACCGGTTGCAGGAGGCGGGGTCGGTCGGGGCGCAACGAGAGCAGCGGGGGGCACTGGGGAGACCTGCGGGAGCTGAGTGCGGCCCTCCTAGGGACGCCCCTCTGCAGACCCCGGCGGCTGTGGGGCTGGGGGCAGCGTGCGCGGCAGGAGACGGGGCGCCCCGGGTTCCGGGAGGGCGCGGGCGCACCTGCGGGGGTGGGGGTGGGCCTCGGGCAGGCCAGGTGCCGCGCCCGCGCTTCCGATGGAGCGGCTCCCCTGGGGTCCGAGCCATCCAGTCTCCATCGCTGAAGATGGGCTCCATCCAAGCGGCCGGAGCTCACGCGGGAGGGGCCCGCTCTCCGACCCCGCCGTACCCGGGACACCTGGGGGCCCCACCTGGGGAGAGGCGGGAGTGAGCCCACGTCGCAGGCTGTTGCCCCCACCGCTGCCCCAGGCGTCCCACCAGGGTCTGCCAGACGTCCTGGGTTCCCCCGCGAAGTGTGCGTGCCGCTCATCAGTGTCTTCAGGGTGTGCTTCCGAGAATGAAATTAAACAGGTCCCCAAGGCTTTAAACAGGATCCCCCGGTGGCTTTAGCGCCGCCTTCAGCCCAGGGCGTGACCCCGGGGGCATCCGAATCAAGTCCTGCATCGGGCTCCCTGCATGGAGCCTGCTTCTCCCTCTGCCTGTGTTTCTGCCCCTCTCTCTCTCTCTCTCTCTCTCTCTCTCTCTCTCTCTCTCCCCCCTCCGTGTCTCATGAATAAATAAATAAAATCTTAAAAAAAAAAAAAAAAAAAACAGGTCCCCAAGGCTAAGAAGGAAAGCGCACTGACTTGGTTCATCACTATCAGTGACCCAGAAGGAGAATGCTAGCCTTGCATCTGGGTGAGCCCCACTCCACTGTGAGCATCCGTGGCTGCCTCCAGACCTGAAAATCACAGTGCCCCTCCCAAAACAAAAGGTTCCAAAGTCACATTGCAGGACTGGATTGGAGCCAGACAGGCACTTCCATGAAGCCAGTGCAGAGCAAGTGGGCCTGCAAATAGCCCCCTTTATGCTACTTTATGTTTTTTTCCCAGCCTAGGTGTCAAACCAAGAAAATAGCCAAGTTAATAAATAAGGATGGACAGGGTCTGTTACTGAAGTGTTCCCCAGGATGCCCAGGGTGGGACCAGAGGCCAGAAGCTGGGGATGTGGACTGAAGCCCTGGCGGGGGAGGCCTGACCCACACACAGCCTGGCTCTGCCTCCCAGGGCCCTGTCACTAAGCGCTCCTGGACTCTCCCACACTCACCATCATCCTGTCCTTTGCTCATTTATTCAGCAGCCCTCATAATCAGTGGCATCATTTTGGTAGTTACAGTCTCCGAACTTTCTTTGATTATAAAAATTAATGTATACTCATTTCAACAGATATAAACAGTGGAGTATCGCTGGAAGGAAACAAAAATGAATGTTCTTTCTCCAGACCCGCTCCATAAATGTAACTACTGGTATACAGATGTGTCCTTTTGTTTTTTTTTGTTTTGTTTTTTTTTTTTTTAGATGTGTCCTTTTGATAAATCTTGATAATTTTTAAAAATCTCAGCAGTGGTAGGTGCCCACCACATTTATGTATATTTTTTAGATTATTTATTATTTATTTGAGAGACAGAGAGCACCCACACAAGCAGGGGGAGCAGCAGGCAGAGGGAGAGGGAGAAGCAGACTCCCTGCTGAGCAGGGAGCCCAATGTGGGGCTGGATCTCAGGGCCCCGAGATCATGACCTGAGCCGAGGGAAGACGCTTCACCCACTGAGCCCCCCAGGCACCCTGAATGTATATTATCATATTGAAAAAACATCAGATTAGCTCACCAGGTGAAATGACACAGATTTCTGGTCAGATAGGTTAAGGGTGAAATCTGGGCCCCAAAGCCAACAACTCCAATGCAGGAATTGAATTGAAAAGTAACCTAATTTTTCATGATTTTAGGTTCCAGCGAGTTAGACACAGGCAGATCCCTCTTGCATAGTGGAATAAGTACTTTTGAGCCTATGGAATTTAGAGAAAAGTGTCTTTATTTTATGAGCTCTGGCACATGGAGTGATCATCTGCTGGTTGCACTTCCAACCGACTGTGTATTTCAGGCAAAAACTTGCCTTCGCCATCAAGAAGTCACGAGATGGAGTGATACTCACCACACACAGGGATCCAGTGGCCCTTCGCTCTTATGTCACAGGCTATTGTGCAGTTTAGGAACAAGAAAATGTGTTTTTGTTTTTTGATTTATTCTGCGACCTGCGGTGAGTGTTTCCCAGCCATACCTACGTCCAGCTGCTTCTGACCTTGAAACTTTGGCTTAGAATTCAGAGTGAGCCTTTATGAATATGCATATCGTGTAAATGCCTAGTTCAGAACATAAAGGCAGTCTCAAATATAAATAATGCAAACAGAGAAAGCATGTTCGGTTCTTAGGAAGAATGGCAGGGAACAGTCTGCGCGGGCAGGAGAGCTGCTGTCAGCAATGTGGAATGTTCTAGTGCAGCAGCTGCTGTTTCCTGGCTGTGAAAACCCAGCTGGGGACATCACTCAAGCAAGTGACTCATCAGGACCCGGGGGGGGGCGGGGGGTGTCTCATTTGTCTGCTCGGCTGACACCATGCCTTTCCTGGGGAGCTGGGGAGGCTGTGAGCTTGCTTTGGATACACCTGCTGACCTCTTCCAGACCTCCGGCAGCCGAAGGCTTTCTCTTCTCTGGATGATGTTCAGGATAAAACAAGTCTGTGGGGGATTCCAGGGCTATTCACTGGGTGTTTCTCTACTCCACCTGCCATTTGCCTTCCAAGGCCACATGTGGAGGGAGTCAGCCCTTCTGTTCCACCTAAAAGCTGCTGTCACCCACCCTGCAAGGGCCAGGCCTAACGTTGCAGGGAGCATGCATTCTAGAGCAGAGCGGGGGCCGCGGTCAGTGTCATCCGGCTCCCAGTGGTCCTGGCCAAGCACCTGCCAAGCCCACAAACCGGGTCCTCGCCGGACTCAACGCGCAGGAGTTGACATGTTATCACTTTGTGACAAGGAGCACGCTTACCCTGTGCTCAGGTACTCGGCCACTGTTAAATTTCAGTAAACATGAAAGATTATTTTGCCAAAAGACATGTGCCAGTTACAGTGCCAGATGGAGCCGGGCTCCCAGAGGAGGAGCTGAGCTCATCTCCAGAGGGAATAGTGCTGTACCACCCTGTGCAAGCATCATTTTGGGGCCTTCAGACATAGGGAGGCCCGAGAGCAGCAGGGAGGAACAGCGCAGCACCCTGCGTCTGGGCCTGGGGAGGCCGGGTACATAAAGCTAAGAGCAAATCGCATACGGATAAGAAGTAGGTACAGACAATCCAAGGGAAAAAAAAATTGACACCAGCGGCCCAGAATTACATGAGAATAATCTCCCTCCTAATAAGAGAAATGCAAAATAAAACTGAGATACTATTTCTCCCCCGCGGCCTGACAGCAATCTCCCCTAGCAATGCTGTAGGTACACAGGGTCACTGGAGCATCACGGCGGGGGGTGGGGTGGGGGGTGGGCACAGTCCCCAGCAAAGGGTCTCGTGAGGTCTAGCTAGCAAGAGGGCTCGAGAAGTTGCCCTTTGACCAGCAATCCCACTTCTCGGGATCTACCCCAAAGGCATGCTGGCAACAGTGTGGAAAATGCTCGACTGCAGGGCCCCCTTGCGCCCGCTATCTGCTGTGAAGTCCACCAGGTAAATTCTTATGGCCCTCGCATTTATGTTCGCTGCTCATTTTTAGCCAAAGTCTATGTTGAACTATTGTAAATATACTGTACCCCTAACCTTTTTATTTATGGCAAGCTGAAAAATATTTGGAATAACAAAAGAATTTCCTTTTTTTTTTTTTTTTTTTGTCTTTTCACTGACTACAAGTCCAATTTTAGGAGCCTTGGATTTGTAACTGTTTAAAAAGAAATTACAGGGCAGCCTGGGTGGCTCAGTGGTTTGGCGCTGCCTTCAGCCCAGAGCATGATCCTGGAGACCCGAGATCGAGTCCCACATTGGGCTCCCTAAATGGAGCTTGCTTCTCCCTCTGCCTGTGTCTCTGCCTCTCTCTGTGTGTCTCTCATGAATAGATAAATAAAGTATTAAAAAAAAGAAAAGAGTCCAATAATTAAGATGAAATTGTTCTTGTGATAATACAAATTATTTTTATTATTATCATATGGAGCCAAGTGGTGCAAACATGTGCTTGCAAAATGAAGACGTTAAACACACCTGGAATTGGATGTAGCACACACACATAACTCTTAAGGTGTCCAAGCAAGCTGTGATATCTGCCCAGCTAACAATTATGGTATAGTCATCACATCTTAACAGAGTTTATAGTGGCTAAAGTACAAAATTGTTGTGAAACAGTAAATGTTGAATCTAACAAGCACTTGAGCTCAGGGGTGTGGATTTTCTCTGTTTTTTTTTTTTTTTTTTTTTTAAGATTTTATTTATTCATTCATGAGAGAGAGAGAGGGAGAAGCAGGCTCCATTCAGGGAGCCCAATGTGGTACTCGATCCCGGGACTCCAGGATCATGCTCTGGGCCAAAGGTGGCGCTAAACCGACGAGCCACCCAGGGATCCCCTTTTCTCTCTCTTTGCTGTTCAACATCCTATTTCAGAAATGCTTGAGCCTTTGAGAATCAACCTATACTGAATTCACTTTTATTTTTGTAAACAAGGCCTCTAAATTTTGGTGGTATTTTATTCAAGATCAGTTGGAAGTCTTTCATCCAAGCATTTGATGTATGAATTGGTAAGAAACTTCAGCTTTTGGTTATTCTGAATTGTGACCCTTCACTATTCCCAAAGAAACCCATGGCAGCTGATAAAAAAATAATAATAATAATAATTTTAAAAAGGAAATAAACTTCAGCTTTTGAAACCATTGGTTGCAAGTATTGGAAGCCACACTGAAAAGAGGAAAATGATGAATGTGGTCCCTTCAGAAGAAAGGGAAAGATGAGCAAATTAAACACTGGGGGAGCACTCTGGAATATCTCAGCTATGGTTTCTCTTCTCCAGAGCGTTTCCCTTGTTGTAGCCTCGAAATTTGGTGAATACTCAAAAGAATCAGAGACCTTTTAGAAATGACTTGACATAACTCACACAGCCTTTCTGGATCTTTCTCATGTATAAAATGAGGATCATAGATTGTATTTTGCATTTTGTTATAAAGATTAAAAAGTATGTGTAAGGCACTTAACACTTAGGATGATGTCTACCACAGAGGAGTAGGCCCTCCAATTTTAAGGTGCATGAATTTTAAGTCTTGAAAAATGTAATAATTTGTTCTATTATCATGTTAATTTTTTATTTTACTTCTCCCTCATGTAAAATTGAAATATTTTTAAATGCATTTTTTATAAAAGCACTTATAAAGCTGACACATAGCCAAGAAATGCAGTTTAGAAAATACCAAAGAACATTCAAAATCCAACCCACATTACCCTAAATAATTCATTGTTGGATGTTGCTCCATTTCCTGGCAATGCATTTCTATGTGAATGAAAGAATGAGAAAAAGACAGCAGATTCTCTTCAGGCAGCTTTCAACACCGTTTCTTGAAAAGATTGTGCTCTGCCCATTGCATCATCTCAACACCTTTATCAGATACCAAGTGACCAGAGAGACTCTTGTCAATCCGATTGATCTGTCGACCCTGTGCCAGCCCCATGCCATCTCCGTCACTGCAGCTTTGTGCTAAGTTTTTTTTAAAGATTTTTATTTATTTATTTGAGAGACAGAGAGAGAGAGAAAGAGAGATAGAGAGCTCGCACAAGCAAGGGAAGTGGCAGGCAGAGGCAGAGGGAGAAGCAGACTCTGCTGAGCAGGGAGCCCGATGTGGAGTCAATCCTGGGACCCTGGGATCATGACCTTAGCCAAAGGCAGATGCTTCACCCACTGAGCCACTAGGTGCCCCTGGGGTAAGTTTTGAAATTGAGGAGTGTGGGTTTTCCATAGATGGCCTCCATCAGGCCTCCATCAGGACCTCCATCAGGTCCATCATTAGAAGAAGTTCCTTTCTAATCTTAATTATTGGGTGTTTTTATGATGAAAAGGTGTTGGATGGGATCCCTGGGTGGCTCAGCGGTTTGGCGCCTGCCTTTGGCACAGGGCGTGATCCTGGAGTCCAGGGATTGAGTCCCGCGTTGGGCTCCCTGCATGGAGCCTGCTTCTCCCTCTGCCTGTGTCTCTGCCTCTCTCTCTATCATGAATAAATAAATAAAATCTTAAAAAAAAAAAAAGGTGTTGGATTTGGTCAAATGCTTTTCCTGCCTTTTTTGGGATGATCACACATGTTTCTTATCCTTTATCCTACTAATATGGTACATTGCTTGCTTTTCCTCTGTCTAGCTGACCTTGCATTCCAGGTATAAGCCTTTTTTACATGTCACTGGGTCTGTTTTCACGAGTTGAGCAATTTGTTTCTAGATTTACAAGGGAGTTGGTGTGTGGGATGTTTTTCTCGTAGGATCTCTGTCCTATGTTAGTCCCAGGGTAATAATGAAGTGGGAAGTGTCCTGTCCTATTTTTTGGAGGAGTTTGTGAAGGATTGATATCAATTCTTCTTTTTAAAAAAAAATTATTCATGAGAGACACACAGAGAGAGGCAGACACATAGGCAGATGGAGAAGCAGGCTCCTCGCAGGGAGCTGGATTGCGGCACTCGATCCCAGGACCCAGGGGTCACAACCTGAGCCAAAGGCAGACGCTCAACCACTGAGCCACCCAGGCACCCCGATATTAATTCTTCTGATAGAATTCAACAGTTAAGATTCAGCTTTTCTTTGTAGGAATATCTTAAATTACTAATTCCATTTCTCGACTTGTCATACATCTATTCAGATTTTCTAGTATTTTCTGGAGTTTCTATCTTCTCAGAACTCTGCCCAATTCATGGAGGTCACTTAATTTGTGGTCACAGAGCTGTCCAAAAGCATTCTGATCATCCTTCTTATTTCTGGAAGGCTGGTAGTGATCTTCCCTCTCTCACTTTCCATTTCTCTGATCTCATTCCTCTTTTCTTCTTCTCACTTAGTCTAGCTGAACCATAGTTCTGTTCATCTTTACAAAGAACCAACTTTTAGTGTCACTGATCTTGGTCTATTGTTGTCTCATTCTCCACTTCCTCTTGAATCTTTATTATGTTCTTCCCTCTGCTTGCTTACAGTTTGCTCTTTTCTGTTTTATTTTTATTTTTTATTATTTTTAAATATTTATTTATTTATTCATGATAGACAGAGAGAGGCAGAAACACAGGAGGAGGGAGAAGCAGGCTCCATGCCAGGAGCCCGATGCAGGACCCGAACCCGGGACTCCAGGATCGTGCCCTGGGCCAGAGGCAGGTGCCAAACCGCTGAGCCACCCAGGGATCCCCTCTGTTTTATTTTTTAAAATATTTTATTTCTTTATTCATGACAGGCACAGGGAGAGGCGGAGGCATAGACAAAGGGAGGAGCAGGCTCCCTGTGGGGAACCCGATGCAGGACTTGATCCCGGACCCTGGAATCTCAACCTGAACTAAAGGTAGACACTCGACCACTGAGCTACCCGGGTACCCCTGCTCTGTTGTGTTTTATTGTTTAAGGAAAGGACGCATGCACGTTGTACAAATTCAAGAGGACCGAAGGCTTTTTTTGTAAGGAAACTATTTTCCCGTAAAAACATCTGTTGCTCCTTTGCTTTCCATTGGATTTGCTAGTGGTGGGGTAGATGTGAATGTGAACGTAAAATAAAGTGACTGTGAGTCCGTGATCACTAGTTGTGTGAGGGCCACTTCAAGTCCATTGGAACTATCGCTTTACCTTGGCATACGTTTAAAATGTTCATAATAAAAACTTACACATGCACATATCCTGTGCCTATCCATCAAGGTCCTTTCGGGTTCCAGGGGACACCCCACGTGTCTGAACAGAGAGGATATAAAGGATTTTAACTAGATACAAAGTTGCTAACTGATAAGTGGTAAAGGGGAAGACTCTAAGCTTTTGGCAGTTGGCAGCTACCCTCAAGGAGCAAAAGGAAAACCTTAGAACCTCAGGGGAAGGGCCCGTGGCTGGAGCTCACAGCTGAGGGAAGGGCTGGCTGGGTCGAGGAGGCCCACCTGGTTTGGCAGGAGTTGGAAAAACGGATTCAGTGATGGCTATATAAGAGGTAAAGCACTGCTTGGGCGAAGCTCAGAGCAGGCCAGCAGAATTGCGTCCTGGCCCTGACTGTCCGGCGCGTTCCCTTCAGCGCTCCGCGGCCGCAGAACCACGCAGGTCGGGGAGCCTACGCACCGGCTCAGCAGCGCCAGCAGAGCGCTGGCTCCCGGGGCTGCTCCTCACTGACCACAGCGGAACCAGGCACGTGCTGGCTCATGGAGGCAGCTTCCCTAACGCCCCAGGCATGTTTTTTTTTTTTTTTAATTAAAGACTCAAAAGAGAATTTGGCTGTGCTTTACAAGAGTGGCCCGAAGAAAGTGTCTGTCTCTTAACGCCTTCATGATATTTGGTAGAGTCCCTCAGTGTTGAAAGGAACTTAAAACTGAACACACAGGGATCCCTGGGTGGTTCAGCGGTTTAGCGTCTGCCTTTGGCCCAGGGTGTGATTCTGGGGTCCCAGGATCGAGTCCCGGGCTTCCTGCGAGGGGCCTGCTTCTCCCTATGCCTGTGTCTCTGCCTCTCTCTCTCTCTCTTTCTCTCTGTGTCTCTCATGAATAAAATAAAATATTTTTTAAAAAGCTTTGGGAATTGGGATCCCTGGGTGGCTCAGCGGTTTGGTGCCTGCCTTTGGCCCAGGGCGCGATCCTGGAGTCCCGGGATCAAGTCCCACGTCGGGCTCCTGGCGTGGAGCCTGCTTCTCCCTGTGTCTCTGCCTCTCTCTCTCTCTATGTCTATAATAAATAAATAAATAAATAAATCTTTAAAAAAAAAAAAAGCTCTGGGAATCCATGTAGTAATCATGTAATCATTAAGACCATCTTCCCGAAAGGCGGGAGGATGCTGTCATCACTCTGGCAGCCTAGGAAGATGGATGACTGGGGTAGGATGACTGCTACCCTCTGTACCTTTACAATTCTGTGCTCATGAATACATAACCCACTTGAAAAATCAACTACAACTTTGCAAAGAAAAACCTTTGTGTTAGGTCAGGTTTCCCAGGAAACAGACTCTAATGTGGGGGGATTTGCCTTCGCCAGTTTGCGGGGGCGGGGGTGCTCCTGGCGAAACTGCTATAAGAAAATGAAGAGATGGATGGAGGAGAGGGAGAAGTGGGACAGCAGTGCCGCTCAGCAGATTGGGGGGAATCACACACAGGACACTATAGAGTCCAAGGGCTCTTCAAGATGCTTTCAAATTAAGGCACAGGACTGGGCACCGCTACCCCACCTCCACCAGCCTGGGAGGCTGGCTGTGCCCAGAGGACTGACCCCTGGGCCATGCTGCCCCCTTGGGTTGAGCACACTTCCTGGGAAGACTCCTGAGCAACGACCAGTGGACCCCGGGCAGCTGAGGAAACAGGTGCCTCTGTGTGGACCTGCTCAGACGCTCCTGTGCACCCTCCCTGCCAGCCCCATGACCCCAGCCACAGTTTCTGGTTCAGACGTGTGGGTTGGGGTCCGAATCTGCTCTTCCAACAATTGCGGGTGATGCTGATGGTGCCGCGTAGGCACTGCGCCTGGAGAAGCGTTACACCGTCTCTGATCGGGTTGCATCACGTGTGGCAATTTATCACCAAGGGATGCTAATCCCTGAACTGCCCTGGTCACGCTGGGGTTCTTTGTGAGCTCATGCCACCTTCCTTGAAGCCCGAGCTCTCGGGGAGCTAGACTTGATTCACTAACACACCTGCTTTCAAAGATCGGTAACAGGCAGTGTTTATAGATACCAGAAAACCCCATCGGTTTTCTGGAGTCTGTGGGCCTCACTCTATTTCTCGCGGCTCTCAACAGGACACAGAAGCCAGGACAGGGGTCTTCAGTACCACTTGAGATGAGCACCAGGGTCTGTCAATCTAACTCCATGCTCCCCGAATCCGTGAGCAAAGTTTATCGGGTATTGATCCGTGCTAGGTAACCGGTGAGTGCTTTCTCTAGGCCACCGCGTAGCGCTCACCCAAACCCTGCACGGTGGGCCGGCGTGGGATACCAGGTGCCTTGGCGGGTCAGACACGCAGCCAGGGAGGGCCCCAGAGCGGTCTCCGGAGGCGGGGTCTGCAGGTTCAAAGTGGGGCTGGGCAGGTCTGCAGGGGAGCGAGGTAAATGAGGAGGGGCGGGATCTGCAGGTGCACGGGGCAGGGGCGGAGTCTGCAGGGGAGTGAGGGGCAATGAGGAGGAGCGGGGTCTGCAGGTTCAAGGTGGGGAGCGGGGTCTGCAGGTGCACGGGGGCGCAGGTCTGCAGCGGAACGCGGGGCAATGAGGAGCGGCGAGGTTTGCAGGTGCACAGTGGGCGGGGCAGGTCTGCAGGGGAGCGAGGGGCAAAGAGGAGGGGCGGGGTCTGCAGGTGCACGGGGCAGGGGCGGAGTCTGCAGGGGAGTGAGGGGCAAAGAGGAGGGGCGGGGTCTGCAGGTTCAAGGTGGGGAGCGGGGTCTGCAGGTGCACGGGGGCGCAGGTCTGCAGGGGAACGCGGGGCAATGAGGAGTGGTGGGGTTTGCAGGTGCGCAGTGGGCGGGGCAGGTCTGCAGGGGAGCGAGGGGCAAAGAGAAGGGGCGGGGTCTGCAGGTGCAAGGGGTAGGGGCGGAGTCAGCAGGGGCGCGCGGGGCGCAGAGGGGGCCTGGGGCACCGAGGGCATCTGCTCTTGGGCCAGACTCGGGTTGCTGACCGGAACGCCCTTCTCCCACCCCGGAGTCCCGAGGGAGCGCTGGCACCGGGGCCATCCGGTGCACCCCACAGGAAGCGCCCACGAAACCTCCGGGGTCCCCGCCGCGCGGACGCGGGAGGAGGGCAGCAGGACAAATGCCGACGCAGGGCGCCGCACGCGGACCAGCGAAAGGCAGGAACACCCGGCGGGCCGGGTCCTGGGGAGGCCGGCCTCACTCCGGGGGTCCGCACACCGCTCCCGGCCGCGGGCCACCCAAACCCTGCGTCCCACACCGCGGCGGACCGGGCGCCGAGAACACGCGGGAAAGCCGTGGCCGCCTCCGAACTGCCCACCCATTGGCTAACCCCACTGTCGTTCACGGAAGCCCGCCTCCCCTGCTCGCGGGCCGTGCTCTCATTGGCTGACTATCCAGCCGTCCGCCCTTATTAGCCCGCCCCTCCGCTCTTCGGGCAGGAGTCGTGGCAACAGGCGGACAGAGGTACGCGGCCCCGCCCTCGCGCGCGCACACGAGCGCGTCAGTGTTGGGGCTGGAGGCCCCGCCCCCGCGTGCCGTGTGCAAAAACAAACAGCCGTTAGGGAGGAGGTGCCGGGGGCGGGGCCTGGCTAGAAGGGGGCGCGCGATTGGGCGGTTGCCGGGGTTCAAACCAGCAAGGCGAGCGGGGATTGGCCGGGGCGGCGCGAAGCGGGCACCGGTTATTGTCCGGGCTCCGGCGGCGGCGGCGGCGGCGGCGGCGGCGGGGGTGGTGGTGGTCTGTGCTCCGGAGCGGCGGCTCTGCGGGAGCGAGGGCGGGAGCGGCCGAGACCATGGTGAGGGCGGCGGCCTAGCGGCCAGGGTCGGCGCCGCTACCTGTTGAGGCGGCCCGGGGCGCCCGCCCGCCCGACCGCCCTGGCGCCGGCGAGCAGCGAGGGGAGCGGGCCGTGCGGCCGGCCTGCGTCCCGGGCGGGCGGCGGGCTCTCCGCTGGGCCCCCGGGCAGCGCCGCACACCTGCGTCTCTCCGCCAGCGGCCGCACGGGAGCTAAAAATACCAGCGGCTGCGAGCTGTGGGCTTGCTGCGGAGCCGCGGTCCCCCGGGGCCGGCGGGCAGTTGTCCCGCGGGCGGGAGCCCCTCCGTCCTGGGCGCTAGGGACCAGGTGTCCGGCGGCAGGTGTCCCGCGGGCGGGAGCTCCTCCGTCCCCGGAGTAAGGGGGCAAGTGTCCCACAGGCCGGAGGGCAGATGGGGGAGACGGCGAGCAGGTGTCCAGCCGACAGAGCTCCTGCATCCGGGGGACAGTGCATACCTGCACTTCGTTTGTTGAAATGGCTGCATATTTTCCCTTGCACCTCTGTACCATGTTTTATTTGTGAACGGTCAGATTTTTTTTTTTTCTGTCAGTTGATAGAAATTTGTTTAACCCTGTTAGTGTAAACTGGAAGGCCCTTTTTTTTTAATTCTCAAATATACATAACAAAATTTGCCATTTTAGCCACTCTTCCATGTCCAGTCAGTGGTATTAAGTACGTTGTTCTGCAACCAGCACTGCCAGTCATCTCCAGAACTTTCCTTTCTTCCCAGAGTGGAACTCTGTACCCATTGCACACTGACTCTTTGTTCCAGCCTCTGGCAGCCCCCCTTCTACTCTGTCCCTCTGGTTTTGACCAGATGCTCCTGTAAGATGCACTGACAGTATTTGTCCTTTGGGGTCATGTCCTTTATGGGTCCATGTCAGAGCAGGTGCCAGAACGTCCTCTTTATAGCTGAGTACTAGTCCATTGTGTACACGTACTGCATCCCCTACCTCCGCAGACACGGCTTTTTCTGTCTTTGGGCTGTTGTGAACATGCACGCACATCACATTGTTCTATTCTGTGGGGAGAGACCAAGGGTGGGATTGCTGGGTCATGTATTTCCATGTTTACATTTTTGAGAGTTTTCTTTTTTAAGGTGCTTTTTTTTCTCTCTCCCCAACAACTAATCTTCTGATTATTTCCGTGGAAATGATGTATTTTAACTGTTTTTGTTTAATCTCTTTTTGTTTAATCTCTTAAAAATACCTTATTATGAACTATTTCCAATGTAAAAATTATAGTCTTGATGGCTTGACATATTTATGTAACTTAATATATGGTGAAATAACACGTGTATATTTGAAATTGAGGAAGGAGATCATGTAGTTTTTTAAACTACCTTAAGTAAAACTGGCAAAAATTATTTTCCAAGTGTTTTTGAAATAGCATCTTCCAACTGGAGCTTTTTTTTTTTTTTTTTTTTTTTTTTTTTTTTACTTAGGCTGGAGGCAAAGCTGGAAAGGACAGTGGGAAGGCCAAGGCTAAGGCAGTATCTCGCTCCCAGAGAGCCGGGCTACAGGTAATTGATGCTCTCGTCATTCACTATTAAAATTAGTTTCTTGGGATGTTTGGGTGGCTCAGCAGTTGAGCATCTGCCCTTGGCTCAGGGCGTGATCCCGGGTCCAGGGATTGAGTTCCACATCGGGCTCCCTGAGTGGAACCTGCTTCTCTCTCTGCCTGTGTCTCTGCGCCTCTCTCTCTCTCTCTCTCTCATGAATAAGTAAATAAGTTTCTTTACTGTTGTGAGGACCATAGATGTTATATTAATTACAAAAATGTACTTGTACTCCTGGCCTTTTAATGAGATTGATTGATCAAAATGTAAATCCTGGGATCCCTGGGTGGTGCAGCGGTTTGGCGCCTGCCTTTGGCCCAGGGCGCGATCCTGGAGACCCGGGATGGAATCCCACATCGGGCTCCCGGTGCATGGAGCCTGCTTCTCCCTCTGCCTGTGTCTCTGCCTCTCTCTCTCTCTCTCTCTCTCTCTCTCTCTGTATGACTATCATAAATTTAAAAAAAAAAGTTAAAAAAAAATTTTTAAAAATGTAAATCCTAAAACAACAGTCTTTTAATTTGTATTCTAAATGAGAACAAGTCATGAAATGACCTTAAGTGAAGTCTGTGATTTTGCTTTTAAAATCTGTTACTTCTAGATTGTAAGTATTTCCTGGTTCTTTTGTAAATTGTATAATGTTAAAGTAAGTCTGCTGTGGTTTTTCTTTTGGAGAGGTATCTGTAGTGGTACGTAACTCTGAGGATGAGACAGAGTGTTGGGTAGAATAATGAACTATTCGTTAATCCTTTTAATGTCTCCCCAGTCACTTCAGTTCGAGACTCTGTGATATACTCAAAACACTATTTTATCAAACTTTATGTATTTTAGTTATTGTAGCTTTAATCCACAAACTCAAAATTTTCTGAATAAGAATTACTCCCTACATATAAGAGACCCTTTTTAAAGGAAAGTGTGAAGGCCAGACTGTAAGGTGTGGACTTTGATCCCCTTGGCAGTGGTGAGTCACTGAAAATTTTGGAGCAAGAAGATGACATAATCCAGGGGTACTAAAGGAAGGGGATGGAAGGTACACTTGATGGTAAATTCTGTGTTTAGAGCATCTTGTAGATCTCTGTGAAGATGTTGGGGGGAGTGGGAAGATAGCAGAGGCTGTTCCCATGCCACAGGTAACACAGACATGAGCCAGAGCGGGGCAGAAGCAATGGGAGCATGTGTGTGTCCCCCACGAGTGGAAGGGGAAGCACAGGGTTGAGCGGCAAGACAAAGATTTGTCTAAGACTCAGAACCAGAGAGTCAGAGGAGTTTGTGTTGTTGGAGGAACGGGTTATGATGTAATGAATTTCAAGTGAGTAACTTGAAGTTCAGAACACCCACCCGAAGATGTCCACGAGTGTAGATTTGAGCCCCCTTTCCAAGAGGGAGTGATGAAAAGAATTACACATATAAGTTCAGGTATGTAAAATTGGCAGTTCACGCCATGGATGTTTGCTATATAGAGCATGAGAAAAGAACATGAGGACCCAGGTGCACCCTGAGAAGCACAGGGTATTTGAGTCTGATAAAGAAAAGCCTGGGGATCCCTGGGTGGCTCAGCGGTTTAGCGCCTGCCTTTGGCCCAGGGCGCCATCCTGGAGACCCGGGATCGAGTCCCACATCGGGCTCCCAGCATGGAACCTGCTTCTCCCTCCTCCTGTCTCTCTCTCTCTCTCTCTCTCTCTCTCTCATAAATAAATAGATAGATAGATCGGGCTCCCAGCATGGAACCTGCTTCTCCCTCCTCCTGTGTCTGTCTGTCTCTCTCTCTCTCAGATAGATAGATAGATAGATACATAGATAAATAAATCTTTAAAAAAAAAGAAAAGCCTGAAGCCCACCCTAAGGCGGCATTAGAACTCTGTAATCTCTGTAGCCTAGGAAGAAATGGAATTGGAAGCCCTAATTTAATGTGTGAGACAAGCTGTCTGCTTGGAGGAGCTCAGGATTACTTAGTGAACGAATGTAAACAAAATACCATGCTTTTCCTCTGGAAGGATTTGATCTAGAAATGGCTAGAATGGATTTGGCAAATGGATTTGGCAGTTCAAGTTCACCACTGACTCTTGACCTTCAAGGATGTTTGGCAAAAGCCAGGTTTGGAATGCCTGGGTGGCTCAGCGGTTGAATGTCTGCCTTTGGTCTGGGGTGTTATCCTGAGTCCCTGATCAAGTCCCACATCGGGTTCCCTGCAGGGAGCCTGCTTCTCCCTCTGCCTGTGTCTCTGCCCCTCTCTGTGTCTCTCACGAATAAAATCTTAAAAAGAAAAAAAAGAAAAAAAGAAAGGGTTTCAGCATTTCCACTGAAATTTTGCCGTTGAAGGGGCGTCTGGTGGCTCAGGTGGTTAGACGCCTAACTCTGGATCTCGGCTCAAGTCATGATCCCAGGTTATGAGTTCAAGCTCTGCATCAGGCTCTAGGCTGGGTGCAGTGCCTCCTTAAACATGAATAAATAAATGAGTTAATGAATGACTCTTGCTTTTGGAAAGGAGGGGTGTAGGGATGGGGTATGGGGGGGACTGGCAGGAGTTCAGGGGCACAGCACTGGGACCTCTGGGAGCTGAGGAGATTCTTAGAACAGTGAGGGAATGGTGTTGGCTTTTCCTAACTATCAGATCCCCTCTTGAACCTGAGCAAGGAAGGGTGGCGCTGGGGTCCAAGGAAGGTGGGAGTGGAAGTCACATGAGGCTGTTCTCTGGATAGATGACCCCGACACAACTTAAGGCCCCATGGGACGAGCAGTGGATGCCACACCACGTGGTTTCTCTGCAAGTTGCCATGACACCCCGTATAGAGAATTGATTCCTAAAAGCCCGTGGTGGTTCCTGGCACTGTGCCTTTTCTCCGCTCTTCAGTAGGGTAAACGGCGTGAAGATGTGGGGTTCCTTTCCAGGACACACACAGGTCTAGGGACTGCTCTTTGCCAAATAGGTTTGACCTCTGATGCATGCAACCAAATTTACCTTCTCTCCTGCTTTCCCCTGTTGCTCCACCATGCATCATACTAGGTAGAGTGATGTCAAGACTCTTAGGTGCTTCCCATTCTGATGGTCTGTCTTTCAGTTTCCCGTGGGCCGCATCCACAGACATCTGAAGACTCGCACCACCAGCCATGGAAGGGTCGGTGCCACGGCTGCTGTGTACAGCGCTGCGATTCTGGAGTACCTCACTGCAGAGGTCGGCAAAGGGGTCTGTTGTTCATGGGGTTTGTGGGGGTCTGAGGGGCTGGAACCCGTGAGTCAGGGCTTGAAACAAAATGATACATGTACTTTAAGCTGCATCTTGCTGGTCCTAGCTGCCCAGCACTGGGGGCAGAGGAACCTTCATGTACTCACGTTTAAAGTTCAGGCTAGGGGAAAAAAAAAAAAAAGTTCAGGCTAGGGTCAGTGACCCATAGTTTAAGCGATGTGACAACAGAGTGTACAATCCTTTCAGTTCTAGAGTAGTAGTGAAGGGAGCCCTGAATAATACATATCACTGCGATGTGATCCTTGTGAGGTTAGACCAGAATCTTCATGAGTGAAGATTTGGGGTGGGGTCAGGGTTTGCCACTGTGATGGTACAGCTTTAAAGATCATAGTGATAAGGAATTTGGTAAAAGACCTTATTGGTCCTTTTGGTTCTCTGGGGGGTCGTATGCCTAAAATGCTGCATCTTGGTCAGTTTGACTTCTCAGGAAGAAAAGTTAATTCATTCTTAAGACTTGGCTGATGGATTAGCACTGCCTCCGTCCAGCCCCATTCAGGGCTCTGAAACTCCTTTAGCCACATCCCAAGCTGGGGCATTTGTTAGAGTAGCAGGTGGTGGCAGTAGTCAAGCGGGTAGACCCGGGGAAGGTTCTTCCCCAGCAGAGACATGGTTGAGACTGAGGCTGAAAGATAGTTGTTGTTGTTGTTGTTGTTTTTAAGATAGGAGTTTGATGTGTGTATTGTCACTGCTGTCATTTCGTGAACCTTGACCCCCAGACAGTGTCAAATCTGTTAGGTCCTGAGCCAGGCAGTTAGTGTGGGTGACGCAGAGCCTTTGTCCCCCTCTCTCCTGCAGCAGCTCACACCAGTGTGTGTGTTTAGTGGCGGACTTTGGAGAGGTGTACGTTTAATTCCTTCACTCGTGGGGAGGCTCTGATTGTTCCAGATACTTAAGTTTGGGGGTTTAGTCACTAGAAGTAAAGAAAACACTGGAATCTAAGGTCAGGGATAATCATTTATCACCCTTGGCTTTGCACTAGGATCACTTGGGGAGCCTTCAAAAGATGCTTGGATGAGGCCTCCCCCCACAGAACATCCAGAGTCTCTGGGGCAAATGAAGGGGGTCCTGGTGGTTTTTACAGCATGCTAGTGGCTTCTGATGCACACCAAGGCTTCCTGCCACTCTATCTCAGTGCGGCTCGTGGAGTTATTTTTGTAGGACTTCCATCAGAGGGTTTTTTTTTTTTTTTTTTTTAGGATTTATCTATTTATTTATGATAGACACAGAGAGAGAGAGAGAGAGGCAGAGACACAGGTGGAGGGAGAAGCAGGCTCCATGCCAGGAGCCCGATGTGGGACTCGATCCCGGGACTCCAGGATCGCGCCCTGGGCCAAAGGCAGGCGCCAAACCGCTGAGCCACCCAGGGATCCCTCCATCAGAGGTTTTATAATGCTTGTATAGTCCGTGGAGGCAAAAACAAATTAAAAATGAAGTTTTATGGCCAGTTGGGATTTTGAGATTCTTTTAGTTGAAATTCCCATTCTAGAATGAAGGGCTTCTAGTACATTGCCTGCAGATTATAGGGCCCAGTGATGTTAAAAACTCTGAATTAGAAAGTATTTTCATTATATTTTTAAACTTTTCCACAAGTCGTAAGAAAGAAATTCCAGCCATTAAGGACTCTGCACTTGGGGATCCCTGGGTGGCTATAAAAGGACCCAATGGAGTAATGAGATTTCTCTAAAAGCATCAGAAATGTAAGAAGGAACTGGTGTTGTTGGTTTATGTATCTGTTGTGTGTCTTGTGTACAGATGCTGCAGGAATCTTTTTATCTATAATTGCAAGTCTCTACTGATTTTCAAATGCTTTGCCCTCTGATGTGCTCTCTCACACGTACCTTGTAGGTGCTGGAGCTGGCAGGTAACGCTTCCAAGGACCTCAAGGTAAAGCGGATCACTCCGCGCCACTTGCAGCTTGCAATCCGCGGTGATGAAGAATTGGATTCTCTCATCAAGGCTACCATCGCTGGGGGTGGTGCGTATGATTACCTCTTCAGCCTCTGTCGTACTGTCCTTTCTAACGACATATTTCAGATCAGCGATCCAGCACCTGTGAAGTTGGCTAGAACACACACAGGCTTAGAGTCCATCAGTGTGGGCTCCATTACAATTAAGGCTTCTGTTGGTCCTGACCTGAATACATAGTCCTCCTTTGTAGCCACATACAGGGCTACTTTTATTTTAGCAAGCTCCTTGTCTGAATCTCATATATGATACTTACAACTTAGTGTTTAAAATATTTCTCATACGCTTTAACTCTGTTAAAAATGACCTTGAGAAACTGCTGAGGGTGAGCCCTTGAAACCCAGGGCTGAGGTCATTGAGCATTTCAGGGGGAGTGTAGGTGTGATGTGAGCTGTGGTTCGAAGTCTTTGCTGGGTCACCTTCAGAGAACCTTCTGGAAGCTGTGATGGGTCTTGCCCCCAAACCAAAAAAGCACTGTTTTGCATAGTTTTAGGGGGAGTTCCCAGACCCCAAGAGAGGGAGCCTTTCCTGGGTGTAGGTACAGTCACAGGATCAGCGTGTGAAAGGGGACGTTATGGAATTTCATTTCTGTGTGGTCGCTGTCCATGGAGACACTGGTAAGCGAGAGCCAGCGCGAAGTTGTTGATCTGTGCATTTCCTTCCAGGTGTGATCCCGCACATCCACAAGTCTCTGATTGGAAAGAAGGGACAGCAGAAAACCGCTTAGAGCATTGTTTTACCCAACCCCTTCCTCCCCGTCATTGTACTGTAACTGGGACAGAAGAAATAATGGGGATATGTGGAATTTTTAAAAGAGGCGGATGGAAAAGCATAGACAATTACTGTAGACGTGATAAGAGATATTTGTACGTTCTTAGGCTCAAAGTTTGATAAAGTACCTTTCCATGTGGCAGCACTTGTGTGTTGATTGGCTAGGTTTCTCCCGTGTGTTTTATACAAAAATGGAATTGA
The DNA here is from genome assembly GCF_011100685.1 of Canis lupus familiaris. Taxonomy (NCBI): domain Eukaryota; kingdom Metazoa; phylum Chordata; class Mammalia; order Carnivora; family Canidae; genus Canis; species Canis lupus. Next base: position 13,982,262 of record NC_049237.1, read on the forward strand.
TAAACCATTTTTTACAAAAATAATTTGTCTCAAAACTGCTCTGTTTGTGATGGGTTGGAAATATTTTGGTCATACTTTGAAATTTCTTAAATTTCCAATCAGTTATCCTATATTCACAATTTTAAAACAGATATTGGGACTATAGAGTCTCCTATTATTATGTAAATCTTAGGTGGCTCTCCATCTGCAGTATGCACTGTTATTTTACCCACAATGAAGGAAAGAAAAACTGCCAATTAAACCATGGTATGCCAGCAATTAGGAGATGCATCCCAATTCCAGAGGGATTTGAGGATGAAAATGTACATTTAGAATTGATGAAATTCTAGTGGGGATAGTGGAATTGCTTTGAATTATTTACTGAGCATTTATTATGTGGCAGGCCCTGAACTAAGTGCTTTAGTAATTGAGAAATTCTGTTACACCCATTTTTAAAGGTATGGAAACCGAGGCTCACAGAAGTTCCTGTTCTCTGGAAGCCATTTATCTCGTAGACCGGAGACTGCGGGGCTGGGATACATGCTTAGATTTGGCTGACTCCACAGCCTCCCTCTTACCTGGGATTAAAGTTAAATTTATCAGAGTTTTCTACTTTTACTTAAACTTCCAGCTTTTAGTGGTCTTTTATTGCTACAGTAACACTCAGCAATTTGTGCCATATTTTTGAAACTATTTGACTTTGTTAGTTTCTAAGTAACTTGTAAGATTTAATTAATGTACCGATTAATGGTCCATCAGAAAGTTCTATTTTTCTGCTTGGAAGTCTTCATTAAAAAAAGAAAATTTCTAAATGTTTTATAATGTAGCACTATCAAAACAAAACTCTCATTTTTAAAAACTTATTTTTATTATGGAAAATTTCAAAAATACAGAAAAATAAAGAGAATAGTATAATGAACCCCGGTGTACTCCTCCGACTTCCAGCAGTTATCCCGTGGTCAGCTGCGTTTTACCTGGATGCCCCTCGATCCCTCCTCCCAGTGGATTATTGGTTTGAATCGTGTTTGAGCATGATTTATTTTCACATCTGCATACCTGCTAAGTCTAATGCTGGGGCAATTTGGTCCATAGTCACAATCTTATTAACACAGCATTTGATAGATCAGGTCTCCTCAGTATTCAGATTTTCCTATCAGCTGTTTACCGTTGGTTTGTTTGAATCAAGATCCAGACATGTTCTGTATCTTTTTTTTTTCTTTTAAGTCCTCCCTGCCCAGTGTGGGGCTGAAACTCACAACCCTGAGATTGAGAGTCGAGCACTCCCGCAACCCCACCAGCGGGCGTCCCAGCATGTTTTGTATCTTATGTTTTGTTGATGCCTCTTGTCCCTTTTTAATGTATAAGCTTCTCTTCCCTGTTTGTTTTTCTTATTTAATTTTTGAAGAAACTGTTGTTTTCCCTACAGATTTTACTAAATACACCCAAATGATATTTAGATGTTCTTCTGTCCCCTGAATTTCCTATATGTGGACGGATCTAGAGGGGTTGGTTTTTGCTGCATTTTGCTTTGTCACAAAAATAATTTATAGGTGACACTGTGTAGCTCCCGTCGGACCACATCAGGGGCACCTAAATGGCTGCATGAACACATATGGGTCAGGTGTGCCAGCCCAGTCCGTGCACCCTGCAGACACCGCTGCTTGTCCCCAGGAGTCCTGGACACTCTAAACCATCCCTACCCAGTCGCAGGTTTGTATTGGGGATCAGATAGGGGACCCTCTTGTGTTCCTTCTACATCTGGAATTCTGTACATTGCTTTTATTCTCTTTGATTTACAAGGCGGGATAAGAAGATTTCAAATTCTAAAAAAAAAAAAAAAAGAAAATTTCAAATTCTGATCGAATCATCTCAGCACATACTTTGAAGTTTCTACATTGAGAGGGCCAGCAGTTAGATCTGTGTAAAGTCTTAGTCGTTTTTAGAAGGCCAAGTAGCAACAGAAAAGAAGGCAAAATCATCAACAGAGAGTAATAGGGTCTTTTCCTAGAGTTTTCTAGAGAATTGCTTTAGATACCAGCTGCTTTTCCTTTTTTTTTTTTTTTTTTTTTTTTTAAGATTGTATTCATTTGAGAGCAAGCATGAGCAGGGGGACGGGCAGAGGGAGAGGGAGAAGCAGACTTGCCCCTGAGCAGGGACCCTGGGATCATGACCTGAGCTGAAGAGGGGAGATGCTTCACCAACTGAGCCACCCAGGCGTCCCAAAAGCTTTTCTTTAAAAAGGGAGTTTTAGGGCAGCCCTGGTGGCTCAGCGGTTTAGCACCGCCTGCAGTCCGGGGTGTGATCCTGGAGATCCGGGATTGAGTCCCATGTCGGGTTCCCTGCATGGAGCCTGCTTCTCCCTCAGCCTGTGTCTCTGCCTCTCTCTCTCTCTTTCTCTCTCTCTGTCTCAATAAATAAATAAAATCTTTAAAAAAAATAAAAATAAAAAGGGAGTTTTATATTAAAAAAATAAAAGACCTTCAAGGCATCTGGAGGGCTCAATGGGTTGAGTGTTTGACTCTTGAATTCAGCTCAGGCATGATCTCAGGGTTGTGGGATTTTGCTCTGCATCGGGCTCTCTGCACAGTGTGGAGTCTGCTTCTCCCTTTCTCTGTGCCCCCTTCCCTTTCCCTACTGCTCTAAAAATAAATAATAATTTAAAAATTTTTAAAAGACCCACTCTAGCATCTAAAGTTTTTTAACTTATAAAGTTTTATAAACTAGATTTATGTACAGTGTGGGGGCACAGTGTGGGTGGAGGGAAAGAAACAAGCAGACTCTTCAGGGCTCAATCCCACAACTGAGATCACGACTTAGACTCACATGCTCAACTGACTGTGCCACCCAGGTACCCTATAATATGTAAACTTTTAAAACCTACTTCGACACCTGTATTTTACACAGTACAGCCCATATGCATGCTGTAACACCTGAAGAGGATTTCTAGAAGAGGATTTCTATAAGAAATGAGAGGTAGAAGGTGAGTTTTATTTATGTCCTGAGGAGGAAGAGCATTTATATGGGGCCTTACGTGGCCTGAAGAGTATCTGATCTGAAGTGGAAATGAGAAACATCCTACTACTGGCTTTGGTGCCGATTATGGAATTTATCGTGATCCTTTTTTATTGAGGTAGAACTGGTAGACAACATACTAGCTTCAGATGCACAGCATGATGACTCCATATTTGTATATATTGTGACATCACCACAATTAAATGCAGTCACCACACAGTATTGTTCTTTTTTTTTTTTTTTTTTTACTTTTTAAAACCAGAACGTTTATTTTGACTAATCGTTGAAATCCTTAAGATGAACTGGATGCTGCAACAGCTGCCCTCTTGGGCTTAGGTGTCGTTCCTTCACGGAATCCATGCCTGAATCTGCGGTATACAATTTTTAGGTGCCTCATTCGACCGGTCCCAGTGGTATTCCGTCTTTTAGCCTTGGCACTCCAGTTATACTTTCTCTTCCGCTTGGCAGGGTAGCCACACTTGCCGCAGGTGGACTTCTGAAGGTGGTAGGCCTTAGAGCCACAGCGGCGGCACAACGTGTGCGTCTTATTGCGACGCTTTCCGAACGATGACGTCCCCTTCGTCATCTTGTTTCCGCGGCAGACCCCAAAGAGCCACAGTATTGTTCTCAAGCTGTCATGCGATGCATGACGTTGCCAAACCTTACTCATAAGTGGAAGTTTGCACTTTTCAGCCTCCTGCACCCACCCTGCCCACTCCCTACCTCTGGCAACCACCAGTCTCTCTGTGAGCTTCATTTTTGGTTTTACACATTGCCTTTTGTTTTTAAGATTTGATTTTTGTGTAACCTCTACACCTCATGTGGGACGTGAACTCACGACCTGAAATCAAGAGTTGGACTCTCAACAGACTGAGCCAGCTGGGAACCCCATGTTTTTGTTTTTTGTTTTTTTTTTCAAATTATTTGTTCAGCTTTATTTGGACTTGAGAATCATGACATTGATGCTTCAAGAAGTTCCCCCAAATAATATAACTTTTTTATCAAGAAATACAGGGGATCCCTGGGTGGCATAGCGGTTTAGCGCCTGCCTTTGGCCCAGGGCAGGATCCTGGAGACCAGGGATCGAGTCCCACATCGGGCTCCCTGTATGGAGCCTGCTTCTCCCTCTGCCTGTGTCTCTGCCTCTCTCTCTCTCTATCATGAATAAATAAAACATTTTTAAAAAAACAACAAAAAACAAACAAGAAATACAACTAATCGGGGCAACTTAGTGGCTCAGGTCAGGACTTCCGGTCCTGGGATCGAGCGCCCCACATCCAGCTCCCTGCTCAGTGGGGAGTCTGCTCTTCTCCCTCTACACGCCTCCCCCTTTGCTCACTCTCAAATAAATAGAAATCATTTTTAAAAAATACAACTAATTGAGAGGGAAAAAGCCAGAAATCCTACCTGTAAACTATTAGAACTCCTAGGGTGCTCCCACTCCCGGTCTGGACTCACTAAATACAAGGAAGGGTGAAAAAAAATGCATGTACTTAGGCTTTAAAAAAATTTCTCATTCTTTCACTTTTTTTTTTAAGATTTCATTTTTATCTATTCATAGACACAGAGAGAGGCAGAGACACAGGCAGAGGGAGAAGCAGGCTCCATGCAGGGAGCCCCATGTGGGACTCAATCCTGGGATTCCAGGGTCACGCCTTGGGCTGAAGGCAGGCACCCAACCACTGAGACACCTGGGCATCCCATACACCCAACATGGGCCTTGAACTCAGAACCTAGAGATCAAGAGTCACACGCTCTACTGACGAAGCCAGCCAAGTGCCCTCAATTAAGTTTATTTGGCATGGAATTGTATGAGAGTTCTTTTTTTTTTTTTTATGAGTTCTGTCTATATTTTGAATATTAACCCCTAATCAGTTAGATGGTTTGCAAATATTTTCTCCTATTGAGTAAGTTGTCTTTTTATCTTGTTGATAGTGAAGTGGTTCTTTTTTGACATGTTATGAAAAATTTTTAACAAGTACAAAAGTTAAAATCATTATGCAGCCAATAATTCTTATTCCTCCATCCTAGAGTCTACAATTAATATTTTACTCTATTTCTTTCATCATGTGATTATTCATTTAGGGGATGGCTCTCATTGTCTGATGTTTGTGCTCTGTCCTAGTATTTCCTATTAGAGGTGAGAAAGTGTTCTTTAGCCAGATCATGTGGGGGTTTTTTGTTTGGTTGGTTGTTTTTTTTTAGGATTTTATCTATTTATTCAGTAGAGACACAGGCAGAGGGAGAAGCAGGCTCCGTCTATGGAGCCTGTTGCAGGACTCGATCCCAGTACCCCGGGATCACACCCTGAGCTGAAAGCAGCGGTTTAACCGCTGAGCCACCCAGGCGTCCCAGATCATGTGGTTCTAGCAGATGACTGACAGGTTTGCAGGATCTAGGGAAACAAGGTGCCACTGGGATATGTGTGCTGAGTTAAATCAAGGGCTGAATGTGTTTTAAGGACATTTGCTTCTTAGGTACATGAATCAGATTTTGAGCAAGATTTGTTACCTGCTTAGGAGGAGCTTCAATTTAAAGTAATTTCAAAGCACTTTTTTGTGCATCTTCTGCTTGGCCCTCAGGGAATGTGCATTGCCTCAAGGTGGGTCCACACAGCCATCTCCATCCTAGGCTGAGGTTTTAGGGCAAACAGGCGCTGGAAAGGGTGGGGCTATGTGAGTTGAGGGGTATCTGGCATCCATTTCTCATTTGCTTTTTTTTTTTTAAGATTGATTTTATTGGGCAGCCCGGGTGGCTCAGCGGTTTAGCGCCACCTTCAGCCCAGGGCGTGATCCTGGAGTCTCGGGATAGAGTCCCACATCGGGCTCCCTGCAGGGAGCCTGCTTCTCCCTCTGCCTGTGTCTCTGCCTCTCTCTCTGTGTCTCTCATGAGTAAATAAATGAAACCTTAAAAAAAATATTGATTTTATTTATTTGACACAGAGAGAGAGAGAGAGAGCACAAGCAGGGGGAGGAGCAGAGGGAGAGGGAGAAGCAGGCTCCTCTCACTGAGCAGGGAGCCCAATGTGGGACTCGATCCCAGAACCCTGAGATAATGACCTGAGGCAAAGGCAGACACTTCAGCAACTGAGCCCCTCAGGCACCCCCGTTTCTCAGCTCTTGGTTCATAAGGGTTGATTCCCAAGGGATGGAGCCAACCTGAAATGTGTCGAAATAGGCTTTTCCAGAATTTACCAGTTACTCAGCCAGCATTTCTTAACATACAGAGAGAAAGTTAATTTGTGGTCGGGTGAGGCTCCAAGCTTAAGAGTTCTCGTCTGTAAACAGGGAAGGTCACTGCACATTTTCTTTGAAAACTTTGCACATGCCTTCTGTAGATTTGTCTGTAAGCCCCTAAGTGAATCTGGGAAAGTGAAGAAATCCAGGTTCATGGACGTTCGCTAGCTGGCTCCGGCTGCCACACAGCTAGAGTTTGACCTGAGGCCCGGTGACTGCAGGCCCAGGCCCTGGGGACGCAGAGGGCACCACCGCATGCGAGGGGTCACGGCCCGCCCGCAGCTGTGCAGGCGCTGCCCCACGTTGTCCCGCCTTGCTTGGAGCTGTGTACAGAAAATGTGGTTGACACAGGTGTCCATTGCTGGGAAGGCCAGCATCCGCAGGGCCTCGAGTCCTCACAGCCCCCAAGCTTCCACTCACTCCCGTGTCCATCCGTGGCAGCAGTTCTCACTCGATGGCCATCCTGTCTCTCCCTGCTCTTCCCTCCTGTCTCTGCCCTATTGCTGAGCACGGCCTCTACCCTTCCAGGTTCTTCCTGGGAGTCCACTTCCGAATTCTACTATCTAGAGCACACATCCTGATCCTGGATGCTGACGGTTCTTCCTGCAAATGACCCCGGT